>NC_080612.1:7105720-7421970 GCF_027887145.1 Ammospiza caudacuta
GAGAGGGGCTACACTCAAGACAAGTTTTTCACACAATTATACCTTTGGTCCATTTACATATCAGGGGTTAATCCTCCAATTACAGCTTCAGGTAATTAAATAATTTACTCCAAGTTTGCTCCTCTCAATTCACTGTTATTTCTATTTTTTGGAGTCTGAGACAGAAAGGTGTCCTTGAGTTTCAGGCCTGGAGAGGAATTGTTGTGTCTGAATAAAATGGGAGAACAGCAGCTGACAGGTTATGGAGTTTTAGAGTTATACACTAAAGGAGTATATGATCTAAAAAATATAAATTCTAAATCCTAAGGCATCACAGGGACACTTTCCACTATCCCAGGTTGTTCCAAACCCTTTCCAACCTGGCCTTGGACACTCCCAGGGGTGGGGCAGCCACAGCTTCTCTGGGTACCCTGTGCCAGGGCTTCCACATGAACCTCCTCTTGTGCCCAGCAAGAAATAGGAGGATTTGGTGGCTTCTTGCACATTTTTGAGAGTATTGGTGAAAAGCGAGACAGTTCCTCAAGGCTGGGGGCAGGCAGGACGCTTTTCCCAAAGGAAAGGAGGGATTTCAATCCATTTTGTGTGCACGTGGCTCTGCCTGGCACACCCCATGTGCACAAATTTTTAGAACCATTTTTTTTAGAACCAATAGTTCAAATTTTTAGAACTATTTGTTTTCAAGCAAATTCGAAAAAGGGCTGAAGAGCTCAGAGAAGTGAAATTCCCACAGGTTTGGTGAAAATGGGCAGCAGAGAAAGGAAAAGGTTGAGGAAAAGGAGTGTTTAGAGTGAAGACCCATTGTTAGACCATGGGAAATCTGCACAGGGTCATCGCTTGTCGTGCCCCTCAAGTGATTTTTCTGTGTCTCTGCCTTTCCTGAGGTTCCTCCACCCTTCCCGTTTGCCTTGAGTGCTCCCACATGGCGGGCTGGCACTGCTGGGTGCTTACAGAACAAGGAACAGCCAGAAGGCAAAGCTGTGTCTGGGCAGACACAGGGAAGAAGGGGCTGGGCTGGGCAGATTTACAGCTCAGGCACTGCTTAAATCCTCAGCACTGGGCTGTTGGGAGAAATCACCTGATTGACCTTGCAGCCCCTGCCCATTCCGAGGGCAGGGAATGGGAGAGGGATTGCACAGAGTGGTCCTGAGTGCCTGAGATGGTTGTGATGGTCCTGCTGTAGCTGATTCTGCAGAGCTCCTCCCTGGAAGTGGTTAAAAGGGCTTGTTGTGAGTAATTGCAGTTGTCAGGAATTGGGGAGACAGTTCCATGGCAGCCTCTGGGAACTGCTGATGGAGCTTCTCCTGGCTCCAGCAACCCTGGTCTGATCTCACAAATACAGAGGTATTTTTATAAAAATGGGTCCTATCTGAGAGGAGGAATAGATGTGTTGTATTACCAGTTCTTTTTCTCATACTTTGTGTTGGAGCATCTTTCGATTTTCCTGTGATTACTCGAACCAATTTTCAGTTATTTTCCCCTACCTGTGATCCATTTGCTTCAATCCTCTGTCCTTACACAGAGGAGATTTTTTTCCCTTTCTTTGCTTTAAGCCTTGAAGTTAATTCCTCCCTCTCTCTCCCTGTGAGGATTTTCTCCATGAAGCTTTTGTGGACGTGACAATTTCATCTTTTCCGAGCACCACTTTGACATCACCTGAACCACAAAACTCTCAGCTGCCCTTGCCAGTCCTGCTCTCCCTCAAATCCTGCCCAAGGTAGGGAATTACCCATGGCCCAGAAAGCCACAAAGACTTAGGATTGGGTTCAAATCATGTCTCTGTTTGATGGATCCTTCCCTAAACCCCCAAAAACTCACGGTGCTCACGGAAGGCATCTCATGGTTTATATTCTGCTTTCATTTGCAAGTGGCTTATAAAAGATTAATAAATGATTAATAGGCATTAAAGACGCAAGGACCATAATTCAGCAGGTGATTATAAGCATGTCAGGAGAAGGTATTACAGAATATTATAAGCAACCTATTGACTGTTTGGGCTTTCCAGTAATCTGTAAGCATTGATTAGTCATTCATTAAAACACCAATTAATAACTTCTAAACATTCTATCTCCTATTTTTGTGAACACTTGACAGAAAATGCAACCAGAAATGGTATGTGTGAAAACAGTGCTTTTTTCCACAGCCAGCCCTAGGAGATTTTAGAGCCAGGGGTGCCAAAATTCAGCCCTGATCCTTCCAGGAGAGCAGGAAGTTACACCAGGGCAGAATCAGCATCCCCATGGAGCTGCTGCTGGTCCCACGGCAGGAGGTGACTCCCAGTCTGGTTTGCACTTTCCAGAGTGCTTTTGTATTGAGAAAAAAACAAGTGAGAAAGTAGAAAAACAATTTTTCCCTTATGATTCTAATCTTGTCCAGCTCTTGAGCTGTGAGCTCAGTCTCAGTGTTACTTGTGAACCCTCAGAGACAGAGGAAACATTTTCCAGGAGCAGCTTCCTCATCCCTGCCCCATCTTAGTGGCAAGTTTGTCCATTGGGGTTATCTGAGAGCAGTTAGGACCTGCTTTTAATGAATCCCCCCAACTCACATGTTTGGTTTTATTTTTAAACTGGATTTGGTCATTTGAGATGCTTTTTTTTTTCTTCTCTTGGCCTGAGTTTGTATTTCTTTCCTAAAAAGAGGGAAACACAAACTCAGAAACGACTGGTTCTTTGCTATCCCTTAGAGACATCAGAAACAGGCAGGATTTGAGTGACAAACTCTCTCTGATGCTGTCACAGCCCTCATGTGGGGTCTGTTCCCCCTGGACCCGCTCTCACCCCAATCCCTGGTTTTCATTCTGCATCCTGGTTGAGGCAGCGCCTCTCTCAAACTGCTGAGACCTCGTGTGCTGCCTTCCCTCATCTCCCTCGGGGCCTGGAGCACATTTGGAACACAAAGGTTGTTCCCATCCCTCTGGGCTGACAGGCAAGGGGACACAAGGGACACAGGGCCCTGCATGGGACACAGCCACGCCAGGATCTCCTTCCTGGGATGAGCCTGCTCCTGATTTGGCGCTAGCAGTGTTTTCCAGGTGCTGCAGCCACAGGGATTTTTTAGGAGGGATGTGGAGGGGTTTCACAGATCTGTGCACAGGATTAGCACAGGAGAAACTTTTCTCCCCATGGTCTCTCCTGGCCCCTGCCCGAAGGGAACCTGGCATCCACCTGCTCCCCTTCCAGCCTGCATTTTGAGTGCTTTTCTCTGTTTGGCCTTTCGTGGGCCAATTACCAGCTCCATCCCCATGGAATGCTGCCCCTTTACAGTTCTCACTTCATCGATTTGGATGAAATCTCCCTGAAAATCCTGTCTCTTTCCTTGCTCTTTTTTTTCCCCCCTAATGCAGCCTGCTCTAATACCACACCAATCCTCCTTCAGATCCCTGCGAAGCCCATTAGTGTGGTTGTACTGTAAGATTTCCTTCCCTTCCCAGAATGCAGGAGAAATAATTTCACCGTGTTTTTCAGTCGCTGAATATTGACAGAGATGCTGCTGAAAGGGGCTTTCTGTTCCTGCTTGTACCTCTTCACACTTGAGCTCACACTCTTGTTATTCAGCACTTAACAGCTCCCCCCCTTCCCAGGATGGGTGCTAATTGGCTGAAATTAAGCGCAGAGAGATGAGATATCCTTCACGCCCCATATTCATGCGCCATCCCAACTTCTCAACCTGCTGGTATTCCAATTAATCCAGTTCAGTGCTCTAAACGGCTCCACATCGCTCCTGACCCAGTCTGCAGGTTTCCAGGCTCTCGGAGAGACGCTTCAGCAGCTCCCTGTGGGTTTTGTTTGTTTAATATTTGCTAAATGCTGCCGCTTCTTGCAAGTCTTGGGGTTTGATGCTTGCTCCTCTGTTGCGGATGCTCCTGTTCAGGGCTGGGTTAGTCACTTCTTTTGAAGGTCAACCCCCATCCTCCTGCTGTTTCCAGGACATTGCCTGTCAGGAAACCTGGGCTAAAGCACAATCCAAATTTGAAGCCTCACCTGTCATTTCCTGGCTGTTCTTAGCAGGTCCTGCAGGTGCCTCAGAGGCATCCAGAGGTGTGGCTGGAGCTGAGCTGCTGCTCTGGAAAAGCTCAAGGGGAACATCGCAAGAATAAACATCTTCCTGGTTCTTGATTCTCCAAACCTGGTGGGGATTGTGGGGTTGGTTGCCACCCCTTTGGCTCATACCTGATCTCCCTTTGCAGCCCTTACCCCCCTAGCCTGCACTGTGAGCCTCTCCAGGATGTTTTTCCAGGTGAACTCTTGCTGGGTGAGCTCTGCATTTCAATTTCTCCCTCTCCCCCAAAAGAGCTGTTAGGAAATAATCTGTGTGCCAAATGTGAACGTGGGGGAAGGCTGAATTAGCTGCACTGAGGGATCTTTACTGAGGGCAGGAAAGAACCAGAACCAAAGATGATTTCTTGTCCTGATGCAGATTCCTCTGAGAACCATGTGCACACCCCATAGATTTTCAGTTCCCAACATTAAGCAAGCTAAAGAACAGTGAGGATATGTCCACTGCAGAAGCTCAGCCATGCCCTGTGTTTAGAGTCAGAGTGGAGAGAAACACCACCCAGCATCCTTCACAGCTCTGTGCTGTCCCCACACCAGCAGAACTCTTCTGAGAGACAGGAATCTTCCTCTGGTGCCCAGACGTAACAGAGGAGGTATGTGGGATTGTGATCCAAATCTCTGCAGATCCCAGCTCGCTTCAGGCTCAGCTGAAAGCAGATCTCACCTCTTCCCATCCATATTCCAAGTTGTTCATCCAGCAGGGAGGCCCATTCCTCACGCAGATGATGGCACTGTCAGCCGTGCCACTGAGTGCTCCCTCTCTCATATTTCACTCCTTTTGTTCTCCTGGGCTGCACTGAGAAGAGCTGCTCTCTAAGCCATGCTGGTGGAAAATCTTTTTTTTGCCTCTGTTGTGCAGTCAATAATCTACTAAAATCAGAACTATTCATTTGCCTTGTTCCTATCGGTCTAACTCCGTGCTGTTATTGAATCTCTCTGTTGAGCTCCCTGCTGGTTTTGATCTTTGTCGCCGTAGCATCTGACTGTTACACAAATATATATGGAGGACGTTGTCTCCTTGGCTTGGGAGATTTATCTCTCTCTGTTGGGCTGGTCAGTAGAGGAGGGAAAAGACAGCAGCAAGGAGAGAGACAGATGGTGTGCGATCCAGAGAAACTGAAAAGGCAGCTCAAGGATTGATAGGGGAGGAAAGGAGGAGGAGAAAGGGAGGGAAGCAGCTGGAGAAAAGCCTCTCAGGACTGAAGGGCTGATGGAATGCCCTGCTCAGGGCTGGGAAATGCAGAGCTGGACACAGCATGGGGGTGAGGAGGGCCCTGCCCTGCCCTGAAGAGCTCGTTTAGAGGAAGGAGGAAAAAAGGAATTTCAGATGCCATCAGACATGTCTGAGGGGGCCGCTAATGAGATCACATGGGGTCAGACAAAGTGCGGGCGGTTTAAGGCAGCGGCTCCTTCCTGGGAAGCTGTTTAATCAAAAATATTGTATCTTGTCAGCAGCCAATGGAGCAAAGTTAAAATAGGCCCCTTATTATGTAAATCCCTTGCTGGCCTGCTGGGAGAAGACAGGCCTGAGCTGGGCCAGGCCACGGCTGCCGCTGTGCTCGCTGACAAACACGAGGGGCTGCCATCATCCCGTCCTCACAGCAGCCCCTGGCTGCTCCTCATCCTCATCCTCATCCTCATCCTCATCCTCATCCTCATCCTCATCCTCATCCTCATCCTCATCCTCACCACAGCACTGATCCCTCACCTGGGCACCTCCAGCCCCTTGGCAGGTAGGCACTAAGGGACCTCTTTGTCTCCCTCAGAGCCAGCCCTGCTCGGCCATGTTGGATCTCTGAGGGAAAAATCCTCCCAACCCTGCCTGACCCTGTGGGATCTCTGCGGGAAAAATCCTCCCAGCCCTGCTCAGCCATGTGGGATGTCTGAGGGAAAAATCCTCCCAGCTCTGCCTGGCCGTGTGGGATCTCTGAGGGAAGGATGTCCTCCCAGTTCTGCCTGGCCCTGTGGGATCTCTGAGGGAAGGATGTCCTCCCAGCCATGCTCAGCCATGTGGGATCTCTGAGGGAAAAATCCTCCCAGCCCTGCCCGGCCATGTGGGATCTCTGAAGGAAGGATGTCCTCCCAGTCCTGCTGTGGTGAAGGGCAGGTTCTGTTAAGCCAGCTCCTGAGGGGGATTTGTCCTGCTGTGCCCTGTTCTGCAGGCAGGGTTTGAACCCAGATGTTTCTATCCCATAGGAGAAGCTCAGCCTCTGGATTATGGCTGCTCCCTCGCCTCTCAGCATCTTTCTGACATGCTCTTACACTTCTTCCTTGATTTTGGGAAAATACTCAGAAATAGGTTTCCTTTCCCTTTCCAAATCACTGAAGACTTGTTAGGTAATCTGTGGGTCAGGAGTTTTTTAGGTTGTAAGCTTCTTTTTAGTCTGTCACTTCTCATGCCCTGCCATCCTATGGAAAAGCAGCACGAACGCAATTAGCAGCCACATCTCAGCCTTTGTCACCCGTACCAAGTCCCTGTGCTTGGCTGAGCTGCTGAGATAAGGTGTTGGCAGCTCAGGTAGTGAGATTCAGCCTCTAAGAAGTCTCAGCACAGAGCATCCACAGCAGGGATGAGAGACAGCAGCATAAGAAGGATGGAAATAACAGGGAAACCCTGTCAGCCTCAGCTGCAGTGCTTTTTATACAATTCCAGGTTCCAAAACTATTCTAACACGAATATTTACAGACCAATCCTGATCCTTTTACAACCCCTGTAAAAGACAGAGCTCCAGTCCTGCTGGCTTTTATCAGACCAGTTTGGGGAGAGGGTAACAAAATGTTATCAGCAGATGCCAAGAGCCTCCTAATAAAAATTCACATTCAGATCTTATCCAACTGAAATCCCACTAATCCAAGCAGAGGTTTCACATCAGGTGGGATGGCTCCTGGCCCAAGTCTGCTCCCATGTATTTTGCCTCTGCCAGCAAGAAAGAGGTTAACCCAGGCAGCAGGTTCTGAGCAGCTGGGAAGGATCAAGGAAAAGCTCTTAGTAGAGGGCAGTTAGAGAAGAAAGCTGAGGAGCCTTTTTTTTTTTTCCAAAGGATATAGCTTTGGGAAGTCTAGGAAATTAGGCAGGACAGGTTCCCAGAAACAAATCCTCAGCAGGGAGCAAACTGAACTAGTTTCTGAGGCAATGCCAATGCCAGAGTGAACAGAGGAGCTAAACTTGCATACAAATTCTGTGCGTGCCTTTCATTCCCTATCCGTGTCTCTCCCCCCGCCTGCCAATCGCGCTCCCAGTTAATAACTTGATCTGTGAGATGAGTGGTAGGAGGGAGGGAGCAGGGCACCGAGCTGGCAGAAAAGATCTCCATCATCTTCAACAGAGCCTTGGAGAACTCACAAGGCAGAAGATGATCAGAAGGGATCTGGGGATTAGAGGGGGGAAAAGTTGAGCTGTGCTGCGGCTGCAGAGACAGGCTGAGGGCACTGCAGGCACAGGGTCATGCTCCCTTCTTCTGGGACACAGCTGGGACACTGGTACTGACAAACTTGGGAAGTTCTACATTATTGGAGCTACAGGGAGCTCAAAGGGTCTGATTAACAAGGAGAGATTCGAAACATTTAATTATGTACTGCTTGGCAAAGTAAAAACTACGAGGGACAGGATAAGTGTCTGCATATTGAGGGAGGATAAATACCACAGATGGGTAATATTAATGTGCAGTGACTCAAGGGAAAGTCTTAATAAGAGGAGTCTCTGTGGTTATCAGAAAATATTCTTACATCTGGTGCATTAGGCAGCAGTGTAGTTTACTATGAAGAGGGGTGAAATCAGCTGGGAATTGTAGATCTGGGGAAGCTGCAGCAGTGCAAAATCTAACGAGGGAAACCGTCCTGTGGTGGGCTGCAGGAGAACAAGGGCTGTGCATGTTCTTCTCCATTAATGTGTCAGTGTGAATCTTTTGCCACTTAGGTTCAATTTCAGTAACACATCTGTGTGACAAGGGACTTGGCTTTGTGTCAGATTTCCACTGGATGTCAAACAATTCCATGGATTTATGCCAATCAAGTATTTGTTCCCGTTCCTTCAGCTTTTCCTTCACTCCCCAAGTGGATCCATCATTAAAATCACTCTGAGCTCTCCCAAGCTGGGAAGTTCAATGGAAGCCCAAACCTTGACGTGGTGACACAGTTTAATGAATCCCAGGGCTGGAAATAGCTCAGGCTGTTCTCCAAAGGTCTGAGCTCCCAAGGCATGGAAAAACCTTCAAAGGGACTCACATTCCCCTTGCCCCACGAAATTGCAGCCACTTTGAGAGCGTGGCCAGAGCCTTGTGAGGTGGGGCCATCAGAAGGGCCAAGCCCTCTCTGTGCTGAGCCCTGTGATCCTTTAACAGCCTCTGTTATTCCCATAAAAATCTCTGGGATATTTTAGCTCCTTCTGCAGCTCCCTTAAAGGTAGGAGCCTCAGCATTGGCCATGATGGCATGCGTCACACTTGGAAAGAGAAAGAATAAAATAAAATAATAAAATTTTAAAATTAAAAAAGAAGAAATATAACAAACTAATAAAATATAAAATATAAAAAATAAAAATGATAAAGGGGGAACCCTGTGGTGGCTTTCCAGCTCTCTTAAAGACGACTTGGCAGCTGTGTGGAAAACAGCCATGTGAGAGGCATGTGCTCCATGGAGCAGAGCAGGGCTGCACACCAGAATTAGCACCAGCTGCTACCAAAGGCTCTGAACTCCAGGATTTTATCTGCTTTGCATAGGAATTGGCAGCAGTGAATTCGGGTTTCCAGCCCTCAGCTGCAGTGTGAGGAGGCTGTGGCACATTTTAAATTAATGGAGGGGTGGGGAGGGGGGGATCAAATTAGGGCTTTATCAGCATAAAAGAACTTGAAATACAAAGTTAAACTCAAAGACTAAGGGGCTGATTCTAATTCATCGAATATCCCCACTGCTCACAGTCCCTAATGAAAACATGTGTAACAAGCCTGCAGGGTTAATTTTACAGGAGAAAAAATTTCCAATAAAGCTCCATGAGATTTTCATGTTAAATTAATGTAACGGATGCTTAAAAGCCTTTCTAATTAGGCATTGTTATTAACAGGAATGTCAGGTGAATGAAATCAACCCCTGAGCTGACATTTCACTCCCATGAACTTCCAAGTTGGTGTTTAATCCCTCGCACGTGGCAGCTGCATTACAACGGGGTCGTGGCTTTTCCAGACGTGTTCCTGAGCCACTCCAGCGTTTCCTGAGTGAGAATTTTGCCAAACCAACCCTCCCTGCCACAAAGCATTCGCTGCTCTGTCAACCTGTTGGGAGGAAAACAATGTAAATAAAACAACTGAGAGAAAAAGAGGGGGAAAAAAGACCAAACCAAAGAGGGAGAGAAGTGGCGACTTTGGGAGCTGAGATGAGCAGCTGTGTGATTCTTTTTCTGGAGACGTGTCCTCGAGGGACTGCCACAAGACGTCAGCTGTGCTGCCTTGTGGTGGGTGGAATCTGTCTGGCTTCAGCTGGATGTGTCTTCCAGAGGAAGCAGCTAAACGCGGATCAACACGCTTCCACGGGAGCTGGGGCTTCTCTCAGAACAGCACTCACCCACACGGGTGTCACAGGGTTTACAGAGGCAAAATTGCCACCCTCCCATGCCCCTGCAGCTGCTGGAATGATGGATCTGGCAGCCACAAATCTTTCAGGTGTGGGAAGTCCTGCTTGCTTCCGTGCAGGGTGCAGAGAGCTCCTGGCACAGCAGGCAAAGAGCCAAATGAGATCCGAAAGGATTAGGGTGAAGGGAAGAAGGGTACTTTTATTTCATTAGGAAGGGAAGCTGTGGCAGACAACTCGCCCCAAATCCTCCCTCCCTTGCTGGTGGAACCTGGAGTCTGCTCAGGCTCTGCCAGACCCTGACCTCATGTCTGGTTCACAAGGTTGTTCCTCCTCTCAGGTCTCTGGATGTGCAGTCAGGGAGAACTGGAGGTGTCTTCAGCACCCGCTCCACACATCCCTGCTTGACCAGCCATGCACAAAGCTCACACAGACCCCTCACAGCCAATTTTAGCAGCTGATGAGGATTCCTGAAAAGTTTTTTTTTTGTCCTTTCTCCCCAGCTCTGCACACAGAGAGCTGAGAGATCCCAGCCTGTTCCCATTCCTCTGTCTCAGCTGCAGCCCCTCTGTGCTTGTGCCCTTCCTCCAGCTCTCCCCACACAGGAGCTGGGTACAGGTCATGGTCTTGGGAATCTCAGGCTGACCACAGGAATCTTTGGGATTTCATTGCCTTTTCCACCTTCCCATTTTTGCAGGCTGCCCACCATGGTCAGCTTCTTGTCTCTTTTCATTACTGTTTCACCACCAGCAGCCATCCCAATATTTTTGTCCCAGCTTGCTTGTGGCCCTCACCCTTTGGAGATGTGTTTCTACATCTCCCATCTGCATCTCACACAAACCCTTTTTCGCCTCCCCTCAGCACTTGTTTGGAGCTAAAAATTCTCTGAGGAAAAAATAACAGTTGTTTCTGCTCAATGTTTGGGCCCTAATTTCTCTCCTCATCAGAATCCTTTTAATTAATGCCTATAGGAATTAAATCTGTCTGCCTTGTTGATACCTCTGGCTGTCAGGTGCTGAAAGGAATGTTCAGAATCTTATCGGTGCACAAACATGCATTTCAGCTGGTCTTTGCTCCTGTGTTTGCCTAATGGCTTCTTTCAAGATTTCAGCCTTTATTTCTTATCTCCTGCCATAGCCAGTTCATTGGCAAATTAAGGAATGCTGCAGCAGGCCATTTCCATTTCCTTTGGCTGAGTTATGGATAAATGAAGCTGAGTAAAGAGCACACCCTGCTCCTGGAGCCTCTTCCCCCTTATTCCCAGGCTGGCTGCTCATCCATGGATCAGCTCTCACAGCAAGCTGAGCGGTCACCAGAGGATTTCTGCTGTTTGTCTGCAAATTCCTGCAGGAATATCTGCATCCTCCCAGGATGCTGGAGCTCATCAGCAGGAGCAGGGCTGGGCTGGGGGGATTCCATGTTGTTTTACAGGAATTCGGGGAGGAGAATGCATGGACATGAATTACTGGTTTGTTCTTGGGCAAAGCTGGAGCAGAGAGAGGAGGGAGGCACAAAATCCTAATGAATTTTCCAGGGGAAGGAGGCAGATAAATCTGCCCTCACAGAGGAGTTCGACAGGAAAACTCCATATCACTGGTTTTCTCTCATTGTCTCTCCCTCTCCCATGCCCCTTTTCCTGCCCTGTGCACACCTCAGGGTCCTTTTGCACCTTCTCCCAGTCCCTTCCAGCCTGCTGATCCCATCACACCACTTCTTTTTCCCTCTGCAGTCTCCTTTCAGCTCTTCTCCAGGGAATTGCTGAGCCTGAAAGTGGAGCATGGAAATGCCAGTTCTGGATGATTTGGTGTTGGTCAGGATTTTACCACAGCATCTCTGTCCATGTGCACTCCTCCCACAGGGAGCCAGGTGGGATCCAGGGATCTCTGAGCTGGTTGTGGCTTATCCTGGTGCTCCTGGTGGGCTGGATAAAAGGAATGTAAATGAATGTTGCAGCTCTCTCTCCAGGTACACACTGATTTACACCAGCTACAATGTGGCCTGTGACTCCCACATCTTCACTGAGCCATTAGCACTGGAAAAGGCCTATTAATTTGGATATACTCCCCCTGGGGCACAAAGGCAGAAGAATTCCCTGCCTAGTCCTGTCTACTTATTTTTCTCATTTCATTTTTTGATGAGGTCTGCACGAGGAACCTCTCCTCAGAGCCAGCTGCCTGCTTGCTATGCACGAGGTATTGCCTTGCTCGCAATCCGATTGCTTTCCTCACTGAAGGGCTCACACCTAATAAAGTTCATGGCCATTCTTAAACACAGCTTTGGAATAAGATACTGCTCTGTGCTGGGTCTAAAGGAAATTCAAGGCAAACATTTTACAGATCATCAACACTGAAAATCTCCCCTGAGTAAGAAATAGTATTAGTTCCCCAAGTGGCCTCCTGCTCATGACTAACCATGGGTACACTGCTAAATCTCTTTCTGACTGAGGCTTCCAGCTGTAGAGATGGAAGATTTCTCCTCCCAGCTTCACAGGGGTGTCAGGAGAGCAAAAAAATGGGGTGCATTCAGATGCATCCAGCAAGGGGCACAGCCTGAGTGTGTCAAACTTGGGCTGTGCTGTCACTGGTGCTGCTGGCACTGCTGCCAGTGCTGCTGCTAAAAACTGCTGCACCTCATGTGCAGGTGGGGAGCTCAGAGAGAGGGGAAATGGCTCCTGTGAGATCCAAACACAATGGGGGAGGCTGAGCCCTATTCTCCCTCAGGATCAGCAGAGTCTGTTCCAGCCAGGCTTCTCCTTTTTGTCAAAGTTCTGACCTGTCCAAAAGGGCACCTGGTATTTTTAGAGCAGAGAAACCTGCAAGCAAAGGGGACAGACAATAAGTGACCTCAGCTTTCATTCACTTGCAGCCTGATGCTCTTATTCTCAATGCAAAGGTTTGTGTGCTCCAAAGCAGATCTAATAAAAACTCACCATGCTTTGTCTAAGCCTTACCTAGAGAGGCTCTCAGCCCCAGCTGCTACCTGGCTACAGAGAAAAGGGAGTCCATTAGCACGAGGAGCAGCACACAGGCTGCCAGGTAACCCCTGCAGAGGGTCAGGAGTGCAGCTGAGTCCATTTCCTACGGCTTTGATCCACTTTTGGGTCTTTGGGTTTGTTTAGAGCTGGGGAGTGATGTTACAGTGCCCTGCAAGACTCCAGCATGGACTGGGAGAGCAGCCTGGGCAAGCAAAGGTTCTGCAGCCATAGCAGTGCCTTTTCTGGTGGTTTGGACATTATCTGCACATCTGCATGCTTTGAAGAGGCTCAGCTTGTTACAGTGTCCCTCACAGTGGCCACATTTTTCCTTCAGGTGTTGCAGAGCAAGGTGAGAGAGACACAGATGTGAGGAAAACCGCAGCCTGGCAAGGCTCAGAAGAAAACTCAGGGCTCTCTCACTGCACTCCATGTTTTCCAAGGGACCTTTTCAATCTGTCTATTTCTTTCAAAATGATTTTGACAAATTGGAGAAATGGTTTGGAAGAAATTAGATGCAATTTAATAGAGATAAGTACAGGACTTTCCATCTAGGCAGGCATGATGAACTGTTCTCATGCAGGATGCAGAAAGGCAATCCTGCGGGAAAGTCTGGGGCTCTTTTTTTTTGATCAAGGAGTGGATGAGAGATGCCAAGTTGCTGTGAAAAATGACAAACAGGAGAGTGTGGGCAAAAGTAGCCCCAGCAGGACACATAAAATAGGATTCCTGCTTTGCCCAGTGCTGTGGAGAGCTCAGCTGAGTGCTGGATGCAGTTTTGGGCACTACTCATCCAGAAAGCTACAAAGCATTGGAATAAAGTCCAGAGCAAGGAGGACTGACTGAAGATTGGCAGGCATGGGCTGAAAAGGAAAATTGAGTAAACTGGGATGGTTTAGTCCAAAAGAGAGGAGTTCAAGCAAGACTGGAACAGTTCTGAAATGTGAAAAAAGCTGATGCAAACAGAATGGGAATGATCACTTTTCCATGACCATGAAGCAGTCAGCTAGCACTGGGCAACTGCAGTTCTAATTAAACACTTAGAGGAGCCTTCCCAAAGGAAAAGAAAGCAAAATGTTGGACAGAAAGTGTCAGAAGGGGCAGGGCCTGCAAGAGTGGTCTAGAGAGACAACAGCTGAAAATGGTCCAGCTCTGTATGGGGACAGCAGGCTGGGCTGGGTGACTTCCTGAGGTCCTTCCCTGCCCTGGGATCCAGGAACCTCAAAGTGTGGCCTCACAGCTCGGTGGCATCACTTTAGATTTACTCAGCATCCCAGTTTTGCAGCTGAGTCGGGTTGTGAAGACACCACCACCACTTTGGAGTTCTGCTGGTCCTCCTTGACCTCCCTGCCCAGCCTGTGAGCCCAGGAGGGTCTTCTTCATGTCCACAAAAATGTCCAAAAAGCCCAAGAAAACATTGCCATAAATAACAGCAACTGTTCTGGCTCCATTTCCCCGTCCCTGGTGGTGCCAGCCCCATTAGAAATTCTTGGTGCCAATCAGCAACTGTGAGGCTCCCTCCAGTCTCAGGTGGGAGCAATCCCATGGCCACTCCCTGTGGCCATCAGCTTTTCTTTTGCACCGTGTGAGGATGATTTTCTGAGCTACCTGTGCCATGTACCTGCAAGGCTTTGCAGGAGTGGTGTGAATTTAATCTCTGTATTAGCCCACAGTGAATAACCCAGAGCAGCCCTTGAAGGAATGGTGCTGGAGAACATTGCTCCATCTGCTCCAAGCACAACCTTCCTGTATCTTCCCCTTAAATGCCTGCTTCCCCCTGTTTAACAGAACAAGTAATTAACGATGTTAATTTTAATCTCATTTGCTAATGAAGGCAGCCTAATTGCACAATAATTGGCAGCAGCCTTAGCAGAAAACAGAAAATAAACCCTGCATATGTAATTCACTTTAACTTCTTTCTAATTGCCTCTCTGATGGCTTTCCATCATCAATGGTATCTTCGGGGGATTTTGGTAATAAAGAGAAGTGTGGGACAGGAGATGGTGCCACTGAGGAGAAGGAGCTGGAGTGACAGGCCAGTAGGAGCTGGAGTGACAGGCCAGTCCCCAGCTGGGAATTCTACATTTGGATTTCTAGATGTGCCAGAGAGCCCCGTTAGGGCTGGATTCATTCACCAGACTTCCATGGACTGTGGTTTGGCCAAAAAGTCGCCTAAAGGATCTCTTGGACTCCTCATCCTTGTCCCAGCTGGCTGTTCTTCTGCACAGCATCCCAAGGCTCCAAACAGCAACTTTCAGGCCGACTTGTTCTGCTGAAGTGCTCTGCTGTCTGGCACGCTCTTCTGAAGTCCCTTTGGTCTGCACATCTCAAGATATTTCTGAGTCCTTCACTGATCATTCCTGGACACATCCAGGAATGGGCCAGGATTTTTACAAAAAGGGGAAACTCAGGCCCAAAGGGAATCAGCAGTTTCTCCTGGAGCTCCCAGGGCTGGAAAGGCTGGCACAACCAGGAGATGGGTGGCAACTCCCACTGTTGCTTCAGTTTTCAGCAGTTCTGGAAGGTGCCTCTGACAGTTAAATGCTTTTTTTTAATGGTCCCTTTGGACTGGCCCCATGTATTGGCTGCTCCTCTCAGGATTTCCATTCCCTTCTCTACCATCCACCATCTCCTTCCCCAGTTCCACCTCAGTTCATCTGCTGCATTGTCTTCCTCTAATTAGCTCCTTCCTGAGTTGTTTCTTTCATCTGTGCAATTGAATAACAGCTGAAGCAAACGTTGGAAGAGGGAACGAGAGGAGGAGGCTCATTTGACTGGAAACAGCTGTCATTCCATGGCCCAGAGGGGCTGCTGGAGAATGGAGGAATGGGGGTTCTGTCCTTCCTTGCCCTTCCTGGCCAAGGTTTCATTCTGGGGAGAGAGGGGGGACAGGAGACATTTGCTAAAGGACTCACCAGTGGGCAACTTGGAGGAATTGCACCGGCTGGAAATCCCAGCTGCTGCCTCCCAAAGGTTCCCTTGGTTCACATCTCTCCTAGCCTGCTGGCCTTTGAATTAAAACAGTCTAATTAGCACAGCTCGTTATAATCAGTTGTCTCAGGCTGTTGAAGATCTGCAATGGAGGCTGATTCCTGAGTGCCCTCACAAGGTCTGGACTCGGGTGGTGCCAGTGGGATTTCTGGAGATCTCTGAGGGCAAAGGATGCTTTGTGGTCATCGTGGTGTCACCTGGGCTGGACAGTCCCCTCAGAAAGGATCCCTTGGGAGGGGTGTCACTGCCTCAGCCTGAGCATGGAGGATTCAGAGGAATCCCCTTGGCTTTGAGTCACCTTAAGGATCAGATGTGCACCCCTCACAGATCTCCACCCTGGAGAGCCACAGGATAAGCCCAGGAGGAGAAGCTGGGTCTGGCTTCTGTTTCTTTAGTGGAAAAATGCTTTGTTGTCATCATGGTGTCACCTGGGCTGGCCAGTCCCCTTGGAAAGGCAGGTTCCCTCAGTATAGGTGTTGCTGCCTCAGGCTGAACATGAAGAATTCAGAGGAATCTCCTTGGTTTTGAGTCGTCTTAAGGATCAGATGTCCACCCCTCACAGATCTTCACCCTGGAGACCCCCAGGATAAAGCCAGGAGGAGAAGCTGGGTCTGGATTCTGTTTCTCTAGAGCAAAGGCACAGTTTGTGCATTCCCTGACCAGGAGGCACAGGATGTTTCCTCCTCCCCAAACCTGCAGGAAATGGAGGATAAATCTCTCATCTTCTCTCTGCAGGATCTGCCCAGGCAGCTCTGTTGGCACCAGTGTCCTCATCAGCGGGCACTGCTGCCCTGCCCTGTTCTAGCAGAGATTCCTGCCAGCTGGCAAGAACAAGGAAACTCCAAACTCACTGTGCTGAGCTGATCCAAACCCTGCCCTCAGACCAACACCTCCTGCAGGAGGCCTGGGATTTGGGAAATCACCACTGAGAGCTGCTGTGCTCAGCTTCAGGTTCTTCCACCGCTCCATCATCCTCCTTCCCTCCCTCCATCCCCATCCCCATGTGCTGGGATGGGCACAGCTCCAAAGGGGACTGCAGGGCTCCAGTTTTAGTGACACTCTGAGCAGAGGTGGCAGCTTCCCAGCGGGCACCACCTCCCACACAATTCAAACAGCACAGGGGGCTGCTGCAAATCCGTGGGGAACACGGAGCCCCCGGAGCAGCGGGATCTGTTCCCTCACTGACACACTCACAGTTGGGGACTGACATCCCAGGGTGAGGCCAAGCATGGGCAGATGCCAGAAAAACCCTAAGCCTGTTTAATTTTTTTTGTTGTTCTCCAGGGATTCTCCAGCATGCCAGCTTGCAGGCAGGACAGGAGGTGGGGACACAGCCTGGCACTGTTTGTCACTATCAGAAGGGGTCACTGCTGACAGATGTCCTCAGAGCTTTTAGAGCCCACAAAGCTGCTAAACACTAATTTTTTAAATGAAGTTGTCAACTGATCTGTGCAATTGCAGCGTTCAGGGTAAATCATGCAGAAAATTGTCTAATTAAACTAATAAGGAGTCCAAGGCAGGAGATGTTCTCTGGTTGTTGCCTTGGTCACAGGGGGAGGAGGAAAGACCCTTTTGGACAATTGTTTTGCTCAAGACAGGGAAGAGAATGAGACTAATGTGTAATTTCACCAGGACCTTCCTGCAGTCTGGGATTCTGTGGTATCACAGATTTGTGCAGCTGGTGCAGAAACTTTGGCTCCCCATCTCTCATCCCTGGGTATTTTCCTGATGAGGCCAAACTGGGATGTGGATAAGGGCAGGAAACATTAATTTTGGGGCTTGCCTGCCCTGCTGCCTGATGGTGACGAGGAAATACAATCCTCTGCATTTTCTACCTTGCTCATTTTCCCATGCCAGGAAGATGAGGGCTGGTGTGGTTATCCTGGAGCAAAACATGTCTGATACATCTCTGACAAGGGATTTAGGCAGCAGCTAATTATCCCAGCCCAGGATTTGGACATGATGGCAGCTCTGACACTCAGACTCTGTAAAAATCAGGAGCTTCATAGGCAACAGCTGCTCAGGTCCTTGGGTTTGTGCTGCACATTAAAACAACCCCACAGGAGCCCTGTGCCAGTCCTGCCCTCTCTGTCCCAGCTCAGGAGAAACCCCATTGCTGTCCCCAGCAGGGAAAAGCCCATTCCCAGGAGTGGGGTTAGTATTCCCAGTGCTGAGTGTCACCTCCTGCGACACCTGCAGTTCCCTGCAGTGACACCAGCTGTGTGAGGTGGGGTTTGAGCCATGGAAAAATGCAAGGGGGATTCCAGGCACCTCGGGTGTGTTTCAGTCCCAATCTGCCCTCTCCAGCTGTTGTGTTTCCATAACTGCTGGAAAATACAGGGACACATCTGGAGGGGACCTCCAGACCTCTGGAGGTTCACCAGTCTTCCCAGATATTTTGTCTCTCTTTTTATTTGCTGTGTATTAATTGCTTCTGGGTTTTATTCTCAAACCTGCTGGGAAGGGCATTTTCAGAGCTGTGGGATGGACTGGGCCAGTTTGGGTTCAGCTCAGTGAGTGCAATAATTTTGTCTGAGGGAAGGGAAAATGAAGGAGAGGCTTCAACAGCTTCTGCCAGCATTGCAGAAACCTGGTTTTTGTTCTGAGGTTAACACCTTTCCTCCAGTGCTGCTTTTGACAAACATATCATGGAATCCAAGACCTTTAGGATCATTGAGCCCAACCATTCCCCCAGCACTGAACCACATCCTCAAGTGCCACATCCACACATGTGTTCAGTCCCTCCAGGTATGACAACTCCACCACAGCCCTGGGCAGCTGTGCCAGGGCTTGACAACCCTTTTAGTGAGGACATTTTTCCTGCCATCCAATATAAGTTTCCCCTGGTACAACTCGAGGCTGTGTCCTCTTGTCCTATCACTGTTTGATGTAGTCTAGAGAGCAGGAAGAGCTGATTTTCTGCAGCAGGCACAGCACATGCTCTGGTAGGAGCGTGAAGAACCTGAGAAATGGGATCTGAGCAGGGTGGAAATAAAGGAGTGGGAGTCAGTAGCTGTCAAATCATGCCAAATGAAAAAGATTGTATTTTGGGTTTGCCTTGCATAAAGCATGTAGGATGGCCTGTAGCACATTTCTTTTCTCTCTTTTTCTCATCTCTCTCGACAATTTTTCATTTGGTCACCGAACTGAAAAATTCATCCTTTGCACTGCTTTAAGTGGAATTCCATGTCAGAGAGTTTCTCGAGGAGCAGCAGTGGCAGGGATGTTGGTGGGGAAGGTGGCAAGAACAGCATTAATCCCAGCTCTGTGCTTTGGGCCTGAGAGAGCTGTTAACTCACAATAACACCTCGGGGGATTATTGATTTTCAAAGTGACTGTCTTGTTTTTGACAGCATAATTTTGTCACTCCCTGGGTCATTTTACTTTCTAATGGGAAGAAAAGTCAGAGGATCAGACTGCTCTTTAATAGAGAAAGTGTTATCCAGCTCTTTTGTGGCACTGATACTCGTCAGAGTTGGGAGGTTGGTTGAAAGTCACACCTGTGCCAAGCAGGATTGGGTAAAGCCAGATCCTTCTGCTCCGAACCAGGGTTAAAGGTGTCAGTGCCCTCTGAAACCACATCAAGTCTCCATTTAAACATCCAGGATGGATTTGGTGGCAGTGGGAAGCAGGTAAATTCCTGCCTGGAAGGCAAGGGAAATCTTTGTCTCAATCACACCCCATCTTTTCAGCTTTCCAGTGAGAAACCAAGGAAAACAGAATATTCCTGCAGAACTGTTCTTCAGTTCTCATCCAGGAAGGAGCCTGAGCCATATTTGTGTGCTGGGGGAGGACAGGGTCAGTCAGCAGCACTTACATCTCTTTTGTTGGTCAGCAGTTCTGCGCTGGGAATGTGCCGAGCTCAGTCCTCCTCCTCCTCCTCCTCCTCCTCCTCCGCTCCAGCACCGATCCTGGGATCCTGGCGTGAAGAGGAGCTGGGGAGGGAGGGAAGGATACTCCCCGCTCTCCTGCATCCCCTGTTTGTGGGGAATATCACCTCCCCTCAGCACCCCAGCTGTGTCTGGTCTCCTGTGTAGCAGATCAGTTCTCCTGTAACCAATGCCTTCTTCCAAATACAGAGAATTGTCCCAGGAGCCTCTGGAGCAGGAGCAGCTGCTCATGGTGCTCAGAATTCAGGTGCTCGTTGCCCCAGCTTCAAAATCTGCCTTCCTTCCCGAGAATCCCATTAGAGAGAGTGTTTGTTCACTTCTGTTTAAGATCCTGGTCGAGAAAGGTTTTTTTAACTTAGTTTAACATCAGGGTCAGTTTGACCTCCAGGCTGAGTTTATTTGTTGGTTTACTTTATCTGGAGGCATTTCCTGCTGAGCATTTCACCTGCTGGCACATTTCTTGTTGAGATCCAATTAACAGTCTCCATTGGAAGAAAATGTTACATTGCAGGAGCTTCTCTGGGGTTCCTTGCTGGTATCCCTGCATCTCTAACTGTGCTCCACAGGAAAATATGTCCCATCCCACTGCCTCATGACTGCTCCTTTTCCTCTGCTGCTTCTCCGCCCTTCCACCTGTGACTTCCAAAGTTAACCACAGCATTACAGAAACCTCTGATTTATCTGTGGGATGAGCAGAATGAAATATCCCACCCAAAATGAGGATCTTATCCAGTTAGAGGAAGGCCACTGGGTTGCTGGGACTGCCAGAGGATATTCCTATGGATAATGGAGCTTCATTTCCATGGATATGCTGGGGTGGGCCAGCTGAGTGGGCAGACACAGCTTCCCCAGAGTGTCAGAGCTGCCTAAAACTGCTGGCCTGAGTTATTGTCATTTTAAGGACTCAAACTGTAACTCTCCAGTTATCAACTTTCCTACTGTTTACTCCAGGATCTCGAGAGAAAGGGAATAGGTGTGGCTGGGGAGAGACCCTTGGCAGATAAGCTTCTAGCAGCTCATTATCTGCTGGGGAGATTTCAATGCCTGGGAAATATAAAGCTGCTAATTTGTATTTTAATATTCCTCCTGTGTCCCATCGGCAGTATAAATTAAGTAAATTCAATCAAAGGCTATCCCTTATCTATTGCCTGCCTGTGCCTTGCTGAGGAGCTGGATCAGCTACGGAGAGAGAGAGGCTGGGAATAGAAATCTGAGATCCCTCCCGATATATCAAAGTCAGACAAAGGGAGAGCATTGATCGCAGGCAGCCAGACAAGAGCCTGGGCAATAAAACAAAATAGAAAAAAACTAAAAAAAAAAAAAAAAAAAAAAAAAAAAAAAAAAAAAAAAAAAAAAAAAAGATGAAGAAGAAGCAGAAAGAACAATCCCTCTTTTCTCTTCCTTATCAGCATCTTGAGCTGTGAATTACAAGTGAATGAGAGCTGACTTATTCCTTTTTTGAGGGAGAAACTCACGCACAGGAGTCAGGGCAGCAGGAATTATGGCTCCCCTGGCCATCGTAGATTGGCCCCCCTGTGAGCCTGTAGTATTTTGTAGGACTGTTTATGGGGCTAACTTTAATGTCTTAATATATATGTGCAGTGTGCCAGAATTACAGCTGCAGGGGGAACCATAACTTGGAACTTCCTGACTTTCGTGCGTGTAAAACCTCAGTTGCAATGTTAATTTACTTGAGGATTTTTTGGGTTGTTGTTGTTGTTGTAAGTCATTCCCCTGCCCGATTCTTTATGGATACAAAAAGGACAAGAAAGCAAAATGCTGGTTTGGTGCTGGAAATGATGGATCAGCACTGGTAATTCCAGGCAGGATGGGGCTGTTGGTGGAGAGGAGGTGGGAATTTCAAGGCTGTGGCTTGGAAGAAGAAAAGGAGGCCTAGAGGTGTGGGAATGACAAGGACAGGATGGTTTAGGAGGGTTTGGTGTTGCTGGAACAATGTCAGGGTGTGGGAAGCAGCACTGGAAATCGCCCTCACAGGGCCAGGCAGGTTGAGTTCTGCTGTCATGTTAAAGCCAGGAGAGCCTGGGCTCATTCCCACTGCCAGCACAGCTTTATGGCTCCACCTTGGTCAGCCAGGAGCAGCCAGCCACAGAATCATTGAATCTTTGAGTTGTTTAGATTGGAAAAACACTCCAAAATCATCAAATCCAACTGTTCCCCCAGCACTGCCAAGGCCACCACTGAGCCACGTCCCAAAGTGCCACATCCATGTGTCTGCTCAATCTCTCCAGGGATGGGGACTCCATCACTGCTCTGGACAGCTGTGCCAGAGCCTGACCACCCTTTTGGAGAAGGAATCCTCCTGGAAAATGTGGTGCAGACCCTGCAGGTACCAGCAGTGAGCATGGTGAGGACAGTGAGGGCCTCCACAGCCAACCAGAACAGGGCTGATTGTCCAGCACTGCCAGGCTTGGTTTAGTTTGAAGGTTGCACAACTTTTAAAGTCTTTTCTCTTCCTTTTCCTCATGAAAAAAAGCCACCATCAAGTCTGAAGTGAAGAAACTGTTGCCTTGAATGATGTCCCCAGTTTCCTGTGCCTCCATCTCATGCTGCTTCCCTAATGACTTGATCAGGGTGATGGCTCTTCTCTGCTCAGCTGAATCTCTCCATCTCACTCACTGGCACCTCTGAGCTTTAAGGTCTCTAATTCTGTGTTGAAAGCACTTGAAATCAGCTCAAAAGCTCAGAGGGAGTGAGGGCAGGCAGACTGACGGACAGACAGAGTGCCACACTCAGTTTGATTGCTCCAGTTTTATTTCCAGCAGCAACCTGAATGGGAAAAATCAAGGCCAATATTATTTTTGAAAGGGGGGGGAAAAAGGATAAAATCGAGTTAAAGGAAAACAGGAGTGAGAAGTTTCAGCTCTCCTGAAAACACATTGTTCTTCCAGGGGCCAGAACGTGTCTCTGTTGGAGACTACACAGGAGGAGCAGGTGCAGGGCAGGTCTGACTGGGCTGGCTTGGGGGGCTCCTTGTGGCTGTCTGGTGCACAGAGCTGTTCTTTCCACCCCTGCCAGGCACAGCCTGTGCTGTCCAACCAGCAGAACACAGCCCTCAAACCAGGGTACACCAGTGCTGCTGTGGGGTCACTGTGCTCTAAGAGCCTTACAAGAAACTCTTTTCCTCCTAGAAGCATCACACCCTGCTCCCATCCGTACCCAGACTGATTTATAATCAATAACATCAAAATCCTGATGCTGTCGAAAGCAACAGAGCTCCCCCAAGAACCTATTTTGCCCTCCTGCACCCAGAAATGCAGCAGAGAGAAAGAAATCCCAGAAATCCAAACCATGCTGCCTGCCAGAAAAATAACCAGGAGTCTGCCAGAAAAATAACCCCAAACTACTCACAATGCTGAGTGTTTGCTGCCTGCCTCTGACTCCCCCTCTGGGTAAAACCACGCAGAAGGAGGGAGCCGCTTGCCTAAAGCCAGCTCTTCCTCCTCTCCACACAGGGATCAGGGAGGCTGAGAGGTGCCTGTGCTGCCCCAGAGCCTTTGGCAAGCACAGCACAGCCCTGCCAAAGCTTGCAGCTCGTTTTCCCCAAGGCTGGTGTAGCATTAAGTTCTTATATCCAAAAGCAGCCTTTCAAATTGCTGCCTGGTGTGTTACATAAATCCTCCCCAGGATCCTCAGAGACTGCAAGCAATTACACTGAGGTGCTGAGGAAGCAAGTGAGAGCTCAAAGAAAGGTTAAGAGAATAGGAGGAGGGGGGAAAAAAAGAAACAACAAAAATCCCAGCCCTTGTAGCAGCTTGGAGTGGGAGGGAGGCCACAAAAGACAAGGCTCTGTGACTTGTGTGGAAATTGCTGCATCTTGGCCCATTCAAAGCAGGGCCCAGGGGAATATCACCCATCTGCCAACAGTGGTACAATTTGGTGATGATCTGGGATGTTCACTTATGGCCTAAAATAGGAGAAACTGTTATCAGCAGAGCCCAGAGATGGTTTTGTTCTCTTAAAGGCATTACCTAGGTGCTCAGCAGTCAAGGACATCCCCCTCTGTACAGACCTCCTGGGTATGTGGGCATGCAGGAGAGCTCTGGGAAGGGCTCCTCACTCCCTCTCACCTTGTCCTGCAGCAAGAAACAGCAGCAGCCAACATCTGACACCTCCCAGCCAGCAGGAAGCACGAGAGACTGCCCTGGAGAGCAGCCCCACGCTGAGACTGCCCTGCTCCATCCCTGTCCTGGAGCCTTTCCAAGGTCCACCTGCAGCCTGGGCTGGAGTGAGCACCAGGATGCAGAGACTGGGCCTCCAGCCTGAAGGACTGAGTTGGGAGTGCTGGAATTCCCTGGGGCTGATGTCTGGCCATGTCCTCCACTGCCCTTTGGGTCTGGCTCACCCAGAGCCAAGCTGAGCCTGGTTCCAAGCCCTTCCAGCCAGCTGCAAATGGGATCTATCACCTTTTCCTGGTTCCAGGGCCTTCCAGCCAGCTGCAAATGGGAGCCTGTTGTATTGCACTGAATAGTCATTTAGTTGTTTGCACTGGGTGTCAAACAGGCACGGATTCTTACAGGATTCTTACAGGAGCTGTTGCCTTCCCTGCCTTCCCTTTTCCCCTCAGGGTGATCATCTCCATTAGTGAGCATCTCCAAAGTGCTGCAGAGCAGTGTGAGGAGCTGCTGGCTGGAAGCTTCCCCTCACTTGATGCACAAGTGCTGTTTTCCCAAGGCTCCCCTGTGCCTAATGCAGCCAGCACTGCCTTCTTCCCTCATGTTTTGCTCTCCCTCAGTCCCATAATGACACTATAATGACACTGTCATATTTTCTGGAAAAATCCCTTCGCCAGGATTTCTTCTCTTAGGAAGCTGAGAAGCCTCAGAAAAAAAAAAATGAAAACAATCATTATCTGATTTGCTTCTCCTGTGTTTTGCTGCTTTAAAATGTAGTTTAGATATTGTTTACCAACTGGTCATTGTTTCATTGGTTTAATGTGAATTGTTTTAACTTAATGACCAATCACAGCCAGGTGTGTCGAGACTCGGGAAAGAGTCACCAGTTTTTCATTAATATCTTTTTTAGCCTTCAATAAGTATCCTTTCTCTATTCTTTAATATAGTTTAATACAGTATTCTTTAATATAATATAGTAACATAAAATAATAAATTAGCCTTCTAAAAACATGGAATCAGATTCGTCTTTCCTCCCCACAACAGGGGACCCCAAAAATACCACACCATAATGTTGTTATCCCTCACCACCCAACAGCTCCACTGCTGGCTAAAGGCAACTTTTGGGGGAAGGGGGGTTGGGTTTGAATTGAATCCATCAAACAGATTTAGCAGGGCTGCCTGAGTTCCTGTTGCAGGAACAGATGCATTTCCCTAATAGACACAGACATGGATTTCAGTGCCAGGCAGCTGCATTAAGGAAATGGATGGCAGGTCCTGGAGACATCTGAGCTCTGGGTGGAGAAGCTTTAATCCAGGGCCACAGTCCTGGCCAATGTGTCACTGTCTGGTTGGAGGATGCAATAATAACTATCTCTCTTAGCTGTGCCCTGGAGGCTCAGCAGCTCCTGATAACCTGCCCTTATCAGCAATGGAAGCTGGAACAGTCAGGCAGCAGCAAGGAAGGAGCCCACAAGTTAATCCACAGAGCTCAGGCCAGGCTGCCACACGCCAGCACCTCTGAGGGATCCCTGGCAGGCAACTGAACAACTGAATTAGCAAAACATCTGGAATCCTTCCACAGGGGTGCCAGGGAGCTGCAGGGCTGCTGGATGGTGCTCAGAGAGGGTGGCTGATCCCTTCAAACCATCCCAGGGAGCAGCACTGACTCAAGGTTTTTTCTCTCTTCGGGTCTAAACTGAGTAAAAACTCCACCTTTGGACCTCCAGGTCCCAGCACAGCCCCAGGACCCTCACTTCCATATAACCATTTAGCTGGTTCCCAGCCAAAATATTCCCTAAAATATTCCCCTGGACACCAGGCACTTTCCCTATTTCTTTCCCAGGTGGGTGTAGCCTGCAGAGCTTCCTGGCTACTCCTCAGCACAAGAAGCTGAAGAGGATAAAGCAAATCTGAGTAAAATAGAAGGAAAATGAGAATCTCTGGGCCACTGACATCTTTCCTGCTATCTCCAAGCATCTTTGAAAGACTTTTCCTTCCTTTGACAGAGGCAGCCAGCTCTTCATCTGGGAACTGCACGAGTCTCAGGCAGCTTCAAAGCTGGATGGCTGCATTCACATTCCCAACTGTGAGGACTTTTAGAGTCTATATTTAGGCTTTTCCATAGGATAAGGGACAGGCAGCATGGGTTCTGCTGAAGGAAATTATGTTTCTCTGACCCGCTTAAATCCTTTGGACGAGTTAAGAGACCAGTGGATAAAAGGGAATGAGAGAGTATATATACACACACTCCTTTTGAATTTCAAAAGCCTTTTTGGATAAAGACCCTGACAGAGAGCTATCAAGGCATAATGGTGACCAGGGGGTGTGAGTTAAAATCCCTGTGATAGATTAATGCTGGTGGAGAGAATGGGAAGAAATGGGTAATTCTCAGCAGGAGAAATTGTGATTGTCAAGGGACGTTGCATGAGAATATTGCTCAGTCTATTTCCCCCAGGCTGTGGCCAGGGCTGAGCAGAGAGGTGAGTGTGCTGATGACACATTTGGTGTTTGTTTTCTTGCCCAGTGCTGCCCGCTGTCCTGATTTCCACCTCTGACTGAAGCTGGCCCAGCTCTGCTGCCAAGAAGCGCCTCTGATGTGCACTCCAGGCCCTTTTGTTCGCAGGCAGAGAGGGAAGCAGACTGGAGAGGGCTCTGGAATGCTCCTTCCCAGCTGCCCACACTCCCCAGCACGCAGGGCTGCCTCGCTGGCACATCCTGCTGCCATATGTCCCCAGTCCGGGGCTGTGGCAGCCAGTGCCCGTGTCAGGAGAGCTCCCCAGCACAGGAGAGGGGGCTCTAATTAGTCTGCAGGCCTGGCAGGGTGTTGGGAGAAGGGAGTTAATTAGCAGGATGCATTTGGACACCTCTTCAGGGAAGGGCTTCACCTTTTACTCTGATTTTCCCTGTGTCTGCCATCGTTGTCCTGCTCTTCCTCTCTTGTCCGTAGCTCCTGCTGCTCCAGCAGTGGCAGCACATTTGGGATCACACTTTTCCTGCTTCCCAGGGAATTTTCCTGCTTCCCAGGCAATCCCAAGTGTGATCCCATTCTCAGGTTCAGAGAATGTGAATCCCATACCAGGCTCCATGGTATGGGATTCACATTCTCTGAAGCTGAGAGAAGCAGAGAAAAGAATTATAAAAACAATCCTTATCTCATTGGCTGCTCCTGTGTTGAGCCAAAGCAGAATGCAATATGGAGATTTTTTATCCAAAGTGATGGGGTTTTGTTTCCTTGGCCGATCTGGACCAAGCACATGTGCAGACTGTGGGTCAGCAGACAGTCATGAGATTCTGGGGAGTTGAGTTGAGCTGGGTGCTTGTGTAGATTCAGTTTAGATGTAGTGTAATGTAGACTAATATAGTATAATAAATAAATAAAAAATATACATATAATATATATTATTAAAAATTTATATATAAATTATAAATGTAAATATATTATTATAAATTAAAATTATAAATCATTATAAATTACACTGTATTTATAAATATAATATAATATATTATATTATATTATATTATATTATATTATATTATATTATATTATATTAATGAATTATTAATTCACCTTCTGATATCCATGGGGTCAGATCCATCACTTTCTCCCCACCATTGGGGTTGCCCTGATTCTGATATCATGGGCCAGGCCTGAGCCAGCTGTGCTGACAGAACAGCTCTGCTATTTTAGAAAAGCTGCAGTGGGAATCAGTCTTAGCCCTTTTCTCCTCCATCTCTTCTCTACTGCCCCCACAGCCAAAATCAGTGGTATGTTTAATGTTTGGACTTCTCCTATGGATGATTTCCTCCTCTGCCCCCCAAATGCTCGTCACCTTAACTCAGCTGTGCTCAGAGCTGAGCTCACAAGTCCTGCCGAGACTTTCTGCCTCTGCTCCCTTCTTCTCCAGCTCCTCACCCACACTCCCTCCTCTGTCCCCCCACTGGAATTGTGGTTAAATTGGATTAGAGTAATTAACTTTTGGTCACACTTTTCAGTGAGCAGTCAGGAGGGAGAAAAAAAGAAGGGAAGTTAATTGAGATGAAAGGAGACAACGTCAAGCAAGGAATTCTGCTTAATTGGTGTTGGCTGTGCCCAGGGAAGTGTTGCAGTATTTGCAGTGGGCATGGAAAAATTCTGACATCATCTTCATTACCCTGTGTCATATTGTGCCCTGCTTTTTGGAGAAGGGGGTTGTTTGGATTGAATTACCTCATTTTTCTTCCCAAATTTCCTTTTCCCCATGTTGATAATCACACAGCTTCACCTACACAATGTGAATGTAAATTGGACAAATTATTTTGGCTTTAGGGGCTCCAAACCCTGTCATAAACTCAAACATGTGGGTGCTGTCTGCTCTGAGAAGCCTTTGTGGAGATGTTCCCATTTTCTGTAAACAAGGATTTGGCCTCACCTCCCACAGCAGCTCCCAGCCCCTGTGACATTTCGATCTGCTCCAGGATTTATGGGAGGGAAGATCATGCCTCATCTGTTAAATGAAATGCCTCAGATAAGGCATTTCCATTTATTAAGGCAGTTATTATATTATAATTAAGCACCAGTTGCTGGCAGAAAACATATTTATGGAGGTTTAACCATGCAGCCTGAGAGAGATAAATAGAGGCTTTGGAAGTGCCTGGGGTTTTTCACTCTCAGGGAGGGGCATGACCTGGAGCTCAGGACACTTTCATGGCCAACAGCTTGGGGGGAACTGTTGAAAATTGGATGTTTTGTTTCAGCCAGGGGAACTGGAGCTGAGAAAAGACACTTTCCAAAGCCATGGCAGCCTGGTTTATGAGGGCTCGCTGAGGCAGGTGTCCCCTTCACTCTCCTGCTCCTGCTGAAAGATTAGAGGTCCTGGCTGCTGCATGACA
Source organism: Ammospiza caudacuta (assembly GCF_027887145.1). Taxonomy (NCBI): domain Eukaryota; kingdom Metazoa; phylum Chordata; class Aves; order Passeriformes; family Passerellidae; genus Ammospiza; species Ammospiza caudacuta. The sequence continues at coordinate 7,134,188 of NC_080612.1, forward strand.
GCTTCACTCCCTTTTCCAAGAGATGGAAAACTTCCTCTCCTTTTCCAAGAGTTATGCTGGAATCCCGCTCAGAAATCCCTGCCCTCCTTCAGGGCTGTGCTGGCTTTCACTTCCCTGCTGCAGCAGCTGAGGGAGGGGGCAAAGGGAGCACGGAGAAATGGGGGGAATGTGAATAGGAAAGCTCTCTGAAGCTTGGCATTAGGCAGGGATTTGGGAAGGTTGGGAAGGTATAAACAGGACTTGAGAGAAGCATTTTCTCTGGGATTAAGAGCAGAGTCCATCTCAGTGTGGTTTTTAGAGCTGCCTGGAGGCTGTGTAACACAGCAGCTTCAAAGAGGAGAGCAGGGAATTAATGGGGCTTCTCCCCGTGCCCTGCCTGTCCTGCTGCATCCTGGCCTGGCAAGAGCACAAATTAATGTGGGAGATGTGGGCCAGTCTGGAGGTCACAGGCAGCTTGGATCCTAACTGGGCACGTGTAAGTCCATTTTATGCTCAACCTGTGTCCAGGTGCTGCCTCCTGTCCACATCCAGAGAGAGAAGGGGAATGTCCTGGCGAAGAAAACACACTTGGGAGACCCTGGAGGAAAGAGGAGATGGAAAATCTACTCCTCCAAATTACAGGTCAGCCCACCTGGATAGGAACTGGTCCACTTTGCTGGTTACAGCAGCTGTGGACTGGACATCTTCCACTTTCCCTTCCACTGAGGGTTTTAAACCCTCATTTATCCCCCCTTCAGTGTCACCATGATATTTTCTGAAAAATCCCTTTGCCAGGATTTCTTCTCCTGGGAAGTAGAGAAGCCTCAGAGAAAAATGTAAATAATAATTATCTGATTCTCTTCTCCTGTGTTTGGCTGCTTTGGAATGTGGTCTGGACATTGTTTATCCAACAGGTGGTTGTTTGATTGGCTTCATGTGAATTATTTTTACTTAATGACCAATCACCATCCAGCTGTGTTGGACTCTGAGGAGTCACAAGATTTTCATGATTATTCTTGTTAAGCCTTCTGTCTGTATTCTTCTCTTTCTTTAGTATAGTTTTAGTTTCTTTAGTATAGTTTTAGTACAGCATTATTTTCTATAATATATCATAAAATAATAAATCAGCCTCTGAGAACATGGATCAGATTCTCATCTCTCACCTCATCCTGGGGACCTCACAAACACCACACCCCAGAGCATTTTCTCTGTGTCGTTGCTGCAGCATTTTTTCAGCACGTAGTTAAACCCAATAAAAGAATCATTATTGCTGCAATTATTTCCAAACAGATTAAATATCTGCCACACTCCCAGTCCCAGTATAAAACAGGAGGAGCCATAAACTACCTCAGTGCATTAAACAGGGAGGGGAGAAGGGAAGGATGACATTTCATCTGGCTTCCTCATGGGCCCGTGTAGTTACTGGGAACATTTGCATATTTTTAATGCAGTGCCTCTTTAATAAATTCCTCCCTCCAGACACATTAAAAATGGGGCTCTTGCCTGAGCTTCAGGATAGAGAGTGCTGGCAACTCCAGACTCTGGGATGAGGCACAGAGGGGATGTCTGTGGGATCTGGGAGGGAAGCAGAGCAGGGAAGGGAAGGTCAGCCCATCCCATCCCTTTTTTTCTGTGTACACTATCAGCAAACGCCATCTGTTTAATTTTTGACCTTTTTGTTGTCTGACCTCCTTTGAACTTCTCTGGAATTCTCCAGGGTAATACAGTTTCTTTGCATTCAGGGGCAGGATTATTTGCTATTAAATTGGAATTCAGGGAAGGAGGAGACTTAAATTCTTCTCCTGACCTGGTAATCTGCTGGGGAATAAAAGTATTGCCTGTAATTACAGGGTTTTCTCTCTTTTTTTTTTTTTTTCCTTTGCTTTTTGGCTTGAGTTCAGGCCAGACCCCAAACTTGCTCTTTAAGCCTCTTATGGCAAATACCTCTTTTCTGAGGACAGGCTGTGCTTTTGTGTCCCTGCAGAGCCACCATGTCCTGTCCACTGTCCCCAGCCACGCTGCTGCCTTTGGGGCTGGAATATTCAGGGAAGAGGGAAACCAGCCTGGGGAATATCTGGAGCTCCACAGTGACCCCCACACAACCCCAACAAGGGTAATCCAAGTCCAAGGACTAATCCAAGTCCTTCAGGGCACTGCTGCAGGGATCCACACATGGAGCAGAGGTCACTCAGGTCCCTCACCCTGCACAGGCTCCACCTGGATCTCCAAAGGATCTCCTTGGCTTCTGTCTCCCTGATTCCTCTTTTCTTCTACCTTTTCACCTCTTTATCACTTTATCACCCCAGTGAGGTGCCCAAGGAGAGGTTTATGGCAGTGTGAGGGTGGGATGAGGTCCAGCTGTGACTCCAGTCGGTGTAGTTGTTCCTCCTCTGCAGTTCCCAATGGATGAGGACGGTTCTTCTGAAACTTGTGGTGATTTTTCCCTAGAAAATCGTTAATTTCCTGACCATTGCCATCTCTCCACAGAAAGGTTTTGTTCACTTTTCTCCCAGAATACTTGGAAAGTGGAAGTCTAGTCCACAGCGGCTGTAACCCAGCATAGGGGATCAGTTCCTATCCAGGTGGGCTGACCTGTAATTTGGAGCAGCTGATTCTCCATCTCCTCTTTCCTCCAGGGGCTCCCAAATCCATTCCCACCTCCAGGACATTGCTATCCTGGCTTCTGAGGAGGGGGGAACCCTCCTCAGATGCCCACAGTGAGCTCCACCTCTCCTGCAGCATTCCAGCATCCTCAGGGAACTTCAGCACCTTGAGATTGCCTTGAAACCCCACAAATTCTCACAGACCTTCTTTCCACCTCCCGTCCAGCTTCAATACCCCTGTCAGGGAGATGTAGTAAATCAAAAGGAGAATATTTTGGGCCCATGTGGGTGTAGCTGTGCCTGGCAGGCTGAAGGCACAGAGGGTGCATATCAAATCAAGAATAAGAAGAGTTTTAGTTAATGCACTCCAGAAGTGGCTTCCACAGCACCTCCACTGACTATTTTATCAGCAGAACAGAGCACAGGAGAAATTGTAGATGAAACAAATACAGAAAATACATTAAGAGAGTAAGTAATGAGATCTGGATGAAATTGCATCTTATGAAAAAGTAATCTGCAGCTTAGTGTGCAAGGAGGAGGAATTTGATGGAATAGAGGGGGTCTCAAGAAAGGAATGAAGGAGCACATTACAAACAGACAAAGACAGCCAGGTGTGTTGTGGAACGCAGGGAAGCAGTTAAATTAGGATGTAATGGAAAAGGTTATTTTAATATTCTCTTTTATGGATATCCGTGTCAATATTATCTCAGGGAAGGAGAGAGTGAGGGAGGAGGAAAGGGGTGTGTGGCTGTGAAAAAGGCAAATAAATGGTAGCTTGTTCAAATTCTGGGGTCCTTTCATCAGAAGGAGCAAAGACAGAGGGGCAGATCTGGCTGGTGTGGACACAGATCCCATGGGGTCTGCAGGTACAAACATTTCCTAGCCCACTCTGAATGGGAAGGGGCAGCCTGAGCTTCCCAAATCCAGATCTTGTGTCTGGCTGGGATGGGGGAAGTGATCCCCTGCAGGATGGGATTGTTTGGAGATGTCTCATGGCCCAGCAAAACCTTCTCCTTCAGTGAAACCTTCTCCTTTCAGTTTTTGGGCCTTTTCCTGCAGCTGGGTTTTTATGTTGGGGGGTGGTGGGATTGTCCCAGGGCCACTGGGACAGGATGGAGAGAGAGGGAAACACCGTTCTTAAAAGGGATTTTCCAACTTGAGGCTGCTGGAAATGCCTTTTCTTCAACCATGCAAATCTCCAATCCAAGGCAGCCCCCTGGGCTCTGTCTCCAGGCCTTGGAGAGGCACAATCACCTTCTCCAGGGGTTTTGTCACCCCCTCCCCAAATTCACTGCCAGCACCTCTGCTTTAGCTGCAGAGGGGGTCAAAGATCATGGATTTTGGTGGAGAGGTGACTTTGGCCTTAAATGACAGCCCCAGGATTTGTCTGGGCAGTTGCTGAGGCAGAAACAGCCCAAATTCAGCCTTTTATGCCCCCAAGCTGCATCACTCATCCCCTGACACAGCCTCTCCCAACCTGGCTTCCCCCTGGCAGGTGACACTTCACACACCTGGCACTTATTAGCCCCCCCTGAGCCAGCCCTAATTAATTATTTGCCTCATTAGACAGAGAGTTGAGGCCTTGTTGACTTGCTGAGGTCACTGAGGTGCACCTGTGAGCTGCGCCTTCTGTTTATTCCCCTCCTTTTGCAGGAAGCTGGAAATGCTGAAGCTGAGGAGCTGTTTAGGACATGAGGCAGTTGGAAAATGCCAATTTTGTCCCTCATTAATGAGGAATTGAGCAGAATTCCGGGCATTACTTGCCATACTGAAAGGATTTGCCATTCCGATGTGTTGGGCTCTGCCCCCTCCTCCAAAAGTCTTGGAGTGGGAGTTTCTCCTGGCCTGGAGAGACAAGAAATCTCAATTTCAAATGTTCCAGGCAGCAGCCAAGGCTCCCCCTGCTCTTTGCTGCCTGCAGAAGGAGGCAAGGCTGGATTTATTCAGTCCAGAGTGGAATTTTGCTCACTAAAGTTTGATGAGCTCATTTCCTACCTGCTTTGCAATCTGACTCCAACACCTGCCGTTCCCAAACAAGCTGGGAAATGAATTAATTTCAGCCCAAGCCAGAGTGGGCGATTTTCTTTTGTAGTTTTGAATTTTTAGTGGCTGGAGAAATCAGCAATGATTTCATTTGGGACTGAAGGAAGTGCTTTGTTTGATATCAAACGAGGAGTGGGAGGGTTTTTACCCTTTTGAGTATGGCCAAGTATAATGGGAGGCAGTGTGAGACTGGAATGAGCCCTGTGAGCTGAGGAACTGGAGTGCTTCCTATGAAAAATGTCACATTAAAGTGTTTCAGATTGAGGGTGGAGGGGAATATTGCTCTCTGCTTTGGCTTTTTCAACTGAATATTGCCAATGCAGATAAATCTGAGGGGTTTTTGAGCCCAGCCTTTGTGCCAGTGTCACCCAGCTCAGGTGGGGACAAAGACCTGAGTTAAAGGTCCTTGACCCAAGATTTAGCACCCAAAAGTGTTTTTTTGACTGACAGCTCTGCCCTGCCTTAGCACCATAACCAAATCTCCTTTTTGGAGGTAGGACACCCTCCTGAGCTCTTCCAGTTTCTTCTCATGCCTGGTGTTTGCACAGCTCCATTCCTGACAGCTCCTCCTGTTTTGTCCCTGAATTGAACCACGTTGCATCCACTCAACACTGCTGGATCCCCCAAAAAAATAGATAAATAAAAGGAAGCTTTTTAAAAAAGCCTTCTCACCTGGACACCTTTGTTCCTGCCTCAGTGAAAAAGAGGACAGTGTTTTCCTAGGCAGGGCTGTTGAAATGAATGCAGATGAAATGGTTCAGTGTAATTAATTAAATGATCTCCAGCACCTCAGGAGGATCAGCAGCGTGCAGAGGACATAATTGGGTGTACACTGGCTGAATACATCATCACACACACACACATGTGCAGGCTGTGTGCCAGGCCCAGCCACTCCAATCCAGCAGGATTTATAGTCCTGCAGAGCAGGAGAGTTTGGGAGAGCCTAGGGCAGGGACAAGCTTGTCCTCATGGAACAAACCTGGAGCTGCCAGGAATCACCACATCCATGCCAGGTGGACAGAGATTTGCTGGGATGCATTTGGGATGTGCAGGAATCACCTGTGCAGCAGAACTAGCAGGGATTTTTTGCTCCTTTCAGAGCAGTTTCTCTCCGTGGTGCTGATTATTAAGTACCCAAAGCAGTGCTTTGTAATTTTGCCTTATTTATTCCCTTTTCTAAACCCATGCTGGAGTGAAGGAATTCAGTGCTGGCAGGACTGAGCTGCTCTCAGCTCCTGCCTTCTCTGGGGGGCTGACCCAGAACTTGCTGTGACTAAAAGATCTGTCAGCTAATTCCATTGAATTTTAGCCTGCACCACGCAGGGTCAAGGCAGATCACAAAAAAAAATGCAGAGTTGGGAAGGAGGACGGCCAGGCACTCACAAAGAAAAAGTGCTTTAAACATTCAAGAAGAAAAGTGGCCGAGGAAAATGATTTTCAAAGGTCCCTCCGTGAAGGCTGTGATGGGGAAGGAGCACAATGCCCGACGTGTCTGGCAGCACAAAAGCTGCTCTGGGAGGGAGCACAGCGAGCTGCCTGGTGATTAAACTTCCCAAATCACTGTTGGAGGAGCAGAAAAGAACTGGAAATAAATCGGTATAAAATTTCCTTTTTCCTCCTTGCCACAGGGAAGAGGGAAAATAACTTGGAGGGCTCGGTACTGCAGTGCTGAGGTGGGGAAGAGAGCACCTGAGGCAGATATTTAGGCTGGAATGTCCCTGAGGCCACTAAAAACCTGAATAATTTGCAGGCCTGGCCCAGGAAGCTTTGAAAGGATCCCCTTTTCCAACACATCTCCTGAAAACCAAGTTCAGGACAGCCCTCATGGCACGTTTTCCACTTTGGAAAAATATAGGTTTTCCTCCTCTCCTGCCTGTTGTGTGACTGTCACCTTCCCCTGTGCCCCCCTTTTTCCTGCCATCCAGCAAATCATCTCCTTTGGCTCCTTCTCCAAGCTCCTCTGTGCATGTCACAGAATCCACAAGATCTGAAGAGGGGGAGGAAGGGGAAAGCACAGCAGTAAGAACCCAGTTTATTATTTATAATGCTCAGCTGTAAGCAATAAACACAGGCAGGGAATGTAAATTCTGCCACTTCCTTACCCTCTCTCTATAATTCCCTGGTAAATTCACATCATTCACTGTCGGCCTTAATGTGCCTCTATTTGTCTGAGCTCCCCTTTTCTCTGGGACTTTTTTTTTCTCTGATGAAATAATATCTCCATGTATAGTTCCCTTCCTCTATCCTTAGACTTGTAAATTAAATTAATTTCAAATTCAAAGGGGTAATATCCTGCTAAAATGATCCGCTGTATCATTGCAGGTCATGGTGTTGAACTGTAAAATAAAAGCCTGTTTGTAACTTATCATTTACAATGCTTTCTTCTCTCAGAAACTACCACTGTGATGGAGAGAGCTGCCTGAGGAGCTGGAAAAACATCCATTTTCTATAAAACCAGAGGGAGGTGGTCACATATCCAGGGAATGTGGCATCCAAAAGGTGACCTAAGTGCACTTGTTCAATCCAGTCTGAGCATCCCCTTTGCTCCTCAGCCAGGTGCTTTGGGGAGTTGAAGGAAATCCAGCAATGGATTTTTTCCCAGTTCCCTTCTCTGTGGCCATGAGCAGAGGTGAAAGGAGGAAAGACAAAAGATCCACATCCCATTTCCAAAACAGGGATTTACTCCTCAGTACATTTCAGGAACGCACAACTTGTTTTTTGCAGGGGGTGAGAAGTTGTTATTCCAAATTTCCCCATCTCTCAGAAACCGCAGAAATTTCTGGCAGAATTCTCCAAGATAATTTTCTCCATTATTTCATTTTACCTGCTATACAGAGAATGAAAAGGAAAGATTGAGGAGAAGGCTGAGGTCTGTAAAGAACCAGAAGTGTCTGTCAAAAAGGGTTCTGAACCTCCCAAACCCGTTCATCCAGTGAAGGAGCCCAAAAAAAACACTTACAAGCACTCTGGAATGGAGATAGGATCAGAGGAAATGCAATTGAAGAAAAAAAAAAGAAAATTGGGAAATTGAGTGACTACAAGACAATGGACCAGGATTACACGAGGTGCAGTGCAAAGGGCCAAAACATGGCAAAATTAACCTCACAGATGCTGCAAAAGCAGAGGGAAAAATCAAGGAGGAAAACACAACTTTGAGGGGAAGATATGAGAGACATGGTATGGATACTGAAAAAAAAAAAAGGAAATGGAGATGGAAAATCTGCTCAAGCTTCCATGAAGCATCTCTGGACTCCCACCCTTAGCACTAAGTAATTTAATAAACCCGAGTGAGAGACACACAGGAGTCATCTCCTTTTACAGGGAGATGATGGAGAAAATCCCCAATTTTGCCTCTCCACGCACCATTCACAGCCCTTCCCTTCCTGTAGCACCAAGAAATGGGATTTGCAGCATTCCTGGGTGACGCAGGCCACCACATCTGTGGTGTCACCGACTCCCAGGGTCCTTCCAAAGCCCCTAAATCATTTCCTTTCAGTCCCAAAGCCCTTAAATGGTTTCTTTTCAGTCCCTTAATGAAGACACTTCCCTCGAACTCCTCACACATCACATTCCAAAGGTTTTCCTTGCCAGGGCTGCTGCTTCACCGGTAGTTTTGTAATTTATGACACTCTTAGTGGCTTAATTACGCCGTCAGCTCCATCTGTCACTTAAGTGATATGAGGAATGATGGGATGCCATTAGCCGGCTAATAGTTGCTGTAAAGAGAATTGTTTTATGCCGTTTAATCACGGGAACATAAACAATTTTTGCTCCCCGATATCCACACTGGCTTGCAGGATGATATTTAAGAGGCCAGTCTTGACATCTGTCCTTCTGCCTGAAAAAGTGCTGCAGGAAAGGAAGGGGAAACTCAGCAGCAATAGGTTTAATTAGATTTACCATCAAGATCACGAGCATTTGGCTTCATCTTTTTCCATGCTGATGGACTTTTTATTTGAGTCTTGGGGCCTCTCTTGCTTCTCGTCTTGATCTGTCATGATGTGGTGTCTTCATCCCCACAAGGGCTTGGAAATTTTGTGTCTGAGCCTCTCAGCTTTGTTAGCACATTTGCCCTCTGTGTGTGTGTGGGGAGAAATATTCATTTACTGAGGGGCAGGAGACCCTGAGTTGGATCTGCTAGAGGGCAGAATCACTTGGTTTCCATTTTAGACAGCAAAAAAAGCAAATTTAACGCTCATAAATCCCTCTTGTTTAACCCTGGAGACACCTGGAATCTGATTTTCAGTATTAAAGCATTTCAACCACCAACATTTCCACCTCTGAGCCAGGTTCAGCCCTGGCAGGACTAGGCAGCTCTGAGTCTTGTCTGAACCCCTGGCAATTTTTGGCAAAGCCTTTGTTTGCTGTCATTTTGCTGCCAGTCTCGGAGCTGTTCAACAGTGAGAATTTGTGGAGGCTGAGGGGAGGAAACTGGGGAGGAACTGGAGCCACACAGGAGCATCTGCACCTTTCTCAGCTCTGCTATTTTAATCCCAGACAGAGCTGTCTCACCCGCCCTTGTTCTGCTCCTGCTCATCCCACGTTGGGTTTGATTCCTGCAAAAGTCTCCTGACAGCAGAAATCCTCCCGGTTCAGCCTCGGGGTTTCAGCATTTCCTCCCCAAAATGAGGTGTTAAACCCAAAACCCACAGGTTAAACCTGCATGTCCAACACCCTCTTTACAACAATCCCATTCCTGGAGACATCAGAGCCTGAAAAGAGGCAAACTGGCTGTTTAGATACATATTCTAATATTGGCTTTTTGCAAATATAAAATAGATTCTATATGTGCGATGTTAAAGGAACTTTGTAATAAATATATAATTTTTATTTCTGTTATTAATTAAGCTTAGTGAAATAGCTGATATAAGTGTCCTTGTGTTAAAGTGCCTGCTTGGATGGGATAAAACATCCAATAAACACAAGATGAGGACACCTGTACAGTTATCAGCACTCACCCTCTGAAGGCAGTGTAGGCTGGGAACCAAAAACTGAATGTGATGATAAAAAAGGACTAAAAGCACAACCAAGGATTACACATGCTCTAAAAAGGCAGATCCAAGGAGGAGATATGCTAAACAATTCTTGGAACATGTAAACTACTTTGGGGAAAAGTTTACTATGCATAAGGGTCTATGAATATGCAACAGGCTGATGGAATTAAAAGGTATTTAAGGGGTATCCCTGAAGAGAGCAGGGTGCTCTTGGCTGAGTGCTGTAAATAACCTTTGCTCTGTGGCCCTTGTCTCCTATTGTCTTTTATTTAACCTTTTTTTAATTTTCACGGGAGAGTGAACGTGTTTTTCACACCTTTGCTCTATGATCCTTATTCCCTATTGTCCTTTATTTAACTTTATACATTTTCACAGGAGGGTGAATGTGTTTTTCACATTGGCTGTTCCAGCTCTCAAGGATGGTTCCCAGATTTCCATCCCAGCTCTGTGACACTTGGATGTGCCCGACATCCCTGTCAGAGAGGGGTTAAGGGATGCTGGCTGCTGGTCACTCTCCTGCCCTGATAAGAAGCCATCAATCAGCAGGGACTGGCTGCAATCACACAGCAATAAAACCAGAGAGATTATTTGCTGCCGTGTCATTCATTAAAAATGGATCCCAGGGTGCTTTGTAGAATTAATTAATGGACAAATGAGTGGGAAATGAAGGGACAGAGACCAGGAATGAAAGCTAAGGCTTGAGATGAGGTGTGGAAGGATCTTCTGGAGGAAATATCTGCACTGGGACTGTTGAGGGGCACTGGATAGCACAAGGCAGAGATAAACAACTGCACATTTGGCCCATAAAATGTGCAATCCCCACATTGCTGGTGGCAGCTCTGCACAGGGGCTCACAGGAGGATGTGGGTGCTCCTGTGGCTGTTCCATGGATGGAATTGCTTCCTCTCTCTCTTGCTGTTTCCTGTATTTTGTGGGACACTGCCCAGCTCCATCCACCAATGTCTATAAAATACACGGCAGTGTCACAGAGGAAGGCACTCCATAAATCCCAGATTTTATGACAGATTATTATTTATGGGGACACACCACTTAGGGACATAAAAATGGTGTCATGCAGCAAGGGTGAGCCCAAGAACATGGCCAGGGTGAGGGGGATGGAGCCAGGAGGGGAAGAAGGGAGAAGTTTCCTGATTTTTTAGGAGCATGTTTTCCTACAGTCACCTCCCACTCAGCCACCTGCATTTCCAGGCTCTGCACAATTCATGGCAGGAGGTGGAGGTGCTCCTGAGGGACAGGTGTGCTCAGCCTTTGCTAGATATTGGAAAATCCACGTGGGAGCAAGAATTGGATTGCCCAAAGTGGTGGAAACTGGAAAAATCCCCCAGTGGCATCACTGCTCACCAAGGAGTCACTGTAGGATGTCCCATCCTGGGGCCAGACACTGATTTTGGGTAGGGACAGGCCCTATCCACTGATTTTAGGTAGGAGCAGGCCCTACCCAGTAATTTTGGACAGGGACAGGCCCTACATGCTGATTTGGGGTAGGGACAGCCCCTACACATTGATTTTGGACAGGGACAGGCCCTATCCACTCATTTTGGACAGGGACAGGCCCTACCCACTGATTTTGGATAGGAACAGGCCCTACCCAGTAATTTTGGATAGAAACAGGCCCTACCCACTGATTTTGGATAGGGATAGGCCCTACACACTGATTTTGGATAGGGACAACCCCTAAACACTGATTTTGGACAGGGATAGGCCCTATCCACTCATTTTGGACAGGGACAGGCCCTACCCACTGATTTTGGATAGGGACATCCCCAGAGCTACTGTTCATCTCTGCCTTGAGCTCTTGCCCAAAGCGTGGCCTTCATCCCTAGAGTCCTGGTGGGCAGCAATCTCAAACCTGAGGGCATCACTTGGATCTGGGAAAAGCACAGATCCCACAGACCCCATCACAGCAGCCTTGTGAGGCAGCACGAGTCCTCCAGCCCTCCTTCCTTCCTTCCTTCCTTCCCCCTTCGTTAAATCCCAGCGCTATAAACCAAAATGTCAATTTTCTTTTTAAACATCTTTTATGGCAGCTTTGATGCAGCTTGGCAGATTGATAGCCCAGCTGACTGACGGCTCCCATTTATCCTCCCATCAAGCGTGCAAGATTCCCTGGCACAGACAGCAGTGACAGTGACAGGGAAGGAGCACTGGGAAGGGGCAGTGTGCCAAGGAGGTGGCACTGCCTGCATCACCAGGCTGCTGTGCTCCTTCTGCTCTCCATCACACTGGATTATTCAGCTGGCCTGGGTTGACTGTGTGATGCTTTTATCCCAAATCATCTTGTTCTGTTTACGCTGAATAATAAGTGTGAAAAATGCCAATCAATTGGTTTTTAAATATTAAAAGTTTAATAGTAATAAAATGGCTATAAAAATAGTAACATAATTAGAGTAATAGTAATTTGGACAAAATTAGGGCAATATGGGACAATAAAAACAAAGACTTATGGAGGTCTGGCTACCTTTTGCTGGGCAGCATAAGCACGAAAAAGGACCCATGTTAACAAAGGATTAACACTTAAAAGCAATAACCTGTTGCATATTCATACATCTCATACATGATGCATTAATTCCATTCAAATATAGGATTCTGTCTTGTCATTGTCAACTTCTTCCTCATAAATCCACTGATTTATTTATGGGGACACTCTACTTAGGGACAGAGGAGTCCTTTTACTTTATTTGAATAAAGGGAGAGGCCATGGGGCATTCCCCTGGGATCTCTCAAATTTTTGGAGGATGCAGCCTCCCTTTTTATCCCAATTTCCCAGCTGCATTTCCCTTCTCTCTTTCTCCATTGCCTGAGGTACTTGAGAGGTATAGACTTTGCAAAACACCTGATACCAAAGATTTCCTTCTAATTTTTAATTCTTATGGAATTTAGGGGTTTTTCTTCTCCATTGTTTTTCTTTCATCTCTCAATGTCTAATTTCATTTATCAACAAATCTAAAGTTTATTTGTAAAAGCAAATATATTTTCTCCATTCATCAACCAGTGGAATCCTCCCCACTGTTTCTTTTATCTCCCAATGCTGGTTTTACCTCCCAGCCTGTTTGTAAAGACAAATCCACCGTTCCTCTCGCCCAGAACGATGCCTGGGAAAGTTGTCTGCTTCTCTCTGTGGCCAGAGAGCTGCTGCTGTGGGACTGAGCATCCCTACAGCTCCTTCCCAGCCTTCCTCCTCTTTCATTTCTCCTCTCAGCAGCTCAAAGGCAGAAGAAGAAAGCGGCAGACAAAAGCCCCGGCGGTGGCAGGCGGGGTGGGCAGCGTGGCCCCGGCTGTTCTGCTGACTTGGTGCTTCCAGCGGAGCGAGAAGGCGCCTGGGCAGGCTGGGAAGAGCGCTGCGGGATTAGCATGACAAAGGCTGAAATTTGCAGCATCCGCTAGATAAGCTAAGAGATGCGGCAGCGCAGTAAATAGAGTCTTTTCTTCTCCATCTCGTCTGTTCTCCCCCTCTGTTCCTCCCTCTCCTCATCGCCAGGCTGCCCTCAGCACCTCTGGCACGCTCCAGCTGCATCCAGAACCACCCGAGCCCATGGAGATGACGGGGAGGATGCTCGGGGAAAGGCAGAGCTGCTGGGCGTGGGAATCTACAAAATTAGAGGGTTTTGGGAAAGCTGCAAAAGGCAGGCCTCAGAGACAGTAGAACTGTGATTAGAGCTAAGAAACAGCAATGAGATAGGTCAGAAGAAAAATTATTTGAAAAGTAGAAAAGCAAGGACAAATAGAGCAATGGTCTGTGTATTAATGCTTGTCTAGAATAACTCCCTAAGCTACAGAAAAGTTTATCTAGCAAGATATTAGGAAGTTTGAAGCGTAAAAATGGAGCTCTGTGCATTGTGCTTTAAGGCTCACAAGCAGGTATTGTATTCAAAATAAGCAAGCATTGTTTAACCAAAGGTAAGTGTGCTTATAGTGGTTGGATGAAACTACTGTCAATGTGCCTTTGCTTTGTGTGATTGGTCAAAAAACTTATAAAGTGAGTTGTAACATTAAGCTCTTCGTCTGCTGCCTGGGATGTGAGCTGATGGCATCTTCCCATTGTCATAACCAAGTAATGAGAGTGATGCTGGGAAATCAAACAGCTCAAAGCACGTTCCCAGAAGTCCTGTCCCATTTGTGATTTGTACACAGCCCCCAACCGGCGATACTGGGAGCCACGGTGTGATTTCAGGGTTTACCTCAGAACCTCGGGTCCCTCCCCTGATAATTCCCTGCCAGGTGTGTCAGTCACCTCTCCTTCCCCCTCCCAGCACTGTCTGTCAGTCCTGGAATTACAGAAGGGCATCGAGTGATTGGCAGATTCAAAGGATGCCCTCTACCCCTGGGGGGACATTGGGCCATCCAGGTGTCCTTTGTCCCTTGAGACCTCCTCTCCTGTACCTGGTTGGTGGCTTCCTGCCCTTTCTCATAATAAGCCAACTCCTTTTAACACATTCTCGGAATTCTGTTCAGTCTTATTCTTAAGAAGTGAATTTCTGACAAGAATATCTTGTTTTCCACCAGAACTTAAGAAAATAGGGCAAAGAAGCCCCTGGACCCACCCCAAGGGGCTGACCCATGGGTGGGTTACTGGGGCAACTGATTTCCTATTGGATGTACCTGCTGGATATACTCATTAATTAACTTTATAAAATGTACAGCAATCCTTTCTCACGTGCACAGAGCCACGTTTGTCCACCTGAAAGCTTTCATTAAAGTGTTGCTTTTATCTTCCCCTTTTGACAATGTTGCAAAATGTCTTCCTTTCGTTTGTAGGCAGCAGCTTGTGTTCCATCTTGTGGTCTTGCTCGGGGTTATCCCCTGTGGAAGAGCTTGGTTTCTTCTCCTTGCTGCACCCAATTATTCATTTAACACATTCTTCAGCAACGTTATTGAATTCACTGTGAAATTGGGTGAGAATGCACAAAACAAAGGAGTTGTTGTCTAATTGAACTGTGTGTCTTCAGCAGAACAGGCTCTGGAAATGGCACTTGCCCTGAGAAAATTCCAACAGCATGATTTTACCCTGTGGCCTATTTAGGGGGAAAAAAATCAAAACCTTGGCATCTTTCATTGAATTCTTACCAATGGTAAACCCCAAAATTTCTATTTCTTGGCTTTAGAGCTTTTATCAGGGGGACTGAACGTGGTCAGAGTTTGACCTCAATTCCCTCAAAATTCTCACCAGGCTCTGGACCACAAACGTGCATTACCCAGGTTTGCAGACACCGTTCAAAGCTCGGTTTCATTTGCAGCCTTCCTCCTGAAAAGCTGTTTCATTAGGGAAGTGTCACCTGTCCTTCCCTGTTAATGCAGGAGACCCTGAGCCTTCAGCAAAGGTGCTGAGTGCTGTCTGTGCCAAATTAACTCCATCATGTCTGGTCTTTCTTCTTTCCTAAAACAAAGCAGAATTCCCACCACCTCTGCCTCATCCAAGGGAAGCAGGATGGGGTTGCCCAGGTGAGTAAAACAACAAAAATATCCTATTTTTGTTAGGATAGGATATCCTGTGTTGGATACTTTGGGCTTTTAATGAGCCATTTACAAGATCAAACAAGAAGAGATGCCCTCCCCCGGCCTTCTTAAAGCTGTAATTAATTACCGAGTAAGTAGCATCTAATTGCTTTCCCGAGAGCACCCCGGAGAGGGAGAGCAGGGCGATGCCTGGCAAAGGTGCCAGAGCAAGCACAGGTTAATTAACATTAGGAATTAAATGGCTAATTGCACTGTTGTGCCGGGGCAGCCCAGCCTCCCTGCAGGGTGGCACTGCCAGGATGAATCCCTGCTCGTGGATCCAGCCCACAGGGATGTGCTGTGTCAGGAGATGCTGGCAGCATCCCACTGGTGGTGACCCAAAGGAACATCCACCAAAATCTGTCCCCATTTTGGGCCCTTCCTGCTTTCCCTCAGTGTGTCCCTGGCATTTCAGTGCTCTCTGGGCTGGGTGATACCTCCTCCAGCTCACACATCCAGCCTAGAGCCTCCTGCCCAGACTCTAATGTTTCCAGCCTGGCTCAGGGTTCTCCTGAATTCCTTGTTCTCCTGAATTCCCTGTTCTCCCCAGTTCCCTGTTCTCCCTGTGCCCAGCCCACCTGGAAGAATTAACCTGGAGCATAATAGAGACACAAAGACTATTGAGCCTTCAAGGAGTGGATGTAACTCCCTCTGGGAATGTTCTTCTGGCAGTGGACATCTTCCCATGGGCTGAGCAGCAGCTTCCATGGAAGGAGAAGCAGAAGGAGAAGGAGAAGGAGGTGTGCTTACAAACTGTGGGGCTGCTGGTAGATGAAGCCAGATACTGAGAGGTGAAACAGGCAATGGGGGGAACCATAAATTCCAGAAGAATTCCACTGATTGACACAGATTGTTACTCACTCAAGACTGTGCAAAATCCCTGGATTTAGAGAAAAAATAAGGGAAGGGAAGGGAATCTGTATAAGGTGATTTAGGAAGTCTGCACCTCAGCCATTGGGGAAAGAGAGAAGGGAAATGCAGCTGGGAAATTGGGATAAAAAGCAGCCTCCAACAATTTGAGATACCCCAGGGGAACGCCCCATGGCCTCTCCCTTTATTTGAATTAAGTTCCAGGACTCCTCTGCCTCGTCTTTGGACATAAACCTCTGGTGTTTGTGGGTTAATTTCCCTGACGTGCACAGGGGACTGGCAGAAGTCTGTCTGTCCCTGTGCTCAGGCTCTGCTGCCCCGTTCCCCTCTCAGGTACAAAGCACAAACCCCTCTCAGTGAAGAGCCTTTACGAGCCTGTTTCTTAGATAACAGCACTTGCCTTAACCTCTCCCCTGGCTCTTCTTCCTCTGTTACGTCGCCGTTAATTCCGGGGATATTTCTTCATCTCCTGACAGTCCAAACGCCGCAGCCAGGGTAATAAACAGCACATTAGTTGAGCTTTGTTAGAGTGAACGAGGCTTTCCTGATAAAGAGTCGCCACGGTCTGCAAGAGGAGTTGCTCTCCCGAGCAACATCTTCATTGTGTTCGGCTCCGAGTCATTTCCTGCCTCTCCGGAGCTTCCCTAAGTCTGGGTGAATTTGGGATGGCCCCATTCCCACCCAGCTGTGGCAGGAGAAGAGCTGAGCCATGCTCTGGGACAAGTTAAGGGGCTGTGAGAATAGGAGGAGGAAGAAGCAGAGGAGAAATTGGATGCCCTGAGTTGCCCCAGTGAAAGCTGGGATGGCCAAACTCAGTGAGTTGGTGCTCAGAGGTGATGCCAGAGGCTCCACCAGCCCAGTGGAGGACTCAGCAGTGGTTTGCTGGTTTTATTGGAAATAAATGATTTTACTTCCCCAACAGCTCTCAGGATACTGTTCAGTGTTTGTCTCCAAGGGAGCACAGCAGGCTCAGTTCCTCCTGAACGGCTTCCAAGAGCTTCCCCAAAAAGGAGCGGTTGGGGCTGTGCTGAGCTGAGACATCTCCCTGCACTCACAGACCCTCAGCCTGGGCTGGGGACAGTGGGGGACAGGGGGGCATTCAGGCTCGCTGGTGGGAGAGGAGAACCTTGAAGCTCATGCCTGAGTCTTGCTCAACGCATAAATGCTCCTCTGAGCTGGGCAGCCAGGTGGGAGCTCCCCACTGTGCCCTCAGAGCCAGAAAGTTTGTGTGTGTCAAAAAAAAAACATGGCACAATCCTGTTATTGTGGCCACAAACCAGAGTGAGATTCATTTCCTGGCCCTTCCCCTTCCCAAACCCTTCCCTGAGCATCCCTGCTGTCTCCCAGCCTCATCCTTCTCCCAGCAGCGAGGGAATGCTGAAAGGAGGATCGTGGAGTGAGCCAGGAAGGTAGAGGAGCAGCTCCTTCATGTGGCCTCTCCATTCCCATTTTGTGTTTGGGTGTGTGGGAAATGTCTTCCCAAAGGGCTGTAATGGAACAGAACCCTGGAAATGCTTCCAGGCTGCCCAAGGTGGCATTGCCCCAACAGCTAATTAAAGTGGGAAGGTCCCAAAGTGATGAGTTTGCAGGGAGGCTGTGGCTCTGAAAGAGATTGATGTTGCATGGCTTATCAATTTTCAATCTCAACACAGCCAGATATTTATCAGGCTGCAGAGAACAAATACTTGTAATATTTAAGGGGGGAAGACTTTAATGAAATCCATTGCAGATCACCAATTTCTGTTCCCCTGGGTTCATTCGTTTCCTCTTCTTTCAGTCATTTTTCTTCTTTTTTCAGTCTTATTTTCATTTTTTTTTTATTTTAGCATACAATAGTCAATGAGGGAAGGAGAGCTTCATTCCAAATGCCTGTTCCCTTCATCTCGCCCCGCTCCCCCTTGCCTTCCAAAAGGTTTATGCATTTATTTGGATAAAAGGTTTTAAACAATAAAGAACTGTCTGCAGTAATTTGTGAAGGTAATAGATTATCCTGGGAGGAGGCCTAGGCTGAAAAAATCCCTACTGCAGAATTCAGTTGTTGTCGTTTTATTAGGAAAGGGAAAGAAGGAGGGCAGGAGAGTCAGAGGGGGAAGAACACAATCACTGGGCTGAATTATTTACTGGAGTAAATCCTCCCGTTTTTAGGAGCAGCATCTGGGTTTGGACCTTTCCCACACTCACTCCCAGGTGAGGCCACACAATCCGACTGCCAGGTAATTTTCCCAAAGTCAAATAGCTGATGGCTCCAGCCCTGGGAAGGCAATTGGATATGGTTTGGGATGAAAACACCCCCCAGGAGTGGGTGTCCTCTCTCCTTTCTGCATAAAGACCTTGAGACAAGGTCTGGGATGAAAACCACTCCCCAGAAATGGGTGTTTTCTCTTCTTTCTCCAAGGTGACTTCAAGACAAGTTTGGGGATGAAAAACACTCCCAGGAGTGGGTGTCCTCTCTCCTTTCTCCAGGGAGACCTCAAGACAAGGTCTGGGATAAAAACCACCTCCAGCTTTGTGCAAGGAAACTTCAAGACAAGGTTTGGGATGAAAACCACTCCCCAGAAATGGGTGTCCTCTCTCTTTTCTCCAGGGAGACCTCGAGACAAGGTCTGAGATGGAAAACAACCCCAGCTTTCTCCAAGGAGACCTTGGGACAAGGTTTGGGATGAAAAACACCCCCAGGAGTGGATGTCCTCTCTCCTTTCTGCATGGAGACCTCAAGACAAGATCTGGGATGAAAACCACCCCCCAGCTTTCTGCAAGGAGGCCTCCAGACAAGGTTTGGGATGAAAAATACCCCTAGGAGTGAGTGTCCTCTCTCCTTTCTCCAAGAAGACCTCGAGACAAAGTCTGGGATGAAAACCACTCCCCAGAAATGGGTGTCTTCTCTCCTTTCCCCAAGGAGACCTCGAGACAAGATTTGGGAGGAAAAACACCCCCAGCTTTCTCCAAGGAGACCTCGGGACAGGGTCTGGGATGGAAACCACTCCCCAGAAATGGATGTCCTCTCTCCTTTCTCCAAGGAGGCCTCAAGAGAAGGTTTGGGATGAAAAAGATCCCCCAGGAGTGGGTGTCCTCTCTGCTTTCTCCATAAAGACCTTGAGACAAGGTCTGAGATGAAAACCACCCCAGCTTTCCCCAAGGAGACCTCCAGGCCAATTCCCCGATCTCCAGAGTTCCCCTGGATGGTCCCAGCCAAAACCCACCGGGCTAATCCCGAGCCTGCCGTTCAAACCCCAGCTTCAGATTCCAGGTCTGGCTTTAAAGCGCTCATTAGCACGGCGGGGAGAGCGATTGTAATGAACGCGGGCTGCCTAAATCGCTAATCAATAGCGGGAGGCTTTGGCTGATGCTCGGCAGCACCTCCAGCCCCTTCCCCCGCCGCGTTAATAAACACACGCTGCTGCTGTCTGGGCCAGGCTCAGACTGACTAATCACCTCCAAACAACTTGTAAATGCATGGTTAATGGGAACTGCATGAATAATTGCTTTTTCATTTTCCTGCCTAACCAGGGAAAAAAAAAAAATATAAAGTCACCCCAGAATGAGATTTCTTTCACGGAGCTGCCCAAAATAGAAAGTTTTCCAGTGTTTTTCTTGCTGTAAAGGAATTGTGTGTGTGAGCCCCCTGCACCTTCTCAAAGCCTTTGAGATGAAATGGAGGAGTCAATATAATCCAAAATAAACCAGATTCCTGTTTGCTTTACACTCATTTTCCTCTCTTTTGAAAGTATTTTAAAAATTAGGTTGAGGCAAATGTAATCTTCGAGCAGTGTTTTGAATGGAAATGGTTTTATTTCCCCATTCTGGGAATAAAAGATCTCTTTGAAACTCGATGTGAAAATCTCCTGGCATAGAGGGGGTGAAAAAAAAAAAAAAAAAAAAAAACTCCTTTTCTATCATTTATTAAAGATGTCTGAAAGAATCTCAGATCACTGCATCCTTCAAACACTGCAGTCACTCCCCCTGCAGCTCTGGCTCTGGGAAGATGATGGGATTGGGAGGTGGGCTGACCCTGGCTGGGCCCAAAGCTGCTCCATCCCTGCCCTCCTCAGCTGGAGAGCAGAGAAAATATCAGGGAAAGCTTGTGGATGGAGATAAGGATGAGCTGGAAGCTTCTGGCAGCCCCTCCTGTATCCCCCCTCTGCCAAACCCTGCCATCCAAACCCTGCACAGATTCTGACCCACACGTGGAGACAGACCTCCAAGGATATTGTACCTGTGGCCAATTTGACAATTCCAGGGGATTTCTGCATTTATCAGGTTGGTTGCTGTCCCCTTCCAGAGATAGTTCCACCTCAGGAACCCGGAAAGCAGCACAGAATGCAAATAGGAGCTGGATCCTGTTTATTTGCACTCGCTCAAACTTCTGGGAGGGTGCCTTATTCTTTTTTTAATGGTAAATTTGGGGTTGGCATATAAAAACCAATCCCTAATTGAGTGTAAGAAATTCAAGAAGCTACAAACACCCTCAACCATATAAGTTTGCAGCAGCCTCTAAGCCTGTTTTGCATTAAATCAGGTTTTCTCTGTAAATGAGGCCTTCACTATAATTGCTCTGGAGCAGCTTATTCTGATTTCTTCGCCTCTTTGGCTTTGGTAATTTGTCTTCAGCAAAACACTGAGGACAGACAAAGCCCAGGGGAAAGCAGGGGATGCTCAGGAGGACAAGCCTTGCTGGCACAAGCTGTTCCTCCCCTCCTCCCATCTGCCCAGCTCCTCACCCGTGGCAGGAGGGGGAATTCTGTGGGAATTTTGAGCCCAGCCCAGCATTTCCCAAGTCCCCAGTGCAGGGGCTGGCTCTTGGGGACACTGGTGACTTCAGTGTCTGCAGCACCATCCGTGGTGGGGTGATGGCAAATTGGTGAGGGAGGGAAGGCTGGGAAAGCAAGGTTGGAAAATGAGGTTTTTTAATTCCAGCAGATGGAAAAGTCCTGCTTTATTAAAATTCACCTTGTCTTTATTTCCAGGGGTGTAACCATGTTCACAGGGGTCTTATGATGAGGGAAGAGACGAAGACCTGACTCCATGTTTCAGAAGGCTTCATTCATTATTTTATTATATATATTATATTAAAACTATACTAAAAGAATAGAAGAAAGGATTTCATCAGAAGGCTGGCTAAGAATAGAAAAATCAAGAATGATAACAAAGGTTTATGGCTTGGACTCTCTGTCCAAGCCAGCTGACTGTGATTGGCCATTAATTAGAAACATCCAACATGGGCCAATCCCAGATGCACCTGTTGCATTCCACAGCAGCAGATAATCATTGTTTACATTTTGTTCCTGAGGCCTCTCAGCTTCTCATGAGGAAAAAATCCTAAAGAAAGGATTTTTCATAAAGGATGTCTGTGACACAGGGGTTGGCTTCTCACAACTCCTCATCCCCAGCAGCCCTGGGGGATCTCTCAGACACATTCTTGT
Organism: Ammospiza caudacuta; assembly: GCF_027887145.1. Lineage (NCBI taxonomy): Eukaryota > Metazoa > Chordata > Aves > Passeriformes > Passerellidae > Ammospiza > Ammospiza caudacuta. The sequence continues at coordinate 7,155,611 of NC_080612.1, forward strand.
CCTGTGTGCTGAGCACAGGGTGTGAAGGGGGCTCTGTGTCCCCCAAAAACACCTGGGCACGGGCAGATCTGGGCAGCCCCAGCCCCACCCTGCTGCCAGCCCAGGAGACACAGAAATCCATGGGATAAACACTCCCAAACACCAGCAGGGGAGCACTGGCACTTCCATCACTGTTCCTGGGGTTCTGCACCCACATTTGGGGTGGTGCCTGTGATTCCACCTCTCTGTGCTTGTTGAAGATTGCAATGCAAGATGTTTTCCATTACCGTCTGTATGGCAGATTATCTTTGTCAGGTGGGCAGTTTGCCTTATCTCTCTCTTTGAGTGACCACAATCACTCCTCCCTCAGAAGGGGACATCTGCTGATAACAGCCATTGAATGTCACTGCATGGCTGATAAGAACTACAGCATCCCATTGGGAGATGCTCCGCCCAGGGGGAGGAGCCAAGCATTCCTACATGGATATAATCTGGAGGTTCTGGAACACCAGCACGGCTTCTCCACTGGATTCCCCAGAGGAACAGCAGCTGCCTCTTCTCCCACTGGATCTTCAGAGGAAGAATCCATCCTTCTCTACAGGATCCCTGCTCCAGCAGAACCACCCCTGACACTGCAGGAGGGCTGCAGCCACAATTCAATGGCACTGCCACCAACACCCTGACCCACAGGGTGTCAGGTTGGGTTCTGACTCTGTCACTGTTGTGCTAGTGTACTGCATTGTTTATTTTATCCTTTTATTTTTCTTCCCTATTAAAGAACTGTTATTTCCTGCTCCCATATTTTTGCCTGAGAGCCCCTTAATTTAAAATTTACAGCAATTGGGAGGGGTGGGGAGGGTTTACATTCTCCATTTCAGGGGAGGCTCCCACCTTCTTTAGCAGACTCCTGTCTTTCCAAACTAAGACAGTGCCCCTGCACAGCCACCCAGCGGATCCCATCCCTAAAAATCCACAGGGGATTGGGGGAAGTGCAATCCCTGATAATCCAGGGGGGGACCAAAATCCAAAAATCCAGGAGGCCAAACTCCTTCTGGAGCTCAATAAATAAGCAACATCCAGCACAGTTTAGTGAGCACAGCTGGGCTCTCCCAAGGAGTTCAGAGCTAATTCCACCTCTGCACTGAAGACTTTCGATGACTGTTAATGAATTTAAATGATGGGGATTTTCTTTTCATGCTTCATTGCATATGCTCCTCACATTAAGATGCTAATTAAGAATCCATCAGCCCAAGCTGGGAATGATGTGGCCACGGAGCAAAGTGGAGCTGTGACAGTGGCTCTGGGGCTGCTCAGTGGGACCTTTTGTTGAGTCTGATAAATTATTTGCTTCCACAAGGCTGCTCTGTACAGGTCCCATGGGGAGCTGGGATTTGCTGTGGCTCTCGTGTCAGCGGCTGCTCTGATCCCACTGGGATGTCTGAGGGATGCTTGGGCAGCCTGGGCTGTGTGTGAGAGGAAAGGAGGGCACAGAGAACAAATCCCTCAAGGGCCAGTGAATATAAACTCACCATCACTGACAGGGAGAGTCCCTGAGCAAACTCTCCCCAGCAAACTGTTGGATATTCTGGATAACAGCACAATTTTCTGCTTTTCTGGTGTGTTTTCAACATTTGAGCACAGCTGCTGTGGGCAGGTAGTGCTGTTGTGGTGTTTTCAGGTGATTCTAAGCAAGGCCTTACATTATTTTGCTGGGTTTTGTTTGCTTTTGGTTCCAAGGATGCTTCCCAGGTGCGGACACATTCCGCCCTCAAGCATCCTGTTTGGAAGGAGGGTTTGGCATTGGGATGTCATGGCATTCCAGGTGGGAAATTCCTCCTTCTAATCCACCAAACCCCGTCAGGATATCTCAACAGCAGTGGTTGAGAAATTGCAGCTAAAAATTGGGCTGAGCCAAAGTCTGTGACTGCTTTTTAAAAGTCAAGGGGAGGGCAAGAGAGAAGAAAAGGTTTATAAATCATGAAACCTATTAATCTAATCCTAGAACAAATTTACCAATTCTAAAATGGATTTTCAGGGATGATGGGAAAAAATGGATTTTGCAAATCTTAACAATTAGTCCTTCTTAAAGAGCTCCTTGCTTCCCAGAGCAGCTTTGTGCTCGGGACAGTTTGGTGAGAGATTGTTCCTGTCTGCCTGCGGCCTCTCATTATGAGAGGGATTGAAAATGCTAATTCTGGGGCTGGAAATCTGCTCAGTCCTCCCAGAACTGTATACAGTGTGAGGAAATGAATTCTCACACTTAACCACTTCACTGCTGCTCTGCTTTCTGAAGAAAATTCCTGCAGCTGCAAATGGATTTTGGAACAGTGGTGACATGGCTGAGATCTCAGATTTGATCCTAGTGACCCTCAAACTTCCCTCTCCAATTCTATCCAAATTTTGGGTATGGTTACAGCTGCTCTTCAGTTCTGGAGAATAGAAAAGCCTTGGTGCTGCTGTGGTCACTTCAGAGCCGTCCCTTAAAGGTTTTCACAGCACCATCACTATTTTTGTGGCATCCATCCCAAAATTAGAAGAGCAGGGAAAAAAAACAAACCAACAAGGCTGGTCTGAGGAGTGAGTAGCTTGTTTTGCAGTGCAGCCTCTTGGCTTATTAAGCTCAGCCAAACAGAAGTTGAGTGGGCACAGATCACTCCCCCTGCGTCCATCGCAGCGCTCGGCTCCGTGGGGAGAGAAGGACGCAGCCGCTCCAATAGGAAAACTGGCATGGGGGAAAAACAGGCAGGAATCCATTTCAGATGGCAATTTAGCAAAAGTTCTGCTGGCAGAGGAAGGGAGGGGGCTGTCTGGGGTCATGATGACCCATGAGAGAGATGCAATTTCTGTTCTGGGCTCCCGAGCAGCGTGTGGCATCACGCGGCGCCAGCGACCACGGGGCACAATCTGAGCTGCTGCTGGGAGCTTGTTTATCTCAGGGATGCTGGAATATCCTTGTTTGTCTCAGGGATGCTGGAATATCCAGGGCCCAGCTGGTGGGGGAATTATGGGGAGCTTGTCCGTGTGTACGACAAATCAAAAGGGACACGAGAAATTAGGAAAGGGAAATGTTTATTTTCTGCCTTCCGAACGCGCGTCGCACCCAGTTGAGAACAAAATTAATTTGTTCATTAAAGGCACTGGCCGTGGCAGATGAAGTGGCAGAGCCAGACTGGGGGTGGAGCTGCCTCATCAGGGATGGGATGGCACAACAGGGATGGGAGCAGAGCAGGCTCTGGGGTGGAGGCTCAGCCAGGAGATGCTCCCAACCAAGGAGCCCCAAGAGGGAATTTTGTCTCAATCAAGAGGTTTTTTCTGCCTTTGCTGCTCATGGTACCTCAGATATTTAGTCCCTGGGATGTCTGTAGAGGCTCCCACCTTTTCCTTTCCTGTTTTCAGGCTCAGAGAGGCAGTGCCCTGTGCTGCCTGGTGGCTCCTGGGGGTTATTCCCTCTTCAATGAAGGCTCTTCCCCTTGTGCCAGCACAGCCAAGAACAAGGTGAATGTTAGGGAAGATGAAACAGGAAAACCTTATAAATATGATTGCCTGGCAGAAGATTTTGAGAATATAGAAACTATAAGCAAGATTGAAATGAAAGCAAGCTTTGAGATACCTCAGTTACTGAACAACTGGAAAACAATGGTGTGGCCAGCTGAAGGTGATCCCCTTTTGATGGAACAACACCCTCTGCTTGCAGACAGGCCCAAGGGTCAGAGCAGACCCTAGAGTGTGGCAGAAGGGGCCCAAAGAGGAGTTTTTAGGGTTTAAAATGTACCACAGTATGGTAATGTAATGATTCTTATAGGCTGTATGGAAATGCTATAGGATTTGTATCTTGTACTAGTTTGATTAGTGAGAATCAGAATATTCAACATGGAAGAAGATTTACTGTATTGTAACAGGAACCTTGCTCTCTTACCCCTTTTACTCTCTTATGCTTTTGCTCTCTTACCGTCTCATCCTCTCTGCGCCTCTCTTCTCTGGGGCCTGCTCTGAGGCCCCAGAGAATAACTCTGTTCAGTTTATTGCCCTGTGCAATAAACTCCAAATCCCAGCAGGGCCCTGCACCCAGGCCCTGTGCAATAAACCCCAAATCCCAGCAGGGCCCTGCACCCAGGCCCTTTGCAATAAACCCCAAATCCCAGCAGGGCCCTGCACCCAGGCCCTTTGCAATAAACCACAAGTTCCACGACCTGGCTGCAGAGATCTCTCGTCTCCGTCTGTCCCAACCATCCTACCCCCCGACACTCGTACACGAGGGAACACAAATGTCCATCCCCACAGCTCCCTGGAGCCCCCAGGCCCAGCATTCCAGCAGCACAGGGCTGTGGGATGCTCAAGCAGCAGCCTGGAACACCCATCCTGGAAGGGGGACAGCTCCAGGGAGCCAGGCAGGGCAGAGAGCAGCTGGAGCTGCACAATGCAGGGAAAAGAGCATTTTGGAGAGCTCCAGCCTCCTCTGGGTCAGAAGTTCACATCTCCAAAAGCCAGCCTGGCTTGTGCACTGCTTCTGGATTCCTCTCACAGGGAAAGGGCCTGAATGATGTCCTCTGTCAGCCCTGACTGGCGAGGAGATTCTGCCTCATCCTGGCAGACAAGGACCTGGCTGGAGTTAGGGATGACTTCATCAGCCCTTGGCCAGCCTGAGCCCTGCCTGGGCTGTGCCAGAGCTGCTGCTGCCCTTCAGCTGTCCCCAGCTGTAAGAGCCAAAATGAGAGATGCAGGACTCCAGGGGCTCTCCAAAATGCAGTTTATTCCATCCAAGACATTTCAGCATTCCAGGGTCGTGGGTGACAGAGCTGTGCCTGCAGCTGTCAGCTCCAGCTGCAGGCAGGCCTGGAGACCCTGAGTTTATGTTACAAATGCATTTTATACTTTTCTTTTAGTTACATATTATTACATTATATACTTTGGTTTAGGTTACAATGCATTATATACTTTTCTTTTGGTTACATTGCATGATATACTTTACTTTGCTGAGCATTTTAATACAGCAGAACCAATCTATACCTTAACTATTATCTACAGCCTATCATAACTACTGTAATTATCATATTCATGTTACTGTTCTCCAATCACTAAAAGTTAGTACATTACAGGTTAAGCTAGAAGTTGTTTTTCAGTTTTCTTGCAGTAGAAAATTCTGAGGCCTTTTTTCTACTTGCAATTTTGCTGACTTGTTTGCCTGTGCTCTCTTTCTGCTTGGTAAAAACATCTTCTTGTTTGAGGTGTTTTTTTGTTTTTTTTTCTCCAAGTCATAAAAACCCCTTCTAACTAACACACGCTTTGCCTCTTTGGTTATCCAATGAGACTGGCTCAGTAGTTCTTTTCTTCTATATCAAAACTTGCTTCCATCTCTATTCCTTCATCAGATTCTACATTCAAAAATCTTTCTGCTGAGCATAAATATCTGTGAGACTTTCTTGTCAAGCTTTCATCCTTCCCAACACCCAGTCCTTGCACACTCCAGCCTCCAGAGGATGCTCAGGCACACTGGGGAGCAGCCACCTCTGGCTGTTTTGTTGCCAGCTGTGATTGTGTGCCTGGAGAGAGGCAGCAAATGTGTGATGTGAGATGAGAAGGGGGCTGTGAGCCTCCTGCTCCTCCCTCGGTGCTCTCCAGACAACATGCAAGGGGAAAAAGCACAATTTGTGCAGAAGAAACAGGAGCAAGGAGCTCCGTGGAGCTGTCAGGGAACAAAACACATGGAGAGGAGGAAAAAAGGAAGAGTGGGAAGAGCTGGAGAAGGGAGACAGGCCCAGCTGGGAGGGATTCAGGAGCTGGGTTGGACCCTGTGGGTGAAAGATGTTCCTTGAGAAGGAGAGGGAAGCATGCATGGGTGTGATGGTGTTCACAGGGGGCCGAGGATGAGGGAAGAGACGAGGATCTGACTCCATATTTCAGAAGGCTGATTGATTATTTTATGGTATATATTACATTAAAACTATAATAAAAGAATAGAAGAAAGGATTTTATCAGAAGGTTACCTAAGAATAGAAAAAGAAGGAATGATAACAAAGGCTTGTGTCCCGGACAGAGAGTCCGAGCCAGCTGACTGTGATTGGCCATTAATTAGAAACAACCACATGGGCCAATCCCAGATGCACCTGTTGCATTCCACAGCAGCAGATAACCATTGTTTACATTTTGTTCCTGAGGCCTCTCAGCTTCTCAGGAGGAAAAATCCTAGGGAAAGGATTTTCCATAAAAGATGTCTGTGACACATGGGAGCAGAGAGGGTTTCTCCTCTCACAGGGCATTGCTGAGGGTGGCACAGGCACCTCCTTGGGTGCCAAGGGACAGCAAAAGGGACAGTAAGTGGGACAGCAAAAGGGGAGTTTCCTCTCCTGCCCTGGAGGAAACTGCTCTGGTCAGGTCCCTGCTGCTGCCACACCAGCAGTTATCACATTTTGGGGGATAAATGTGACACAAGCAGGCCCCACATTTTGGGGGATGAAAGCAGAGCCTTCCTTTTGCTTTCCATTGAGGTCCAGGAGTGGGGCACAGCACACAGGGGTCCCTGGGGAGGGCACAGGAGGCTCCCCTGACACCTGACTGTCCTCGTTGAGTGACAATCGATCAGCTGGCCCTGCCCTCAGTGATGATCGTGGGTCGATGCTAATTAATCCATTTGCATCCAAGCTGGATGCCTGGGAGTGGTGGGGGTGCAAACGAGGCTCATTTGGGCTGAGAAATGGGGTTTTAATTCAGCCTCTGCATTCCCTTGCACTCTTTGGGCACCCCAGAGCTTCCCCTGTCCCCAAATTCCCTCGGTCAGAGGGGAAAGGGATGGTCTGGAAAAGGGATGGAGGGATGAATTCCCAAATAGTGCCTTGTTTGTAGCCCAGATTTGGAGCCTGATCCTGCAAGCAGAGAGCCCCCAGCCCTGTCTGGAGGAACACAAACAAAAATCTGTGCTCTGGCCACTGAGATTTCCATTCTGTGCTTCTCCTCCTCTGTCCCCACCCACAGTTTGATTTAAACACTCGCTGGATGAGCAGCTCTTCTCCCTGTGATCCTGCAGGGATGGCTGCTCCACTCTGAGCCTCCAGGTGACCTTTCCCAGGTGAGTTCTGCCTTCCTGCAGTCCTGCTGCTCACACGGGGCCCCAAGAGCTCCTCTGAGCTCCCTGCGAGGGGCTCCTGCTATCAGCAGCTTCTATCTGCAGAGCAATTGATAACAACAAATAATTAAAAATGCATTTCTGTTTCAGCAGCCTCTGGGTGCTCTCTGAAGCAAAAACAAGAGCTCATCAGTGTGGAGGCCCACAGGAAAATGTGTTTTTTCTCAGCTGTGAAGTGTTGCTCCTGAATCCTTTTTTGTTCTGGTCTGTGTCCATCTTATCTGCTGCTGCTCCCCAGGTCAGAGGCTGCATCTTCTCTGCCTCTGCACTGTGAGATGCCAAATGCAGGCAATTTGTTGTTATTTTTCCATGCTGTTTGCTTGCCTTGCTTGATTTTGGAGCTGAAATGACATGTGGAGGGGATGGAAAAAGCTCTGTTGCTGCTCTTAAATAATTCCCTGTGTAGATGGGGCTTCTTCTGGAATGTGAATGGGCTTTCCAGATGTAGCTAAAATCCACTTCCAGCTCCATCCTGCTGCTTGGCCCGGGGTCAGAGTGTTTGGGAGGTGCCACAGGGCAGCTCCATCCCAAAATTCCAGCCTCCATCCCTGAAGTGTTTGTGGCCAGAGCTGACCAAGGGGGAGAAGCCACCAGAACATCTCAGAGGACACTGACCCCGACCTCCAGCACTGCTGTGGCATTGATTGATTAGCTAGAACCAATTAATGTTGTTTGCAGGGGAGGTTGTGCTGTGCTGGGGGTGACAGCACCTCCCACCATGGTCCCCACACGAGGCAGACCCTGCTGGCCTGGACGTGGATCCAGCACCCTCTGGAATGTCCCTGCTTGTCCCCCGTGCCCCATTGTCCACCCTGGTGCTGCCAGGGGTGTCCCTGTGCCACCCACGGGGCACGGAGGAGCCCCCAAAGGAGGGACAGCACCCTGTCACCGTGTCACCACGTCCGCTGCCCCAGCCCGGGGTGCAGTCCCCATCGTCTGCAGGATGCTGGGAGCCACTGGGTGTCAGTAGCATCCCACTTCCCTGCCTGGAGCCGGGAGGGTGAGCTTTCCTCCATGGAGAGCAGCTCCATCTCCCCGGACAGCACCTCCACCCCCCCCCCCCCCCCCCCCCGGGATCAGCTCCATCCCCCCGGACAGCACCTCCATCCCTCCAGGGAGCAGCTCCATCCCCCCGGACAGCACTTCCATCCCTCCAGGAGCAGCTCCATCCCTCTGGACAGCACCTCCATCCCTCCAGGGTCCAGTTCCATCCTGCCCCCCCCGGGATCAGCTCCATCCCTCCAGGGAGCAGCTCCATTCCCCTGGACAGCACCTCCATCCCTCCAGGAGCACGTCCATCCCTCTGGACAGCACCTCCATCCCTCCAGGAGCAGTTCCATCTCTCCAGGGAGCACTTCTATCCCCCTGGACAGCGGTTCCTTTCCCTTGGGATGCAGCTCCATCCCTCCAGGGATCAGTTCCATCCCTCCAGGAGCACCTCCATCCCTCCAGGATCAGCTCCATCCCCTCGGGATGCAGTTCCATTCCCCTGAACAGCACTTCCATCCCTCTGGACAGCACTTCCATCCCCCCAGGAGTAGTTCCATCCCCCTGGACAGCATCTCCATCCCTCCAGAGATAAGTTCCATCCCCTCAGGTCAGCTCCATCCCTCCTGGAGCAGTTCCATCCCTCCAGGGGAGCAGCTCCATCTGTCCAGGAGCAGCTCCATCCCCCTGGACAGCAGCTCTATCCCTCTGGACAGCACTTCCATCCCTCCAGGAGCACCTTCTGTCCCTCTGGACAGCACCTCCATCCCCCCAGGATTAGCTCCATCCCCTCGGGATGCAGTTCCATCCCCCTGAATAACAGTTCCATCCCTCCAGGATCAGCTCCATCCCCCCAGGATCAGCTCCTTCCCTCTGGCAAATCCTGCTGGGAGCTCACACCCTGTGTGTCCCTGCCTTGCTGCCTGCCAGGGCAGTGGGGAGGAAGAAAATGCAAGAGGAAAAACCAGCACAGTGCTGTAGGACAGAGCAAAACTTGCCCTCTTTCTCTTCAGAGGCTTTCTCCCTCCCCAGGATGACAGAATTCCACACAAGTGTTTTCAAAGTCGGGTTTATTTTGCAGCAGCAGAGTGGTTTAAAGTTTGGCTAGGACTGAAACACTCTCCAGTTCTGGATCTGTGGCCTGGAGGCAATTTGCTGAACCTGGAGTTCAGATTCTTGTGCAGAGATGCAGAGCTGTGTTTGATGCCCCCATTCCACAGCAGCCTGGTGGGGAACAGCCCAGAGAACAAACTGCTGCTGGAAGAAGAGCTCCCTGCATCCCTTAGCTCCCCATTCCTGCCCTTTGAACTTCCCTTTTCTGTTTGCTTCACTTAAGCAGCTCCAACAACCAGAACTGCAAACTCTTGGTGGGCTTCTTTGTTTTTTCTCCTGGCCCAGAATTTCATTGTTTTTCTGGAAACAACTATTTATTTTTCTCTGCTGTTGCTTTCTGCTTTCATCTCTTTCCTGTTAAGTCAGCAGTCCCTCTCCTTGTGAATCTGCTGTCCCCTGAGACATTCCTGATTTTTGATCCCCTTTTTCCATACTCCTGGCAGCTCAATAATTTTTCAGCCTTTCTTTCCTCATTCCCAGCCCTTTACATTTATTTTCAGAGTGATCTCTGGGTGTGTTGCTGCCTCTTTTACCCCACCCTTACCTTGGCACAGAGATTGGGAACAAGGAAAGTTTCCTCTGGGATGGAAGGATGGAGTCCCAGGCTCTCAAGGAGGCTGTGCCCTCCTGGAATTAAATCTCTGAGTGGTGGAGCTGCCCCTTTGAGCCCTTTTAAGTGTTTTTGCTTTCCCTTTTTCTTGTCCCTCCCCTGATTTTTATTTGTGGACCTCGTTTCTCCGATTAACCTCGGGGCCTGCAGGCTCCTAAGAAAGATGCTCTCACTTCATTAAGAGATAATGGAAGCTGTCAGAGGTTTGAAGGATTGCACTCGTGATGGGAGCAGGAGGGGGAAGAAATATATTCACAGCAAAGTTACATTTTCATGTAAATTGTTTAAAGATTTAAATGGTTTCTATTAGGAAGGGTCAGCAGGGCTGTGCAGAGGCCTAAATTAGTCCTTCTGTGCAGAACTGTAATATTGTCTATAAATGAAAAGGAATAAAGAAAGCTGTTAATTTCTTTTTTTTTTTTTTTTCTCCCATTCTCTCATTTCAGCCCATATTTTTTCTCCCTCTGCCTTTCCAGCCGCCTTCCCCTGACTTTCCTTCATTTTTGGGTCTTCCTTTCTCACCTTCAGGCTGGACTTGGCAATTCTGCTGTGAGCTGGTCCTGCCTAAGCTGAGCTGTGCCCAAGCAGGGCCAGCCTGCAGTGTCTGTCTGTTTGTCCCCAGACACCTCCTCACACAATGCAAATGCTCTTTTTGGGGTTTCCAGGCACACAGATGCCCCATGATCAGTTAATTTGTTAATGACTGTCCCAGCTGAAGGATGTCCTTGGGCTTTTTATCTCCATCTCTTCGACTTCCAGCCTCAAATAACTCTTTTTCCTGTTTCTCCAAGTGTTCTTCTCTCAGCTCCCTGGTCAGGCAGCAGCTCCATCCCTTCCCTGTGCACTCCACCTCTTGAAGATCCTCAAGGAAGGATCTTCACCCCAGCATTGTGCCACTGTGCTGGTTTCAGTCAATCTCTGTGGAGTGTGGCTGTTCAAGACTGCAAACACAGCTTTTCTCTAAAGGGAACTTTTCCCCTGATATCTGCTCTGGAGTTTGCCTTTTCCAGAGCCACATTACAACAGAGATTTATGAGAGGGATGAACCTTCATCCCCGCCTTTCCCTTCCTTGTTTCCAGTGTCTGAGCTCCCAGCTCAGAGCAGAAGCTCCTTTCACAGGGGATTCTCTGCAGCTGCTGTTCCTCAAGGTCGCCCAATTTCTCCCACAGGAGACATAGATTCCCTTCAGCTTTGGGGAATCAGCAATCCTCCTAAAGCAAATCTGTCTCTCCGTGCCCAATCCATCAACAGAGATGCCAAAGAAATGAGTCCCTGGGCCATGGTCTGAGGAGCTCCACGTGTGCTGGTGGAATCCATCCCCACATGGATGAGCTGCCCCAGGTTTTCCTGCCTGGAAGAGCTGGTTCCCTTTTCCAAGCAGGATTCCAGGCAGTGTCACCAGGTTTGCACTGATCAGTTCAAGGTCTACCAGAGAAATCCCATTTCCATCCCAGGAGCAGGGATGAAATGCCATTTCCATCCCAGCAGCCCTGAGCTCCTGTCACCAGCTCTCCCAAGGTGGTTTTGCTCCTGGGTTTCTCAGGGAAGGGAATTTTTGGCAGTTCCTTCAGGCCCTCTCTCATTTTTGGCTTCTTACTGCAGGGTGTGGCCTTGTGGCAATTGGGGGATGTGGCTGAACAGCACATAACCCATCCTTTTATAAAATATATTTTATAAATATGTGACAGTGGTCACAGGGGTCTGAGGATGAGGGAGGAGACGTAGATCTGACTCCATGTTTCAGAAGGCTTGATTTATTGTTTTATTATATATATTACATTAAAACTATACTTAAGAACAGAAGGAAAGGTTTCATCTCAGAAGGCCAGCTAAGCTAAGAATAGAAAAGAATGAATCAACAAAGGTCTGTGGCTCAGACAGAGAGAGAGCCAGCTGTGCCGTGATTGGCCATTAATTCCAAACATCCACACGAGACCAATCACAGGTGCACCTGTTGCATTCCACAGCAGCAGATAACCACTGTTTACACTTTGTTTCTGAGGCCTCTCAGCTTCTCAGAAAGAAAAAAAACTTAAGAAAGATTTTTAATTAAAAGATGTCTGCGACATAAATATAATTTTTTAAAATAAATATATTTTAGACTCTGTTCTGTGTTCTCCTCCAAAAGTGGCTGGAAATGGAAGCGATCTCCTGAGGTCAGCAGAGCTGTCACCACTGCTCTGCCCCACCTCCCTGAGCGTGGGAGCTGTGTTTGGTAAACTCCAGGCATATGGTGCCACTCCCAGCTTGCTGGATGCAGGAAAAGCCCTGCTTGCCACCTTGGTAATTTCATGTGCTAATTCATCCCAAATAGCCCCAGCCACTGACCTGCTTTAATACCTCCTTGCACTTCACTGAAATGGCATCAACTCCTGGTCACTGGCCCCATGTTTATTTTCTAGGTCAAGCTCCTCTGTAATGTCTTCACATTCCCTGAAATCCTACTAAAATAGCCTGGTGTCGTCCTGGATCAGTAACCATTTGGAGACAAAGTCTGTTTATTATCGTGCTCAGGAATAAGTGGTGCCTGCAATAAGCAACATTTGCTCCGCAATCTGTGCCTCAAAAATTAAAGCCTCCATGATGACTCAGTCCCAGTCTGACTGGGGAGATCTAAACTCAGCCTTCAGCACGACCTACAAATTCATTGCAGAGTTCTCTCCCCCAAACAACTTTTATTTTCAGCAGCCTGGCCCATCTTTTTCCTCTGGTTTCTCCTTGCCAGAGTCTGATTCCAGTAATCTGATGCCAATCCCTGTGTGTGGAGGCAGGAATGATGATGATGTGATATCTCCAGGTCCCTCTGTTTCTCCCAGAGCTCCCCTGGGATTTGTCAGCCTTAATGTCAGCACTCAAACACCCAGAGCTAACCAGGGGAGAATTTGCTCTCTGGAAATAGCTCAGCATGCTCAGACCTTTCTCGTGGCATCAGGCCTTGAGCCTGTTGGATTGCAGGAGCAGCCTCTGACAGTCACTCAGAGCTCCCTTGGGATCCCTCCAGCCCCAGGCTGGTACCTGCAATCAATTCCTGTGGGATTCTGCCTCTGTTACTGTCCCAAGGGAAAGGACTATCAACAGCTTTTAGCTTAAATTCTTCTTTTTTCTTCTGTTTTTCCTCGCAGACCCCACAGCCTTCTGTTCTTTGGTCCCAATGTGCAGCAGGCTCAGCAGTTTTTCCTCCAAGTCCCCCCTCACTGACACCTGCCTGTTCCCAAGGTTCTGCAGGACTGGCTTTTCCCCCCATCTGCTTTTCCTCCTGTATTTTTGGTCATTCCTTGAGCAGCATCTTATCCCTCTTTGGCTTCAAACCATTGCTCTCTCTACTATGTCTCCCTCTTTTCTGCTGAGCTGGTTTCACACTCCCATTCAGAAGATCCTGCCAGCTTGGGCTGGGGTCTTTGGGTGTAAACACTTCCTTTCAGGAACACATCTAAGATCACATCACAGATGCCAAGCCCCCCAAATCCTGTTTATTACTAATTGACTTGTGGGGCGTTTCTTCTCATTGTCACTATTTTTCCAGATTTAAGCAGTGGAAAATCTCCCAAATGTGAGATCTCATGTGAAATCTCCTGCTTGCTTTCTCCTCCCTTTCAGGTTTTTTATTTCCCCATGCTTGTTCCAACACCCTTTCCTCCAGCTCAGCAGCTGGAGAGGATGCTTGGGGAAGGGGCTGTGGGTGGCAGCCCAGGACTGGATTTTCCCCCCATGCGCTTTTCCTCCTGTTTTTTTTGGTCATCCCATTTTCCTTGAGCAGTTCCTCCTCCTTGTGGAGGAGGAACTTTTCCTTTATTCCTGGCATCCTGGGGGAGTTTGAGTGAGAGGGACGGAGCTGGATGTAGAAGCTGATCTGGCTGGCAACGCGCCACAGCACCCCAAGAGCAGAAAGGACACCCCAGATATCCAACACCACCATATTCCCTCCTCCCACCCCGCCATCCCTCTGCTGCCAGCGCCTCTGAGCTCACACCACATCTCCAGTGACCCCCGTGTCATGGAAGGACACCATCAATATTATATTTTTTGCAGACATTATCTCAGAGTCAGTTCATGCCTTGTTGCAGGTCGGGCACGCGGCCGCCAGCGTGATCCTCCAGCCTTTGCCGTTGCCCGGCGCCGCTTGGGCCTCAGGAAACTTCTTCAGCTCCTCCACGGCCTCCCCGCAGAGCTGGCGGAACACCGGCAGCCTCTTCTTGGCCTCGGGGGAGCCCCTCACATCCATGGCTCCCACCTGCGCGGCCAGGGAGGCGGGGAGGTGCCGGGGAGCGGCGGAGGAGCCGCGGTCTTGGTCTGTGCTGAGGTAGAGCTGGGCTGTGGTAGGGTGGCAGGACGCGGGGCCGTGGGGGACGTGGCTGGCGCCCAGCGGGTGCGAGGCAGGGATGTTCCTGCAGCTCTCCAGGAAGATGTAGCGGATGTCCCTGGAGGTGTGGTAGGGTGTGCATTCCGGCAAGGACGGGCCGCGCGCTGCGCACTGGAACGCTGGTGCCGACATCGGTGCTGGTCTGGGGTGGGGAGGAAAATCACAAAGTTAGCAGGGTGGGAGGTGAGGCACTTGGTGGGGGTTCACAGCAAACCCTCATGTCCCCCTGGAAAAAAGAAACAGTGAGAGAAGCAGAGAAAAGAATGATCAAAATAATTTTTATCTCATCGGTTGCTCCCATGTTGTGCCAAAGCAGAATGCAATATGGAGATTGTTTGCCCAAAGTGATGGTGGTTTGTTTCTTTGGCCTATTAGGGCCAAGCATGTGTGCAGACAGTCACAAGATGCTGCGCAGTTGAGTTGAGTTGGGGGCTTGTGCAGATTCAGTTTAGATGTAGTGTAATATAATATAGACTAATATAGTATAATAAATATTATATATATAACATATAATAATAGTATATAATATACTATTATTATAAATTAATATATAAACTAGAAATATACATTATTATTATAAATATTTAATATTATATATAATAAATAATAATATATAATATACTATAATAAATTATATATAATTTTAAAGATATTATATGATATTATGGTATATTATGGTATATTGTGGTATATTGTAGTATATTATAATATAGTATAGTATATTATAGTATATTATAATACATTATCATATATTATAGTATATTTTAGTATATTATATTAATATAATGAATAATTAATTAGCCTTCTGATATCCATGGAGTCAGATGCATCACTTTCTCCCATCACTGGGGATGCCGTGATTCTGATACCATGGGCCAGGCCTGAGCCAGCTGTGCTGACAGAACAGCTCTGCTATTTTAGAAAAGCTGCAGTGGGAATAAGTCTTAGCCCTTTTCCCCTCCATCTCTTCTCTACTGCCCCCACAGCCTGAATAGGGTGCTTGGGCAGATTCGGTTTAGATTAAATGTAATATAGTGTAATATAGTATAGAATAATATAGTATAATAAATAATTAATTAGCTTTCTGATAAGATGGAATCAGATGCATCGCTGTCTCCCCATCGTTGGGGCTGCCCTGATTTACAACAGAAAAATACCAGATTTCCAGAACCCTCCCTCCCCTTCCCTTCTCTGAACTGACCAATTTGCCTTCAGAACAGCAACACAACTCTCACAGCAAAACTTTCCCATCAAAACTCATCAACTTTCACAGCAAAATCAAATATCCACCAAAACTGAGGCTTTGCTGTGCCTGTATCCCAAGCTCCAGTTCACAGTTGAGTACAGCCAGCACCAGCCTGGGTGTGGGAGGGTGCTGTCAGAGGCAGACAGGTTGTCTCCATCCTTCCTGGAGCTCCCGAGGGGAATGAGTAACCACTGAGTGGATTTAGGATCTGAAACTGCCTCTCTGGGGAAAGGCCGACCCTGTGCACTCCCAGCCAGCCTTCTGTGTTCTTCCATCACGACCCACTGAATATTTCAGCTCTTTCCCAGGTTTTGTACATTTGTAAAATGCAGATTCTTGGGAGGGGGGCAAAATCCTAACCTACTCCGTGCTTTGATACCTGTCTGGAACCTCCAGAGCTGACAAAGAGAGAAGGCGACCAACCAGGTTCATGGATAATTCATCTCATGCATAACTCATGGCCACACATTTCATGGATAATTTAGGATAAGGGCTTGCAAGATCAGGATCTCACATGGAAGTGAAGGGTCTCTCCTGAACAAAGCTGATGGCAAACTCTAGCTGTGGGACACTGAGTTTATGCCTGTGGCAACGTGCCAGTGGCTGGGGGAGCAGGAATGGTGTGGTTCCTTGGACGTTGGCATATCCCAACCTGACCAGACTCAGAATTCATCTGGCACCGTGTCCTGTCTCTGAGAGTGGCCAAATTTTGGCCAGTCAGAGGAGGGGTAAGCATCCCAAATCTACCAGGAGGTCTTAAAATCCTGGGGCTTGTCCAGAAATCCACCAAAAGCCCTGTCCCTTGCAGCTGGGCAGACAGGGATGATGCTGCTATCAGCTGGACCTTCTCCCAGCAGATTGAGGCAGCAGCTGGGATATTCACTCAGATGGGTTCAGGACCATCCACTGACCACTGGGCTGAGGACACTGGTGCCTTGTGCCACCCCAGAGCTCCAGGACAGGGCAGTGGCCTCAGCTCCCACAGGGTTTGGCTGCTGGAAACCCACCCAGGCCACCCTGCCTGGCTCCATCCATTTCCCTGCAGCTTTGCTTGGTGTCTCCAACGGGAGCAGGATGTAATTAAGCATTTTTCTCCTCATTCACTACTGCTGCTCTTTTCTCCTCTCCCAAGCCCAGTCCAGAAGGGGATGGTTGATAGTTTCTGGTGTGAGAACACCAGGACTTCACGCAGCGAAGGAAGAAATTTGTGCTCTTAGGCTTGGGAAGTTGTTTAAAACCACCAGCAGGGAAAGCACGCAGCACCCAACCGGAGCCCAGAGCCTGAGACTCACAGGAGGTCGGATCTTAAAGCTCAACTCCAAGGCATCAAACATTTAAAGAGACCAGTGGAAGGCTGAATTATTCAAATCGCCCGACGTGAAACGCTTCCCTGCGAGGAGAGGAGCGCTCTCCTTCCCCGGCTCATTGTCTCTGCGGGGTGTCAGAAATGCTAAGGCTCATCCTTGCCTTCCCCATCCCCCCTGAGATACTTGGAACAAGCGAAGCACTCCCAGCTGCCAACAAACATTGAATATTTATGAATTCCCTTAATCACAGAGGCAGGGACCATTCCAACCAGCCTGGTTTGGCCATGTTCTGGCCTTGCCTCCTGGAGAGGATCAGGGCTTGCTCCCAACAGGTCGTTGTCACCACCCTGGAACTGCTCAACAGTGGGCCAGGGCAGGTGGCAAAGCCCAGCAGCAGCTCCAGGGATGGAAATATTTCATTCCTGCTCCTGCACTGCCTTCTGGGATAAGAAATACAAATTAATTTGCCTTGGGAGCAGAGAAGCAGCAAGGTCTGGGGAAAGTGTTCTGACTTCCCCACTGTTTTCTCACCATCCTTATCCCATTATCTCCCTGCACGTGGTGTTTGTTTCAACTTCCAGAAGAAGAGCAAGCCCAATATAGACACCAAAGCAGTGATTTTTCTCTCTATTTCTCCCTTTTTACCCTTTTTCTTCTTTTCTGTTTCCCCAGCTTACAGTAACAGAGGGAACTGGAGGAATTAATCATGACGAAAGAATTTTTCTTTGGTCAAAATGAAATCCAAGTGGGAAGAGCAGGGGGTTCACTTTTATCTTCTTGTGTTGCAGCACACACAGAAATACATTTTTTAATTCCTCCCAAGCATTTGGTATGAAAGGAATAGTTCTTGGGTTTTTTTTATTTTGGTTTTCTGGGTCTTTCAGTTGGGTTTTTTTGTTTGCTTGTTTTTCAGTTTTGGTGGGTTTTTTTAGGGGATTTTTTTTTTTTTTTTTTTTTTTTTTTTTGCTTAAGATACTTATTACCTTCTTTTAACTGGCTCTGTCATGGAATGTTCAGAGACTCTGTATGGGAAAGCTTCTGAAACTGGGGGTGTCTTTCATGCAGGCACTTGTAAAAACCATTTGTGGGTGCTCTCAACCTTCCCAGGTAAAGGCAAGTTACTTCCAGTTGAGTTCACTGAGCAAGCATCTGGCTTTTAAATTAATTTCCAGGGAGGAAACTGGGTGAGAGGCTGCTGCTGTGGTGCAAGGTTGTGGCTGGGAACAAACCTTCAAAATCCCATTTTTTTTTAAATAAAAGTTGTGGTGAGGGTGGTTCCAACAAGGAATGTGTGTGCAGGGAAAGCAGGAGGGTCAATGACTGGCATGAGGCATCTCTCTCCCTGTTCCCACTCCTGAGGCCACCTGGTTTGATGGAGCCTTCTCTGCTCTCAGCTCTGCCCTCCCTGGAGCCAGCAGGAGCAGAGAAGCTGCTCAAATATTTATTAAAAACCCTGATGTTCTTACAAGACTCACCGAAATCCAGGATACCTCTCTGTTTGGTCCTGACAGGAGATTAATGTCTTCAGAACACTTCCACGAGGAGCTGGATGGTATCCACCCTGGCTTTGGGGATTCTGGCAGGGGTTGTGCACTGATGTTGGAACATTCCGTTGTCAGGCAGAATTCTGGGCTGGTGTCACAAAGGAGCAAGGCCTGGCCTCGTGTGGCACCAGTGGGAGGCTTTATCCGTGCTGAGATGTTGGGCACGGCCAGGATGGGAGGGATCTGAGGAGCAGGCAGACCCCAGGATTCCCCAGCAGCTGGCTGGAGGTGTCACTGTCCCTAATTAAGGAGAGGCAAATCCCTCAGGTACCAATTGTCCCATGGGATGGTGCTCTGTGGTCTGGTCACACCAAAGTGGTCACAGCTGCTGACCACACATGTCACAGTCCCCTCTATCCCACCCCCCAAAGGGACGCCTGAGCACGGGTGACACGATAAAAGTGCCCACACACCGCTGTGGGATCTCCACAAATGTGGGATCTGGGGACATTTTGGCCGCTCCCTTCATTTGGAAGTTCCCCTGAGCCGAGGCTGCTCATCCTGGGGTCACTCAGAAGATCCTTTCACACCTTGTGCTCCCAGGCTGAGTGACAAAATCCTGGTCCCTCCTGTCAGCAAAGAGCTCCAGAGCTCTCCTGGCTGCTGAAGGTACAGCAGAGCCTGCTGTGCTTCCAAAGGGCTCAGGCTCCCTGTCCCAAAACATTCCTCACAGCTGTTCAACAGCTTGATGCATTAAAAGCCATAAATGAAGTGGAGTCCTGCTTGTAAAGAAAGAGGTAGCAGGATTTTTTAGCACTCTGGGAATCGGGAGCAACAGTGCTTTGTAAATTAGATCTATTAAATACTTAGTGATATCAAAATTTCATGCAGTGCTTTTCTTCAAAGAGATCTGAGTTGGCTCTGCTCATCAAGCACTTCTCCCTCACGCTGACCCGGCCTTCCAGAATCACTTGAGAGATCCTATTTGATCCCAAGCTAATTCCTAATGAGATTTTCTACTTCCTGAAGGCCAGACCAGAGCCTTTTATGCAGACATTTCACAGCTTTGAAGATGTTTTTCCAAATACCAGGCATGGACAGAATATCCTGGTCCTTGGGAGGGTGTGAGGGAGATGGTTCCTTCCTGCAGTGGGTGATTCCTGTTGTGACATGGATTTTACTGAGGAGGAGGCTGGGATGGCCCAGCTGAGTTTTGGCTTGGTGAGGGTGGTGGTTGCAGCCCTCCAGCTGTGCCTGGCAGGCACCAGATTCCCCAAAAACCAGCAGGGAATGGGAAAGATGCAATCGGCACGTCCTGGTCACCAATGAGCCAAGGATCCAGGGAATGGGGCACTCCTGGTGGGGTTTGCTGGGATTATCAGGAGCTGCAGAGCTCCTGTGGTGCAGCACAGATCACCCTTGGCTGCTGTGGGATGGAGCCTTGGGAAGTGTTCAGATTTTTGGGGTTTTTTCAGTGTTCCCAGCAGATTTATGAAAAGCCAGCCCAGATTCTGGACTGGAGTCTTAGTTTCAGCATCTCTCCAAACTGGAAATAGGTGAGAGGAGAGAGAGATCCTCTTCCCATCCCCATCACCCCTCAGAGCTGCAGGCAGTCCTCAGTGAGGTTTTGGGATCCCCCTGGTGCGTCCCTGGGTTTATCCCTGCCTGTGTTGGTACAACAGGTCAGGTGCTGGGAAGAGGCTGCCAGAGATAATGCACACCCTGTCACAGTAACAAGATCATCAGAGGGAAAGCTGGGGAGATAATAAACTGGCAGGAAAGCTGAAGAGTGAGGAACAAAAGAGGAACAGAGAAGAAGTGACAATGTTATCTTTGTTTAATGCTCCTCTGAGTCACCATTAGTTATTTAAGATATTCATCTGCCAGCTCCCAGCCCTGGCAAATTAAGAGATCCAACGGTGATGGGTTTTTTGTTTTGTTTTTTTTTTTTCTCATTGCCAAACAAGTTGCTGTGTCCCAAAGGGAGAGGGATTTTCCACGAGTGATGGATCCAGCCTGTTTTAGAGGCCAGGAGGAGGCAGGGCCATGTGGGAGCACACAGAAATCGATTTCTCCTGGGCCTGGATATTTCCCTGGTGGATTCGCAGAGGCTGTGACACAAGGATAAGAAAGATAAGGACATCAGGAATAAGGGGAGCAGCAACAGCCCATTCCTACAGCTGGAATCCAGATGCTGCATGGACAAAGCACAGGGCTGGCAGCATCCTTTGGAAAGAGAGTGCAAAGTGGGGGAAAAGCAGCTCAGGTGTGCTGCAGCTCCCTGAGTGTGGCTCCACTTTAGGGTAACCAGGAGAGGGGTGACAAGATGTTGTCACAGAGAGCATCAAACCTGACCCTCACACACCTGGGCCAGGTGACACCTCTGAGCCACCTTGTCACCATGATATTTTCTGAAAAATCTTCTTTGCCCAGGATTTTTCTCCTGAGAAGCCTCAGAAAAGAAATGTAAACAATAATTATTTGATTGCTTGGAATCTGGGCTGGAGGTTGTTTACCAACAGGTGCATCTTTGATTGGTTCCATGTGAATTGTTTTTACTTAATGGCCAATCCCAGTCCAGCTGTGTCAGGGCTCTGGTCAGTCACAGGTTTTTTATTATTCATTATTTTCTAGCCTTCTGATGTATCTTTATTCTTTTTAGTATAGTTTTAGTATTATATTATAATATAATATAACTAATAATATAATTATATAATTATATATTATATTATATTATATTATATTATATTATATTATATTATATTATATTATATTATATTATATTATATTATATTAACCTTTTGAGAATATGGAGTCAAATAGTCAAATCCTCATCTCTCACCTCATCCTGGGGACCCTCACAACACCACTTCACTTCTCCTGCCTTCCCAGACAGGGATCTCCAAGCCAAGTGGGGACACTCAGGTGATCAGCACCACATGTGTCTGTTTGGAGAGGCCTCTTCCCTCTGCCTTTTGCTCCTGTCAATGAACCCAGCATCCAGGAGAGCAGCAAGAACATGAATTTAACATATGGGCTCAAAATAGTTCAGACAGTGTTTCCCTGAGGGCTTTGCAGGGAGAGAGGAGGCACCTGGCAGGGGAAGTGGTGAAGAGGAAGGGAAGAAAGGAGTCACGGCTGCCCAGCTTCCCTTGATTTGTGCCTGTGGCAGAGGAGGGGGTAAAAAAGGGTGACAGAGGTTCAGAGAGCCCTGGCTGGGTGAGTTTCCCCTTGCAGAGGGGCAGCTCAGCAGGGCACTGTGTGACAGCACTTGGAGCAGCCTCTGCCTCCAGGGGAACCAGAGGTCTGCAAACTGGTGAGGCGTGGGATTAAATAAATTAATGAGCTGAGGAAGGTGGATAGGAACACTCATCTAGCCGGTTTAAAAAACCCCAACCCACGAGAACTGAGGATTTATGGCAGGGGTCAAAGGCTCCCAGTCCTTCCTGGATCCAGGCTGAAAGCTCTGCACACCCATTGCCAGCACAAAGGAGCAGGACAAAAATGATCCCAACCAAATAATTAGCAGCACAGCAGCCAGGAGGGCTGCACAGAAAATTTTAAAATGCTAAACAACGGCTTTAGCATTGTCTGGGGTTTCTGCTGAGCCAAAACAGAGCAGATCTGAAGGATCAGACGGGGGAAGGCTCCCCATAACCCAGTTGTCAGTGGCTGATTTGGGCCCTGTGGAGTTCCTGCTGCATAATCTGCTGGAATGGCATCATGTTGGCACAGGCCATTCCATCAGGAACTCCATGCCCTGATGAAGAGACTTAAATCCATCCCTGTCCCCACAGCAGCCTGGGCTCAGCAGTTCCCTGGTGCAGGCCCCCAAAACAATGAAGCCTCAAGTGGCACTGTGGGAGCATTGGGGTTAGGACGGTGGGGACAGATGGAGAGCAGAGATCTCTGCAGCCAGGTCGTGGAACTTGAGGTTTATTGCAAAGGGCCTGGGTACAGGGCCCTGCTGGGAGCTGCCAAACACAGCTCAGAGCAGGCCCCAGAGAAGAGAGGGGCAAGAGTGTAAGAGAGCAAGATTGCAAAAGCATAAGAGAGTAAGAGGGGTAAGAGAGCAAAGTTCCCGTTACAATACAGTAAATCTTCTTCTGTGTTGAATATTCTGATTCTCACTAACCAATCTAGTACAAGATACAAATCCTACAGCATTTCCATACAGCCTATAGGAATCATTACATTACCATACTGTGGTACATTTTAAACCCTAAAAACTCCTCTTTGGGCCCCTTCTGCCACACTCTAGGGTCTGCTCTGACCCTTGGGCCTGTCTGCAGGTCCATCAAAAGGGGATCACCTTCAGCTGGCCACACCATTGTTTTCCAGTTGTTCAGTAACTGAGGTATCTCAAAGCTTGCTTTCATTTCAATCTCACTTATAGTTTCTATATTCTCAAAATCTTCTGCCAGGCAATCATATTTATAAGGCTTTTCTGTTCCATCTTCCCCAACCTGGCACCTCTTCCGTGGCTGGAAAAAGATGTGAGAGCTGCAGGGAGGGTTTCAGTGAGGCCAGGGCAGACCCCATGGTGGGCTTGGTGCCCGCTTGGCATCACCTGGGGCTTCCTGCTTGCCCCATGGCCCCCCAGCCCATCTGACACACATCTGCTGCCAAACATCTGCTGGCACTAATGACTCTGCTGGCCCTAATGACTCTGCCCAGCCCTAATGACTCCACCAGGGCCATGCTGGAGGCAGTGACCTAGGGCTGGAGGCACCGGAGCCCATCGCCAATCTGCCAGCCCAGCTGTCACCCCCGGGCACAGCCAGGCCACCAAAGCCTTCCTGCCACAACACACGAGGCTCTGCCAGCTGCAAACACCTCCAAGAGGAGCCAACAGCTCCCTGGGGGATGTTTTTGGAATCTTTGTCTTTGGAAAAGGGTTTGGAGACCTCAGCGCTCTCGCTTGGCAAAGCTCCAGCTTTGCGTGCGGTGGAAATAACCAAACATAAAAACTGTGATGTCCCCTACTTTTATTTTATGTGTTTGTTTTATTTGGGGTGTTTATTTTCGAGGAGATTACCAGTAAATTTAATGTCAATACAGTTAATCCCCATATATATTTATGGAGGGCAATTAGCTGGCGTTTCTATTAAATATACACAATAGAGAGGGGGATATACAGTTTATACAGTATAATTAGATATATACACACACATAAACAGATGCATAACTCTGTCTGCAGCGTGTATGGGTGAGGAAGGAGCAGGGTAATGTGCCATGACAATATTTATCTCACACCATATTTATACCCTGAGAGCTGGAGAAGCACAGAGGGGCTCCACAGAAACAGCCACAAGCAGAGCGGGTGTGGGAGGGAGATGGGGGCAGTGCCAGGGGGATTTTGGGGGAAGAAAAAGGGTTTGGGAGCTGGGGAGTCAGCAGCAAGGGCAGATTGAGGCGTTTAGAGGATCCAGACCAGAGGGAAGCAGCTGCTAATGTGGAGCAAGGGGCACAGGAGGTGGTTTGGGTGCTTTTCCCCACTTTGCTCGTGGTGTTTCTGAGCATTTTGCTGTAAGGGATAATTTCTCTTTGCTGTGATGGATAAATTCCTGTTGCAGTGGTGCATAAATTCCTGTCGGATGTCCTGTAAACCCCGTGTGTGAGCAGGCATAGAGTGGAGGATCCCTCCTGGCCCTTTTCTGGTGCCAGAGCATCCCTGGAGTGCAGCACCAGCCCCAGCAATGGGCAGGAAACACTGGAGCCCTTCAGCACAGCCCAAGTCCAGGCTGGGTGCAGGTGTGGGAGCAGATGTGGGAGGGAAAGGCAATCTCTGAAAAGCAAAAGCTGCCAATCTCCCTTGGCTTCTTCTCCAATATTCTTTCCCTGGCGAAACCCTGCCCTGTTCCAGCTGCAGTCTCCGTGGCTGGGGAAGTGGTTGGGTGATTTTCTCTTCCAGCCTGGCAGCTGCCCTCTGTTTGGAGGCTCCACCAGCCTCTCCAGAGCTGAGAGGCTGAGGGAGATTTGGCATCTCGTGGTCCTGCAGCTCTCAGGTCCTCTGGAAGCACAGGACAGCAGCTGGGTTAGAAGGACCAAAGAGAATTTGCTTTATTTCCCACCCCTCCCTGAGAAGTGCCATGAGATATGGAGTCAGAGAGCATTTCTGTACCTCATCCCACCAGGAAGAGAAGGCACTTTGGAGATGGTTTGAGACAGATTTTTAAACCCAGAAAAGTCTGACCCCTGTGCAAATTTTCACACCCTTATCCCAGCTCCAGAGTGGGTATAAATTTGAGCAACGTTCCTCTCCCCGAAAGGCCAGCCCTTACCCGGCTACAGCCAAGCCTGGCACTCTGCAAGCTTGCAAAAGCCTGCAGCATTTGTTAAATACCCAAATGATAGCTTGTAATTATAGTTTACTAGCAGGAATAAAAACTAACACTGTTATTTCCCCTGTTTAGCCTCCCCAGCAGCCGTTCCCACTCCTGCTGGAGCTGCTCAGCTGAGCAATGGGAGCTGCTCATGGATGTGCTCCAACTCCACCACCCCAAACCCCTGTGAGGGCAAAGAGCCTCCCTCCCTCTGCATCCAAAACCTGTGGATCACACCAGAGCCAGTCTGACCCTTTTCTGCTTTAAAAACAAAGTCAATTTATTCCTTTTTGTCCTCCTTCCACCTGTTCCTCCTTGGCTGCCACCAGCCTGGCTTTCAATCACCAAGAGCTGCACAGGCAGTGTTCAAACCCTGCCTGCAGCTGCTACTCCTGGTGTGAAGCTGCCTCCAAAAGGCTCCCGAGTCCTCAACATTCCTCCTTCCCTTTGAGCTTCTCCAGCATTGTCCCAAAGATGAATGAGGGGCTGAATGCTGGGATCACTTTTCTCCCTTCGGCTCCATATCCTGCTCTTCCAGGGCAAGGAATGAAACCTCCTCTTCCTCCTCCTCCTCCTCCTCCTCCTCTCCTTCTTCCTCCTCTTCCTTCTCCTCCTCCTCCTCCTCCTCCTCCTAGTTCTGCTCAGAGAGTTTGATTCCCAGCCACTATTTCTGGCTATTGATTCCTGCACTCCTCACTGCAGGGGGAAGTGACCTGTAACCAGAGCAGCAGCGCTGGGTTTATCAATCTCCTTAAGATAATTGGGAACACAGGAAGGTGGAGAAGGGAATAAATGGTGGGAGGGAGAAGAGTTTGTTTAACGCTCTGGTGGGGAAAACCAGAGCCAGCCAGGGAAGCCCTGCATTTCATCATGGCCAGCCTGGGAGAGCTGGCTTTGGATTCTAGGTCAGGATTTGGGAATATCTATCCTGGATTCCTGTCCCGTTGGGATCAGACGCCAACTCTTGCCTTAGAAAGGTCTCTTTGCCTTGGAGAAGCCATGAGAGCCCAGCCTGGGGATGGAGGGGTTGGATAAGGATTGTTGTGACCAGTAACGGATCCAACACAAAATAAATTCATTTTTCAGGCAGAGCCTGGATTTTGAAGGGTTGGGTAAGAATCTTCATGACCATTAACAGATCCAAAACACAATAAATTCATTTCTGGGTTTGGAAGGGTTGGGTAAGAATCTTCATGACCATTGACAGATCCAAACCACAATAAATCCCTTTTTCAGACAGATCCCATCCCCACATCCCACACCAGGCCCCCTCCCAGTGCCCTAATGAGGGAAGCACTGCTTGACATGCTCAGAAGCAGCCCCAGAGGGAAAATTATAATTTTAGCCTCTTTGCTATTGAAATGTTGCCTGTAATTAACTCCCACCCCAGGAGCCAGACCCTTCCTGGGAGCAGGGCTGGCTTTGGGACTGGCTGGGATCAGCCAGGAGCGAGTTCCAGGGATCTCCCCCAGTTTGTGGCTCAATTGCTGCAAGCAAACTCAGCAATCTGAGGGTGATTAAACTCCCCAGTGCTGCCAGAACAAACCTCCAGCTCCCATTAACAGCCTGGGAGCTGCAGGTCACCTGCAGGAGTGTCCAAAACCCTCGTGGTGCCCTTGCACAAACAGATTCCAAGAGTGCAGGAGGTGGCTGCATTTTTAACAGAGAGTTAAAAATGAGAATTAAACCCACATCTCCTCAAGGCTAAGACAGGGCCTCACCCCCAAATAATCACTTTGCTGCTCCTGCATGACCTCTCTGCGATGCAAATAGCTTTGCAGTGGAAGGGCTAATTCATTCTCCCAGCTAAAAATGATCATTGCTGCGAGAAAGTGTTCTGGGCGTGAATCCTTTGCGCAGCAAATAGCTGTATTAACAGGTTCATTTTCTCCCAGCAATGCTATCAAAAGCTCTTTAAGCTGCTTCCAGCACACAGCACAGACACAGCAGCCTGCAAAAGGGGTGGGAGATGTGATTGCAGGCAGACCTCCTGCTTCAGCCTGGAAAACCAGCCCAGCTCCATGCTGGGAACATCCAGGAAAGTCCCTGTCCCCTCCTGAGGTGCCTCTGTCCCAGGGATGGCTCCACTCCTGAGCAAATATTTGGGGAACATCCAGGAGAGTTCCTGTCCCCTCCTGAGGTGCCTCTGTCCCAGGGATGGCTCCACTTCTGAGCAAATATTTGGGGAATTTCTGCTTTTCTGGAGACCCACAGGCAGCATTGGGAATGGGGTGGTTTCTCTGGACAGGACAGTTCCATGTCCTCCTCCCTCAGCTGATTTTGGGATTGTGGTTTGCTTGCACTCATTTGTCACCTGCTGCTAATTGGTGTGGTTAATTGGTGTGGTCCCAGCTCTAAGTATCACATTCCACCTCAGTATCTCCAAGGTCTGGATGGAGGCTGGGTGTAAATCTTTATCTCCTGTACTTTTCCTGGAATAGGAAGGAATAAGTAGATAAATCCCTGAAATTATTGGATGGATTATTGCCAAAAGCTGGGAGGGAAACCTGAGCTGCTGATGCTGTGTTTATCCAGGTATAGCTACAGGTGCTGTAACTCAGGTGTGGCTGTGGTGCTCCAGCTCAGGCAGGTTTAGAAATTGTGTGATAGATTCGATTTGGGGCTAATTCCAGCTGCTTTTTAGACATCTTCTCAGGGGCTTCCTGTCTTTTGTGCAATGCCAAGCTCTTGAGCATCACAGAAGCACAGAGCAGTTTGTGTTGGAAGACATCTTTAAGATGCTCAAGGCCAACCCTCCAGCACTGATCAGGGACATCTTCACCCAGACCAGGTTGCTGGAGCCCCATCCAGCATGGCCTTCAATATTTTTTAGGGATGGAGCATCCACCACCTCTCTGGGCTATAAAAAAAAAGGCTTTCCTTAGATCTAATCTTGATTTTGGCCTTGAATATTTTTAGGGATGGAGCATCCACCACCCCTCTGAGCAATAAAAAAATTTCAGGGATGGAGCATCCACCACCTCTATGGCCAATAATAAAAAATAAAAGCTTTCCTTAGATCTAAGCTCAATTTTGGCCTTGAATATTTTTAGGGATCCACCACCTCTCTGGGCAATAAAATAATGCTTTCCTTAGATCTAATCCCCATTTCAGCTTTGAATATTTTCAGGGATGGAGCATCCACCACCTCTCTGGGCAATAAAAAAAAAAAAAGTTTTCCTCAGATCTAATCTTGATTTTGGCCTTGAGTTTTTTTAGGGATGGAGCATCCACCACCTCTCTGGGCAATAAAAAAAAAAGTTTTCCTCAGATCTAATCTTGATTTTGGCCTTGAGTTTTTTTAGGGATGGAGCATCCACCACCTGTCTGGCCAATAAAATAACACTTTCTTTAGATCTAATCTCCATTTCAGCTTTGAATATTTTCAGGGATGGAGCATCCACCACCTCTCTGGCCAATAAAAAACTTTCAGGGATGGAGCATCCACCACCTCTCTGGCCAATAAAAAACTTTCAGGGATGGAGCATCCACCACCTCTCTGGCCAATAAAAGATGCTTCCCTTAGCTCTAACCTCCATTTCCCATTTAATTTACAGCCATTTCCCCTTGCAGCGATATATTCCATTACAGGACAGCACGTTTGGGGTTCGAGGCAGGGAGATGAGGGTTTGCAGCATGAGGAGGGACAGGGCTGAGCATTCCCAGAGCCCAGGGCTGAGCTGGAAGCAGCAGCAGCTCTGAGCAAACGCTCTCCAAAGGTCGCTTTGCTGCTCCCTTCGCGGGAAAGCCCACACGCCTTCCCCATGACAACCTGTTACAGCTCCAAAGCCAAACAATATTGCTCTTTTTCTTGTTTCTTGTTTTTGGTTTTGTTTTTTTTTTTTTTTTCCTCATTAGTTCCTGGGTTGCCTCTTGCCTTCAGCAGAGCTGCTGCTTCTGCCTCCTCAAATCCAAACGGAGTCATTTTTGGGGTGATGGGAGCTGGTGTTGTGGTGCCGCGCCAGGAAATGCTGGGGAGAGCTTGGCTGAGTTTTCTTGGCATTGCTGGGCAGGAGCAGAAATGGGGAGAATGGAAAAGATGGCATCAGATAAATCTCTTGCTCCAGTTTCATACCACAGCCATGCAACTGTTGGGAAAATTAACCCACAAACACCAGAGGTTCATGTCCAAAAAGGAGACAGAAGAGGGTTGGAACTTTATTCAAATAAAAGGAGAGGCCATGGGGCATTCCTCTGGAGTGTCTCAAATTTTTGGAGGATGCAGCCTCCTTTTTATCCCAATTTCCTGGGCACATTTCCCTCTCTCTTTCCCCACTGTCTGAGGTACTTGAGAGGTACAAACTTCCCACAACACCAAATACATAACACATCCTTTTAATATATAACCCCCCCTTTTATTTTCCTGTGTCAATCAGTGGAATTCCTATGGAATTTTTCGTTCTTCCCCACTGTTTCTTTCATCTCTCAGTATCCTATTTTATTTCTAAGCAGTCCCACAGTTTATTTGTAAAGACAAATCCCTCTCATTCCTCTCACAGCCCCGGAGTAACCTGGTAAGGAAGCAGGAGCTGCAGTTCTATGGAGGAAAAAGTGTAAAAAGAAGGATTATGGAGAATTGTGGCACAAAGAGGGGTTGGATGGAGATGTCCCTCTGTCCTCCACAGTGTCCTCCCTTATCTCAGGGACAGCCTGACCCCAGAGCATCCCAGGGAAGAGCTAAACTCAAAACCTGACCCCAGAGCATCCCAAGGAAGGGCTAGACTCAAAACCCAGGCTGCACTCCTGGATCCATCCCACGCCCCCTCAAGCACCTTGGGCAAACTGCTGAGGCTTTCCTCAGCAAAGCAGCATTAACAGGCCTGGCCTACTTTGCAGGGATGTTTTGAAGACAAATTCGTGTTTCCCTGGGGAAAAGGGGACTTGTGGAAAACCTGTTCGCACACCAAAACTGGGCTTAGCCTCCCCTGTTTGTAAATGACTTGCTAAGGAGCTGTCTCCAGGGAGAAACTTGCTTTTTCTTCCTTTTTTTTTTTTTCCTTTTTTTTTTTTTCCTTTTTTTTTCCTTTCTCCATGAAAGAAAAAAAAAAAAAAAAACCCATCAAGATAAATTCCTGGCTATCAAATCAAAAGATCTTCGGTAACCTCTTCGGCTATTAAAGTCAAATAACGATCATAATGAGCACTGCAGTTTCACTCATCTCAGAAGATAAAATAAGAAAAGCCAGGCCAATTTCTTTTTGCTTGCCAGCAGATAAGAGCCTGACCCAGACTGGCAGAGCTCAGCTGCCTCCACAGCTTTGATTTTTCTTGGGGGAAGCTCAGTTCTGGCTGGAGGACCCCCAAACCTGATGTGATGGGGAGCACCAGCTTTGCTCTCCCACTTTTTCTTCTACCTGAACACAAAAAATCAGTTTAAATACTAAAGGAAAGGGGAAAAAATAAACCCCTGCTCCAAGCTGTGAGCGCTGATCCCTTGGGAATTGCAGCCTGAGGTGGAGAAAAACAGCAATTAATGCTTTGGAGAGGACGAAGTTTGTGCTGTCCCTCCAATGCCTTTACACTCATTATATTTAAAAGTAGTTTCTGCCAAGCCTGACACTTTAGTATCATAAAAAGTTCCTTTTGTCACTTTTCCCCCTTCTTTTTGGCATCCCTGTGAGAGAGCAGGAGAGATGGAATGGGCTAAAACAAAGTGATCTGATTGAGTAATGAATAAAGATAAATGAATTTTTGCTATCGTCAATGATTCTATGGTAATTGCTTTAATAATATAAAATTATTTTCTGCTCCAAACTATGATTAATTATACCAATGGAGCATTTGAATCATGGGCCTTGTGGTTTTGGTAAGTTCACTGATTAAATAACTAATACAATAGTTTACTCTTAATTTTTTTATGGGCAGCAATCACCCGCTAATTAATTGGGGCACCAGGGTTGAGCGAACCTATTGTTTTGTGTATCAAAACTCTCCCTCATCTCTTGACTCCTCAACAACACAATTTAAAGGGGCAACAACTTCTTTTCCACGTTTTTTTAATATTTTCCACATCAGAAAAACGCTCATTAATTATATTTTCAGGGTAGTGGGAAATGAAATTGGGGACACTCACTTTAGGGCGAGATGGAGACGGAGTGAGCAGGGTTCTGTCCCAAAGCCAAGGGGAGAAGAAGAAAAAAAGGATTTTTCACCCCATTTTGGGGCAAAACCATCCTATTTTGTAAATGTTTCATGTTCATTAGACCATCCAGGACAAGATTTTGCACCCCAAAATCTCCACACCTGGGAATTCTTTTTGCCTCTTTGGTACCAGAGATAAATCAGCCGAGGCCTCCCCGCCCCTGCGGGGTGTTAATGAAGCGTTTAATCATTTACTGTTTCTCTTGCTCTGCCTCCTTTTTATTTCGGTTTGCAGGAATCAGAGAAACACTGGAGCGTGGCAAAAGGCAGCTATTGAACGTCTGTGTCTGTTATTTGCCCCCGTGATGGGGAATTAATTGCCTTTTGATTAAGGAGCCCTTCAGAGCTGGGACTGAGGGGAAGGAGGAGAGAGAAGGGAAGAAAATCAGCTGCTCTGCTCCAGCCTTGGTGTTTTCTGGGCTGCCAAGAAAGGGTTAAAGAGCCAAAAGCTGGATGGAGAGGGATGGTGGGAAGGCAGAGGGAGAAATCTTAGTCCTGGCATGTGTCAGAGGAGAGAGAGAGAGAAATTGAAGCAGCAGTTTTAATTCTGTGAGTGCTTTCACGCCCCTCGAATGGAGAAGGGGAAAATTATTTAATTAAAAATATATTTACTTTTAATGCAACCATCAATATTTCCATCCGTGCTGATTGTGGAGAGGGGCTGTGTGTTTGCATGTTTAAACACTTGCGAGCTCTGCCTCTCGCTGCTCCTGCTCCAGCAGCAGCCAGAGAGAGTGAGCACAGCCAGAACCTGAGCACAGACAGAACCCGAGCACAGACAGAACCTGAGCACTGACAGAATCTGAGCACACTCAGAACCTGAGCACTGACAGAATCTGAGCACACTCAGAACCTGAGCACTGACAGAATCTGAGCACAGCCAGAACCTGAGCACAGCCAGAACCTGAGCACAGACAGAATCTGAGCACAGACAGAACCTGTGCACACTCAGAACCTGTGCACATTCAGATCCTGAGCACAGCCAGAACCTGAGCACACTCAGATCCTGTGCACATTCAGATCCTGAGCACAGACAGAACCTGAGCACACTCAGATCCTGTGCACATTCAGATCCTGAGCACAGACAGAACCTGAGCACAGATAGAACCTGAGCACAGCCAGAACCTGGGCACATTCAGATCCTGAGCACAGACAGAACCTTTGCACACCCAGAACCTGACCACACTCAGATTCTGTTCATACTCACCTGGAACCCTGAGCACACTCAGATCCTGATTACACTCACTCGGATCCCTGAGCACACTCACCTGGATCCCTGAGCACACTCAGATCCTGTGCAAATCCAGATCCTGTGCATATCTAGATCCCGACCACACTCAGATCCTGTGCACACCCGGCTCTTGAGCACACCCAGATCCCTGCTCACGCTCAGATCCTGAGCAGACCTGTCTCCTGAGCACACCCAGATCCTGTGCACACTCAAATTCTGCTCACACTCAGATCCTGTGCACAGCCAGATCCCTGTGCACACTCAGATCCTGAGCACACCCACCCCATCTCCTGAGCACACTCAGATCCTTTCTCACACTCCCCCAGATCCCTGCTCACACTTCCCCAGATCTCCTGTGCACACTCAGATCCTGAGCACACCCAGATCCTGTGTGCACTCAAATCCTGCTCACACTCAGATCCTGTACACACTCCCCCAGATCCCTGAGCACACTCAGATCCTGTACACACTCCCCCAGATCCCTGAGCACACTCAGATCCTGTGCACACTCCCCCAGATCCTTGCTCACACTCAGATCCCCAGCACACCCACCCAGCTCCCCTGATTTACCAGCTTTGGCCCTGGGCCCTTTTTGGCAATTCCCAAAGAGAATTCCCATTAACAGCCTCCCACTCTCTGGATTCAGGTCCCCCATGGGACTTTTGCTATCATGACCTTGTTGGGTTTCTTTGGGAGGCACCAACAAACCCTGGGGTTCCAGTGCACCCCAAAATCCATCCCTGCTGTGTTCTTGGGCTGGTTGGGTGTCTGGGTGCTGCTGAGTGAGGAGCTCCAGGTGCCAGGCTGGACCAATAAGAGCATCCCCTAAACACAGGAGCTGCCCCTGCTGCTGTTCCCTAAATAATTTAGACAGTGGAAAATGGCAGGATTCAGGGATTCTGCCAACAACCCACCAAGAGTTGTACAGTAAAGCTCCTGCTGCCCTTCAGATCTGTATTCCTTCCCAATGTCCAAACACTTCCCAGCTCCCCATTTGCCTGTCTCGTTCCTGCCCTACAGGATGGATTTAAAGGATTTCTCCACAATAGCCTTTAAATCTCCTGCCTGGGTGCTGCTGAGTGGTGGCACACTCTGATGAGGCCCTGCTGGCCCGGCCTCCCCCCGGCGCTGACCACACAAGGACAGAGGCTTTGTGTGAAATACGGCTCCAGAAAGGGGAAACAAAAAGTTTGGCTTGTAGAGGAAACAAATTGCCTTTGTCAGAGTGACCTTGAAGCTCAGCCACCAGCCCAGTAGGAAGGCAGCTCCTGCTCGGATGCCATCCCTCTTCCCCTCTCCAAAGGAGCTCCTGTCTCCCAAGACTGGCAGCATCATTCCTTATTTCCAAGGCCTGCAGTGTGTTGCTCTTATTTTGTTGTTCATTTGCTGGTTTTCAGCGTTTGCGAGGCCGTGAGGAGCAAATCCTCCTTCCCAGCCCCATCCTCACCTTCCCACGGCTCCCAGGGATGTGGATCTGGGTGGGAATCACAGCTGGTGATGAACCAGGAGCTTCCCAACTCCAGTCCAGCAGCTCTGCCTCTCCTTGAGGATGCAGCTCACAGCTCCCTTTTTGCTCTCATGTTTCAAGTGGAAAATTTGGTGAAAACAAAAAATTAGCAGGACATTCTTCGCGGAGCAGCAACAAGCAGCACAATCTATTAGCAACAGCCCTTTTTTTTTTCTGGGTTTGTGCTCAGCACACGTTTCCAGCAGAGCTGCTGAGGGATGGAGCAGTCACCAGGAGCTGAGAGCCCGTGGATCTCTTTTCTCCTGGCAGCTCCCTGGTCTCAGCCCACCAGACTGGTCCCATCACTCCACGTCTCCCTGAAGGAAAAGGTCGCTCCAGTGAGATGCAAACACAATTTGCTGAATTTTCTGAAAATGCTGTTGAAATGATATTAATCCCTGGCTCCACAGGGAAGATCAAAAGAGCCAGGGAGGCAGTGTTGGACATGGAATGGAAATAGTGCTCTGCAGAGAGAAGAAAGGGAATTGGAAACTTCCTGGTGGAAGCAGCAGCTGGGTATTTAAATCAACCCCAGTGGCGGCCAAAGTTGCCTTTGCTGGACCCAACCCATTGAGCAGAAATGAGGACAGAGACCCCCAGAGGATTCCTGGATATTTCACTCCCTGTGCAGAGCAGGCTTTTCCTGAGCTGTTTTGGAGGCAACACTGCAGTCAACCCTTTGCCTTTTATTGCCACAGTCTGTTCCACTTCTCATCAAATCCAGCCCTGGATCTTTTTCCCAGCCCATTGTGGCCCATCTGGTGTTTGTATCGAGCTGTGCTCTGGCCCTGCCTGAATTTCAGCAGCTTTGTAGGATATCTCAGGCCCTTTCTCCTGTTCTCCATCCCCGGCTCTCAGCTCTGATTTTGGTTTTGTGTCCTCCCAAGAGCTGCTGGCCTTTCCTGGGGTGAGCCCTCTGCAGATCTAATAAACGTCTCCTCCCTTCCATCACTGGGGAGGTTAATTGGAATATTGAATCATAGCAGATGAAGAGAGACTCCTGTTAGACACATCCCTCCTTTCTGACAGGGAGCCATTGATAATCCTTCTTTAGGTACAGCCAAATTGCCAGATAAAGCTGTTTCCCAGTGTGCTGAGGAGAATGTTATGGGGGGACAGCTTGGAGAGCCTCCCTGAAGTAAAGACAGATGACATCTCCTGCATCCTCCCCCATCACTGTCCCTGCCACCCTGTCACTGGAGGAAATTAGATTGGTTTGACCCAATTTGGGCTTTACAAATTCATGTTGGCTGTGCCTGATTTTCCTCTGTTCTTCCAGGTGCTCGCCTTGTTTGAGGCAAGCTCCTCCTCCTCCCACCCCTCTCCCAAAGGCAGGTGCTGCCTCTGTCCTTTTTCCACATTTTTGCACTGTCATCTTTTCAAATATTGCTGTGTTGGCTCCAAAATTGTGCTCAGTGGCTCTCCACGTGCCTGGGGATGGAGCTGGAAAATGCCTGAGTGTGCTCCAAACTCCTCAGTCCCTTCCCAGCCTGCTCTTCCTCAGGGTTAATTGTGTCAGACACCAACTCACAGCTGATCTGTTTAGTAAAGACTAAACTGAAAGAGGCTTTAGCCATCTCAGCATCATCTGGCACAGCCTTCCCTCTTCAGCCACTCTGACATTTCCAAACGGGATTTTGAGTATTTTTTTTCCAAATTCAAACTGGCTTTTTTCAGCTGTTTTAAAATTTAAATCAATTTCTGTTTAAGAAAAAATAAAATGGAAGTGTTTTAATAGCCTGACTGCAATTGTTGGAATAAAATGCTTTGAAAGAGCAAAATGTTTCTTGCTACTTGTGGTCAGCTTTCTTTGGAATTATTATTAATGGTGGGGCCAAAAATTGAGGGGCTTTGAAAGGAAAAAGGCTCAACCCCCTCCCCAGATTTTTGTCATGTTTTTTCTCAGCAGTTGGGAGCATCACACTCACCCTGCCAGGTGTTGGCTCAACCAGAGCTGCAGTTGTTTCCCTGCAAGATTTCCCTGGGCCAGGAAACTCTGGATTCTCAGAGGCAACTCCATCTGCATCGACAGTAATCCGTGCCTGCAGCCTGAATCCACAGAGGCAGAATTGGACGGGTATTGAGCAGAAATGTGTCTTGTCCCACACACAGCAGCTGAGAGCTGGCTTTAAATGCAAATGGGATGGGGAAGACTATGGAAATTCAATAGAGAAAGCTCTTTGGGGTTCTTTCCATCCAGCACAGATCGTTAGGAAGAGCTCTGGCTGCCCAGAGACCTCTGGAAGGAAGCAGAAATATGAAATCAGACCTTTTCTGCCTCGCTGCAGTCGAAGTCAGACACATCATGTGCGTTGCTGTGTGAACTCACCTGTTTCAGCTCCTGTCCCCTCATCCCACCAAAACATCATCCCAGGAAACCTCTGCTCCAGTTCAAACCTTCTCCTGCCTTCCAGTGGGATTTGATTTGTGGCCCAGCTCCTCTTGAGGCAAACGTTGTCCTTTAAGTCAAGTAGCTGTGCCTGGCCCGTGCCTGGGTGATGGATGGAGCAGGAGCCTGTTTGCATTTCAGCTGTCTCCCACAACAGCTGCTGCTTCAGCAGGGAGAGGGATGGTGGTTATCTGGGTAAACAGCTTTCCCTAAAAAGGGACTATTTCCAAAAACACCCATCAGCTTTGTAAAATCGACACCCAAGCGCTTCTTAGTGGATTGGAGATATTCAGTGGAGAATGGAGTCAGGGGGTTCATGCAAGCAAAATGGTAACTTTTCATCCAGAAGTTAAAGTTTCCAGTTTTTCCCTTTGGTTTTGGCTGACCAGCCATTTGAAATAGAAAAAAAAAAAAAAAAAAAGGAATTGTTTCAGGGGATAAATCTCCCAGCCTGGCTGGGATAGAAAACTGAAATTCAGGGGCCCAGGGTCAGTTCCTGCATCCCCCAGTGGTGATCAGTCGATGGCTTTGAGCCAGTCCTTTTCTCCCTGTCTGTAAAGCAGGAAAAGGGAATCCACCCCATGCAGGGGAAAGGTGTCAGAAATACCTGTGGGGTTGTCTGAGCAGCACTCAGGGAGACAAAGAGGTGGGAATGAGGATTTTTGTGGCAAAGAGGGGAGGGATGAGGATTGAGCAGGATAAGGATGGAGCGGGATGAGGATGGAGCAGGGTGAAGATGGAGCAGGATGAGGATGGGGCAGGAGGAGGATGGAGGAGGATGAAGATGGAGCAGGAAAGCCCCAGTGCTGCTCTGGGCAGGGGATGGGAAGTGCCTGGAACAGACCTGGATGTCCTGGCCCAGATGTGGTTTTGCTGGACTCCCATTTCACTGGACTGGTTGTGGGGCCAGGTGAACGTGGAGCTCTGCACGTTCAGGACCCTTTGGCTGTCACTGTCCCCACAGCCAGGTCCCAGCACCGTCCCAGGGCTGGCCAAACCCCACTGCCTGCCGTGCTGATGTGCCAGGGAGGGAAGAGCACGGGCAGGACGTGCTTGGCCTCCCCAACCGCGGCACAGCCGCTTCCCGGAGCACCGAGAGTGCTGAGTGTGTTGCGGAAGGTCCTTAAATCACTAATTAAAGCTGTTACCCTCCACATGACACTGGAGGCTCAGGGGAGGGAAAAGATGGCTCAGCAGCTCGTTTTTCTGCCTTGCCCCTCTCCCTTGCCCGTTTTTCCAGCATCCCTGCTCCGTTATCCTCACACACATCCCGTGGTTTAGAATGCAGATCCCATCGATCGGGAGGGGCTGCAGGGATTGCGGGTCATTTGCATTCCCCCGTCCCTTCCCATTTCTCCTCCGGAGCCCCGGCTGGGTGAAGTTTGGAGCAGAGAAGGAGATCTGGTTGCTATGGCTACCAGCGCTGCCTTCCTCCCAAGGAGGAGGAGGAGGAGGAGACCGCAGTAGTTCAGGGCAAAGCCATTCCCCACAAACTTCTTTGCCTCTGGAATTCAGCCAGGGGCTCTGGGCACCCTTGGGGCACCCTTGGGGCCCACCAGATGTTCCCTGTGGGCAAACAGGACCTGGGGATGGGCAGCAGCTCCATAAAAACCCCGTGAGTCCCATCTCGGACCGGGCACTTGGTGCAGAGCCCACTTCTGTCCTCCTGGAGAGGACAGCGTGGGGACACTGGAAAGGACAGCGTGGGGACACTGGAAAGGACAGCATGGGGACACTGGAGAGGACAGTGTGGGGACACTGGAGAGAACAGCATGGGGACACTGGAAAGGACAGCATGGAGACACTGGAGAGGACAGCGTGGGGACACTGGAAAGGACAGTGTGGGGACACTGGAGAGGACAGCATGGAGATACTGGAGAGGACAGCGTGGGGACACTGGAGAGGACAGTGTAGGACACTGGAGAGGACAGTGTGGGGACACTGGAGAGGACAGCATGGGGACACTGGAAAGGACAATGTGGGGACACTGGAAAGGGCAGCATGGGGACACTGGAGAGGACATTGTGGGGACACTGGAAAGGACAGTGTAGGACACTGGAGAGGACAGTGTGGGGACACCAGAAAGGACAGTGTGGGGACACTGGAGAGGACACAGGGCACAGTTTGGATCCCCTCCTTCCCAAGGGCTGGTGGGTACGTGGCTCTCTGGACTGATGGATTCTCAGGGTGGCTGTGCAACCTCCCAAAGGCTTTAACCACCCAAATATTGGGAAATCATCTCTTCCTTTTTACTTTTTTTGCTGCTGCACCCCCAAATCCGTACAAAGGACTGCAGTGACCCCAAACTATGGGATTCCATCCTCCTTGATGAGGGAACAGACAGAGGAGGGCTCACACAACACG
The DNA here is from genome assembly GCF_027887145.1 of Ammospiza caudacuta. Lineage (NCBI taxonomy): Eukaryota > Metazoa > Chordata > Aves > Passeriformes > Passerellidae > Ammospiza > Ammospiza caudacuta. Next base: position 7,193,776 of record NC_080612.1, read on the forward strand.
GATCCCTTTGTTCCCAGGTTGCTCGGGATTGTCTGTAATTATTTCCAGGGATGCACGCCACGGCAATTGTTGATTATTTGAGGCTCCTGTGGGAATGCTTCCCTGGGAAAGAAAAGCAAAGAGCCTGCACATAGCCTGGATGAGAAATTCAGATCTGGAACGGGCTCAAGAAGGGAATAAATAGGTGAATAAATTAAATAAATAAAAGGTGGGGGGGAAGGAGCGAAATGGCCTTGCCGTGTCAAGATAACTGTACCTTGTCCCTCTGCTCTGCAAACTCTGCTGAGCAGATTTATTAGTTTTAATTAACAAGAGGGGGAGAAAAAAAATGGAGCTGGGAATACATCCAAATTTCAACTCACAAAATCACTGCTCCCTCCTCAAGATTGAGAGAGAAAGAGGGTGAATGACCAGAATAATAATCAGGAAAGAGATCTGGGTGCCAAGGAAGCCACTTCTCTGCCCAGGCTTTGCGCTGGCTCCTGGGCTGAGCAGGAACTTTTTTCAGAGCAGAACGGGAAGCCCTGGCAGGGTCAGAGTTCAGGGCTGGGCCTGTGTAAAATTCAGAGTGGGGCAGATAAAAGTTCTTATCCAAACTTCTCCTTCGGTAGAAAACTGGGGCTGGGTTTAAGGTTGTGTCTGTAAGTACTGCTTTTCACAGAAAATGTGATTTTTTTTTTAAAGAAGTCCTCATCCCCAAGGATGAGTGGCTTGGGGACAGCCAGCTGCTGATGCGCCCTCAGTGGCCACAGGGACATGTCCCCACACTGCCTGAGCACTGGGGAATAGGATTTTTGTGCCCAAATAATATCAACCTTCTCCCCATGGGGTGCATTCAGGGATGCTGGAAGGAAGGTGTTTAACTAAAGGTATTTGCTTATTCCCAGTAGCAGAAGAGAGCGAAAAAAATAAAAAAAATAAAAACTCAATTTCCAGTCCACAAAACACTGACAATCCAAACCATCTAAAAGAAAAACAGTGCTGCCTTTTATTTATTAGTGGTTTTTTTCCTGTTGGCATCCAGTCGACATTTGCTGCCAAGGATTTATGAGGATGAAATACATTTTTTTTCCCTGTCAGAACGGCCTGGGAGGGAGGCCTGGTCTGGGAGCATCTCCCTCCTCCTGCAGAGTCCTCACCCCAGGACCAGCAGGAGTGCAGCTTCATTAGTCCAGCTAATTAGCCTTGATTAATAACCAAGAGCTGAGGTGTTTCTGGGCTTCTCCTGCAGCCACAGCTGTCCTGTGGCCTGGGAGGTGCTGGCTCAGGGAATTTGACTCTGGTTTGAGGTAGAAATTCCCTTTATGGCTCTGCACCATCAGCTGAGAGGTCAAATATTGTCATGAGAACTCAGGAATGCCCTGGGTTCTTCAGGACAGAGAAGGAAAATGGGCTTTGCCTTCCTTCCCATGTTCCCTTTTAAGTTTTCTTTTGGCCCATTAGAAATTGTTGGAGAAGAGCTGGGAAGGATCTGGCAGCCAGAACCATGAGGATCCAGGGGAACTTGGAACCCTTGGTCCCATCCCTGACATTTCCAGAAGTCCCATGAGGAAACACAGCCTCTCTCCCCAGGAAACAGCAGCTCCAGTATTTTGTTTTTGACTTTCAATAAGTCCCTCAGGAGAAGCGCCAGCGAGTTTTATTAAAAATAAAAAAAAACCCCATGGAGAGGACAAGCACTTTGTCTTCCAGATTTACCAGGAACTGCTGGAGACAGTGGAGAGAGTTCAGAAAATGCTCTTGGGGGAACAGCAGGACATAAATAAAGAGAAATAATAACAGCTGGACCCAGCACACGGATAGGGGTACAAGGCCCTGAGGCCACAGTTGGGTTTGTGGCCAAAACAACGGGAACAGCAAAAATTCTCAAGGGAAACACAGATTGAGGGTCCCACAGGAAAATAATCCACCTGAAAACCCAGCAGAGAGCTGTGTCCTGGCCCTGGGATGAAGATCAATCCCCTGCTTCGTCCTCATTTTGTGGAGTTTTTGGGGCTGGCCTGGAAGAGGACTGGGGTGACTCCGTGGATGTGGCAAGGAGGGCAATTTGGATGAGGCAGGAGAAAAGGGTCACTGTGCTCCAGCTCCATGGTTGATTTGCAGGCAGAAAGGTGCAAACTCCAGTCTCCTGCCAGATGGGAAATTTTAAGACGTTTTGCACATTTTAAATTAATTTGTATCCAATACAAGCCAGACCTCTGCTACCTTCCACCTTTTCTGCTGTAAGAAATCCAAATATCACTGATTCTGCGCTGTGATTTTTGAGAACCCAATTACCTGCAGGAATCTCAGCCCATCTGTGCTTGAGATGTGCCCAGGTACGGCCAGGTTTGCTGGTGGAAAGGTGACAAAAAGGCACAAAGAAGGTGTGATTTTTACAGCCTCAATTCCCCAGGGAAGCAATCCAACAAGAGAGGTCAGATCCTGGGTCCCATGGCATATGTTCAGATTACTTCATCAGCGCTCTGGTTGAAACATTTCCATGGCTGCTGCTGGCAGAAAATTAGTCTTAAAAAAAAAAAAAAAAAATCTAAATTATGTTCGTTTTTTGCCATACTTGAGAAATGTTGACATTGTGTCAAAAAAAAAAAAATTAAAAAATAAAAAAAAGCCAAGCAAAAATCCAGGCCAAACCCAAATGTTGAACAAATAGAGACATTTTCACTTTGGAAGCAAAAATCAAAACAGATCTGTTGAAAACAGAAATAATTTCATCCAAACAGCACCACTTACAACCTGGTCTCCCATCGATTGCTAATTCCACGCCAGGCCACTGGCTTGGAACCACGAGGAGCTCTGGAGCAAAACTCAAAGGAGCAGCTAAACCTGGCTTTGGGCTCTTTCTATGTGTGGCACTGGGGTTTAATTTGGGAGCAGTGATTAAATGGCTGCTTTAGAGAGAAATAAAAATAATAAGATAATAATAAATAAAGAGAGAGTCAAGGATGTGCCACACTGAACTTGATGTTGGTGTTGCTCCTCTCTGGAGGTCACAGTGACCCCAGAGGTGCTCCGTGACATGGGTGTCACTGTACCTGTCACAGCAGGAGCAAAATTCCCAGATTTTGGTTCATCCCAAGCTGGCAAACTCAGCTCCATGAGGTTCTTTCCCTCTTTTTTTTGGTGCATTTTCCAAGCAGGGTTTTGGGAGGATGGAAATCCCAGGGTCGTCCCAGCTCCAGAGCCTCAGAGCCAGCCAGGAAGAGAGCTGGAATTTACACATAAACATCCTGGCACTAAGCCACCTCCACAAGGGGGAAAAAAATCCAAACAGAAAGAACATGAAAAATTAATAAGGGTTTTAGACTATTACATTTTCCAGGGCTTGCTGGATCGTGGTTCTCAATTCTCAATCAATCACATTTCAATTGGGCTGATTAATTTTCCAAAATGCTTTGTTGGACGCCTCTGACGTGCTCAAGTTCCTGGGGAGACGAGCCAAGGCCAGGATTGGAATTGGGGGACTCATGAGGGGGGACCCAGGGATGGAATTGGGAGATTCATGAGGGGGTTCTAAGGCAGGAATTGGGGGATTCATGAGGGGGTTCCAGGATTGGAATTGGGGGATTCATGAGGGGGGACCCAGGGGTGGAATTTGGGGATTCAGGAGGGGGTTCTAAGTCAGGAATTGGGGGATTTATGAGGGGGTTCCAGGATTGGAATTGGGGGATTCATGAGGGGGTTCCAGGGATGGAACTGGGGGATTCATGAGGGGGTTCCAGGGAGAGAATTGGGAGAGTGATGAGGGGGGACCCAGGAATGGAATTGGGGGATTTCATGAGGTGACTTCAGGCCTGGAGTTGGGGGATTCCTGAGAGGGATGCCAGGACCAGAATTGAGGAGGGTTCCAGGGCTGGAATTGGGAGACTTGTGAGGGGTGTCCAGAAGTCGAACTGCAGGACTTACGAAGGGAGTCCCAGGGCTGGAATTGGGGTAGTCATGAGGGGAGTCCTGGGGCAGGAACTGGGGGACCCCTGAGGGAGTTCCAGGGCTGGAACTGAGGGACTCATGAGAGGGGTCCTGGGGCAGGAATTGGAGGACTCAAGAGGGGGTTCCAGGACTGGAATTGAGGAGGGTCCCAGGGCTGGAATTGTGGCAGTCATGAGGAGGATCTCAGAGCTGGAAGTGGAGGATTCATGAGGGGGATCCTGGAGCAGGAATTGGGGGACTCATGAGGGGGTTCCAGGGCTGGAACTGAGAAGTGTCCCAGGGCTGGAACTGGGGAACTCATGGGGGGGTTCCTGGGGCAGGAATTGAGGGACACAAGAGGGGATTCCAGGGCTAGAATTGGGGGTTTCATGAGGGGGGTCCTGGGGCAGGAATTGGAGGATTCATGAGGAGGTTCAAGGGCTGGAATTGAGGAGGGTCCCAGGGCTGGAACTGGGAGACCCATGAGGGGGTTCCAGGGGCAGAAATTTGGGGGACTCAGGAGGGGGTTCTGGGGCTGGAATTGGAGGACTCATGAGGGGGGTCCTGGGACAAGAGCTGGGGGACTCATTAGGGGGTTTTGGGGCAGGAATTGAGGGATTCAAGAAGGGATGCCAGGACTAGAACTGGGGGACTCATGAGGAGGTTCCAGGGCTGGAACTGAGAAGTATCCCAGGGCTGGAATTGGGGGACTCATGAGGGGGGTAATGGGGCAGAAATTTGGGGGACTCATGAGGGGGTTCCAGGGCTGGAACTGGGGCGCTCACAAGGAGAGGCCCAGCACCCGAGGCTGCCCAGATTTGGAGCAGGATGAGCATGCAGGATCCATCCCGAGGAGCATCAGCGCTGCCAGGGCGGGCTGAGCTCCTCCCGTGCGTTCCATCTCCTCCATGCCATCCTCTCCTCCTTCTCCTTGGCCTGATTGCCCCGGCCTGGCCGCTGGCCCGGGGTTAAGGAGAGCACTTTATTGTGCCTAACGAGGCGCTTTGCCCAGCCAGCCAGAGCAGCCAGCTCAGCCCTGGATTGTCTTTCCCTTTTTATTGCCCAGCGGGAGGAGCACGGGGAAGGTCTTTATGTGATTGTAGAGAAAGACAAAATGCCTTAATAGCAGCCGGCGCTGCCTCTCTGGGACCCAGGGGACACTGCAGCAGCCCGTAACAATCATCGTAAATAAAAGGGGATGGCTCTGGTGTGCGGCATGGGCCGTTAAAACAAGCCCCAGGGTGCAAGGGATGTCTTAAAAACAAGCTGGAGAGGATGTTTCTCTCCTCATTGCCCCTCTAATTCTCCTTCCCTGCATGGCAGAGGAGGGCAAGGCTGGCACAGCTCTCTCCCAGCCTTGATTAGCCTAAACAGCACTTATGAATTATAATCTATAATTATATATTATTATATAGATTAATTTTTATTGTTTTATATTATTTTGTATTATTATATTGTATATAACTATATAATATATTACTTTTATATATTATATATTTATATATTTATTTATATATTATATATTATATATTATGCATTATATATTATATATTATATATTATGTATTATATGTTATATATTATGTATTATATATTATGTATTATGTATTATATGTTATATGTTACATATTTATTTATGTATTATCTGTGCTTCTCTGCTCCCGTGGCCTTTGGAAGGGGTTCTTCCACACCCTTGGGCTCAGGCCTGGCTTTCTGACCTAGCAAAACTGAGTCAAGGCTGTGCCTAATCTTCCCAGCCCTCACACACTGAACACAATCCAAATTTCTCCCTCCTATCCCTTTACCACAACTCTTTTTCCAGCTTGGTTTTCCCCAGTGCATTTTGAGTGTCCAGGGGCTCTGGAGGTCTCCCTGCATTGGGTGGAGGAGAAATCCAGAATTCCACCTGGAGATGCAGAGCAAAAGGTATAAATTGACTTTCACAAGAGAAAAAAGTTAGAGGTAAATGGGGAGGAGCATGGATTTTATTGACAGGAGATGCAGCCACATCTCTTCCACGCTCCCTGCATGGAATATTGAACTCAAACCCAGATTTTACCAAGCTTTGGTAGCCCTGGGAGTAATCCTGGATGTGGCATCAGAGCAGAGCTCCTTGGGACAAACCCAAGGGACAGAATAAATTTACAGGACAGAGAGGATGGCTGTGACAACTTTTCAGGAGCCTGGGATGGGCTGAAATCTCCTTTTTTAATGGCTTAGAGCATGTTGGGGACACAGGAGGTCTCAGGAGGGAAGGGACCTTAAAAGACTTCGGCAAAGAGGATGCATGAACTCCTTTCCCTTTTCTATAATACATGCTAGCCTCTCTCAGGGTGTTTTTCATGGCTTTGCAAGCAACAGATTGGCAGCTAAAACTGTTTCTCTCTCTCTCTCTTTGCTTTAGTTTCTTTCCCCCTCTGCAAATGTTTGGCAGAAAGGAGAACCTGCAATAAAAAAGAGGGGGATAAAAGGGAGTTGATTAAAAGCTTTGAGCTCTAGCTGCAAAAATGTTTTGAAGCAACTGTAACTACCTTTATTTTCTACATAATTCTCACATTGTGTTGCATTCACACCCTTCACAGTTCCATCTGCAATTCCAGTGTGCAGCTGCTGGTGCTCAGAGGGAAGGGTTTTTTTCTTGCCACATGCAGGGAACCGCTGCCCCACAGCCTCTCCCTGTTCCTGGGGCAGGACATCTCCCAGGAATGGCTGGGAAGAACTCATGGAGGGGATTGAGACCATGGCAGGGGCTTCAGGGGGAGGTGACAGCCCCAGGAAGTGGGGAGCAGATAATCCAAAATACATTCTGGGTATGGAAACACCCTGCAAGCCCAGAAATGCCCAGGGCACTGCCCAGGATCTGGGGAAGCCAGAGCCAGGAGCTGCTCCTGGGTTTTGGCATCTTTTCCCTTTTCATTTTCCCCTCCATCCCTGCATGAACAGCACACAGCAGCTGGTGCTCCTGCTGAGCCACACCTGAGGGAGCAGGTGGCATCCTCAGCTCTGCTGTCCCTGGCTGGATTGTCCCTGTCACCAATTATTCCAGGGAAGTGGCTGGCACAGGGGAGAGGAGGTTGAATCCCACCCAGTTTAGGAGCAAAGTGTACCAGCACCTCTCAGAGCCCTTGTTGCTCCCTGTGCCCCTGCCCATGGGTAATTTGGTGACACAGGACAGGCACCAGCTGGGAAACAGGATGGGATTGGCCCCAGGAACTTCTGGCACTGAGCAGGACAAGCAGCTCCAGGTGAGCCTGGATGCCTGGAGCTGCCAGGGGTGTGTGGGGCCAGGGCTGGCACAAAGGCTTGGCTTCCATCCCCTGTAGCATCTGCCTGCTTCCAGGGGTAAACATGACAGGAATTCCCATTTCTGGGCAGGACAAAAGACTCCTTGCACTGATCCATTCCCATTCCTGAGCAGGACAAAAGGCTCCTTGCACTGATCCAGTCCTGGGCAGGACAAAAGGCTCCTTGCACTGATCCATTCCCATTCCTGAAAAGGACAAAAGGGTCCCTGCACTGATCCACACATGATGGGGAAATTCTACGCAGACTCCTGAAATTCCAGCTCTGGTTCAAAGCAGGTGTTGTTCCAAAGCCCCAAATTCCCTGCAACCCAAATCTGTGTGGCCAGAGCCAGCCCTGCCTTCACATCCAAACTGCCTCTGGCTTTTCTCCTCTTGGAGATGAATTTTTTGGGATGCAGCAAGTCATGAGGAAGGGGGGAAAGTCCAGAATTTCCTGCTCTGCTCCACCTGATGGAAACCAAGCCTGGATTGCCAGGAGCAATCCTTTGTGGGATATTTATGGATATTTCACACCAGCAGAGCAGCCAGGTACCAGGAGCAATTTGGTGCCTCAGCAGTGGCATCCAGAGCCAGAACCTCATTTCCAAGATGCCCTGGTAAAGCAGTGGCACTGTCACAGCCAAGGAGAGCTGTGCCCTGCTGTGTGCCGCATGTGCCACCAGCCCTGTGCCAGCACAGCCACTGCAGCCTGGCCAGGGAGTGCTGGGCTGCTCCATGCCCAGATTCCAGCACATTCCCCATCCCATGTGGCTCCTCAGTGCCCTGCCACCACATCTGCCACCTCTTCCCATGGCAGGCAGGATTTTATCTGGGAGCTCTGCACTGGCTGGGGGCATTGCTTTGCTCCCCTGCTTTGCTCCTTGGACATTCACTCCATGTCCTGCAGGGAAATGGAACCATTTTAACACCATGTGCTCTGCCTCGGTTCCAGAGATTTGTTTTTTTGCCATGGGAAAAGCATTCCCAGAGATGGGAAATTGTGGGAATCAGGAAAATAGAAACTCCCACAAAACACTAAGAGTTTGATCTGCACTAAACTTCCACTAAACACTCAGAGTTTGATCTGCAACCTTAGAAAGAACTTAGATTGATGTAAAAATAAAACAGACAAAAATTAAGTAAAAACATCATAAACTTCTGTTTCTATACTTGTAAATAAAAATATACCTTAAGTAAGAGACTATAGTGAGTAAAGTAGTGATCTACTATTACATCTATAATATAATGATGTAATCATATAAAGTAGGCTTAAAGTTTAAAAATTATAATAGAGGCATAAATGTACGTGTAAAACAAAAACCCATTAAGCACAAATACCCACAATATAAGAAAATTAAGTAAAAGCGATAAGTTAAAAAACCAAATAAACCTTATAGTATCAGTACACATTAAAGCAGCACAGAATGTGAAAAATATAAAAGCTAAAACCTGATACATAAAAAAATATAAAAGCAGGCATCACCTGCTCTTCTGCAGGCTGAGTTATCCCCAGTAAACACAGCCAAGGTGCTGTGCTGTAGGAAAGGGCCCTGCCCTGGCAATCCCTTGGGGAAAACAGAGGCAAAATGAACACTTGGATTCTGAACTCAGCTCTGTGGCCTCAGCTTTCCAGGGACAGCTCCTGGAAATGCACTCAGGCAAAGCTGGCAGTGTCCAGGGATGGAGCAGAATCAGGATTAGCCCTGTGTGCTGCTGCTCCCACCCCAGGGACACCCCATGGCTCCAAGGGGAGCTGGGAGCCCTTGGAATGGTGCTGCAGCCACCAATAAGTCTCGAGGCAGAGGGTTGAGACACTCAAATTAATTATTTATCAAATCAAATGGTTCCTGCTGAGGGTTTAGAAATGTGGATAAAGGACCTGTGGGTCAGGGCAGAACCATTCCCAGCCTGGGAATGGGATCCATGCAGGGAAATGTGGTTCTCACTTCACTGCAGTGCTGCAGGGTGCAGAAAATGCTGCTTCCATTTGTAGTTCTGAGTCAAATGTTTTGACTCAGGGAAGAGTTTTTGCAGCCTTCTTTTCCTCTTAATGTGTTTTGAATATTTTTTTTTTCCTTTATCCTTTCAATAGAAAGCGGAAAATTTTCGTAAAAGCCTTTCTTTGTTCAAATCTGCAATTTCCAATTCAAAAAAAAAACCAACTTGTTTATCCCCCCCCCCCTTTGTCTTTTCCTGGGGTGCAGCTGGAGTTTCTAATGAGGAAAAGGCACTGATGCTCATCTCAGGAAAACTCCCTGGCATTTTGCAAGTCCAGACCCACATGCTGGATCAGCCACATTTTCCTACAGCTGCAGGTTAATGGGATTTTCCACACTCACTCCCACATCCAGAGGATTCCCTGAATCCCCCACGAGAAATCCCAGCAGACCCCTGTGGGTCCCAGGTTAAGCCTGCTCTTAATCTCCCAACCTAAATATCTTCTCCTTTATCAGGTGTGACCCAAAATCCGTGGAATCAGTGGAAGAGGAGATTCATGGAATGGGGTTGGGACTCAGTAGCCCCTGATAAGGGCAGAGTCCAACCACAACCATCTCATGGAGAGAAAGGAGGCTCCAAATCCTAAAATAAATCCTATTAAAGCAAGGAGAAAGAAAAGCTCAAATAGGATTTATTTTAGGATTTGCATCTGGAGATGCCTCCCCCTCCCCTCTGGTGGAAAGCCAGCACTGAGGAGAGGTTTTAATGCTGGAGTTCAGCTCTGTGCATGCTCAGGGCTGTTTTAGGAAGGGATCCTGGGCTGCTTTGGGATGAGGGATGCTTTGGGATGAGGGTGGAGATTGCAGGGTCCCTCAGCAGCAGGAGCCTGCCCTATGGAATCAGCTCTGATGAGCTCATTCCCATAGCAGAAGGATTGGCAGGAACGCTGAAAGGATGACTGGAAATTAAAAACAAACAGAGGAGAGCCAAGAATCATTTATTTGGAGAACATTTTGCAGGTTTTGTTTAGGGTCTGGTTTTAGCCTGGCACTCGTTGATTGTATTTGCACTGGAAATAAGATAAATGTGACACCTGCTCCAGTTAATCTTTGCCTCCTTTTTCCTCCCCCCTCCAAAACTCCTTTATTTGAGGAATTCACCAAAAGAGATTGGGAAAATGAGAGAGATGTAGGATGATGAGCCTGATTAATGATTCTCTGAGGGGAAAAGAAATCATTTACCCATGATATGGAGCACTTTTGATTGAAAAGAACTTTGAATTCCGTGTTCAAGCCAGGAGCAAAAAGCAGGATAACAAACCCAGGAAAGCTCATGTCCCTTCTGTTTATCACCACTGGCCCAGGGGGCTTTGCACTGCTATTAAAACAAGATATAGGGTGAGTCAATAGGAGTGAAAATGAGTAAATATGCAAACAGGCTTCCAAATCCAACAGCAAACAGGGCCGGGATGGAGGGAGGATCCAAGGAGGAGGATTTATAGGGACACGAAGATTCCTTGTTGTCTGATGTTGTTATTCCTCTTTTTGGCATGTTTTGTGCAGGGAAATCCCATTCTCTGCTGCGTGTGCAAAGGTGGGAATGCATTTCCAGCCAGGAAAGCTTTTCCCAAAGGTTTGGGAAGCAGGGTTTGGTGTGGGGGTTCAGATCAGGAAAAGTTTTGCCCTGAGCAAAGATCCCAAACCCTGCCAGTGCTGTGCCTGATCAGGAACAGCTCCAATGGATTTATTCCGTTCCTCCCATCACTCCTTCTCCAACAAAGGACCATTAAACCCATCAAGGGGATTATTTTCCCCCATCTTTCCACACGGATTTTTAATATCCAAGGAAACAAACCAGCAATTTGCCATTTCCTCCCAATAATCCGTGAAGAATGAGGGAAGAAAATATTGTCCCAATCGTGTTAATTGGGCGCTAATGAGCCATTGCCCTGCTCCGTGAATTGTCTGCTGTGTCTCCCCACCCTCCTCCTCCTCCTGCTGACCCCCCTGATTCCAGGAGCATCAAGGACTCGGGATGAACGTGGGGAAGGCAAGGAAGGAAAAGCAGAGAGGGAACGGTGTGCACGGAATGAGCTGTTTGCTTTCCCCTGATTGTTGTTATTAATAAAACATTACATTAAATCAGGGCTGGAAGGATATAATTGGGATCATCCATCACATTTCCAGAGGAGAAGAGCTCCCGTTCATCAACTGAGCAGAGCAGCCACTGCCACCCTGGTGCTGAGCAGGGACAAGGGACACCAGGCTGTCCCCATCCGTTCCCTATCCAGAATCGGCATCATTTTTGTCCCTTTTCTGCCTTTCTTTTCCATGGGCAAAGGCAGGAGTTGGGAAAAGAAGGGAATATCAGTTGGGGACCACATGGCTGGGCCAGAGTCTGCTGGGATTTGGGATTGAGGATTTAGGATTTGGGATTGAGGATTGACGATTTGGAATCTGGAATTTGGGATTGAGGATTGAGGATTTGGGATTTGGAATTTGGGATTGAGGATTTGGGATTTGGGATTTGGGATTTGGGATTTGGGATTTGGGATTGAGGATTGAGGACTGATGATTTGGGATGTTCCATCCCTGGAAGGGTTCAAGGCCAAGTCAAACAGGACTTGTAGCAGCCTGGTCGATGGAAGGTGGCCCTGCCCTGACCAAGATGGTTCCTGAGGTTCTTCAAAACTGTTCTGATCCATGATTTGAGGGTAATCTCTGTCCATGGCCAGCTCCTCCTCACTCCCCACAGAGACAAAAGCTCCTCCATCCCAGCAGGAAACACCCCTGGGACTCACTGCAATAAATTCCCTTGCAGCAGGGAGCAGAGCAATTGGAATTTCAGCCACTTTTCAGGGCAGCTGTAACCATTCTATGAAGAGCTGACCCAACAAGTGGAGATTTATTTTTCCCAATCCAAATAATTTGTATTGGGCTTCTTCACCTCTTCCTTGGCAGCAAATAACTCATCCATGTGTTCCCCCAGGGGCACAGGGATGGATTGGGGCTGCTGAGTTGGCAATGAGGGAATTCCCTTTGCTCCAAATTCCCACCTTGGTTCACATGGAAAATCCTGCCAAGGGCTGCACAACTCCTGCATGTCCCCAAGTCTCCAGCCTTGGATGAGCCCTCAGTATGAGCTCTGTTAAATCCCTGTGCTGGCAGCTCCTGAGTGCCACGTCCAGGCTAAATTTCCAGGTGGGACTTTGTTTAGTCCCATTTCTCTGAAATTTAATAAATCCTTTCATATTTTCCCCCACTCTGAGCGTATTTGTCACTTTAACTTACAGTTCTTGATGTCTCTGAGACATCAAACAGGTCAAATCCCTTTGGTTTGGCACCGCACAGGATTTTTTTACTCCAGGTTCAATCCTGTAACTCTTTCCTGAGTCCTCAGATTTTCTTCACATCTCCAAAACTGGCTGGACAAAACGATGCCCCAGCGAGGCAATTCATTAGGAATGTTCTCTATTATGGAAGTAAAACCCCCAGTGATCATTTCCCCATATTTATACTTTATTTTCCCATTCCTTGGGCTGTTCAAACAGCAAATAAATGGTGCCATACCCATTTATCAGGCCCATAACAAGCTCTAATGACCCTACAATAAAAACAGAAGGAGAACTGGTGAGACAGAGATTAAGAAAAATAAGATAAACGTACGTGGGCGAATATTTTTAAAGCATGTCCCTAATTTCAGAGCATCAAGACATGATCACAGCTAAAAATATGGTCATCCATCAAAATGCTGTCACAGAGAGAGCCTGGGACTCATTTAGACAATGAAGAGCTGAAGGAAAAGCCGAGTTTCTTACGCTGTTATTACAAAACTGAGCAATCCAAGAGGAGGATATTCCATTAATGGCATAAATGGATCATAATAAAAGGCCACTCTGACATGTCAATACTCTCACTCTGTGCTAAGAGAGCAATCCCAGATGGAAAAAGCCTTTCCATGGGGTTTGGCCAGGCCTGGCAGTGCCCAGATCTGGGGATTTCAGGGCTTGGGAGTTCAGCTCCTATTGACAATGATGACAGAGATGGGGACTCAGTGTGATGGTCAAAGAATCTGAATTTACTGTGAAGTATAACTGCTTATATAGCATTTTAGGAAGACTAGTAATGTTTTACTACAATGATTACATTAATAATCACATAAACAAACTTATACATTTTAAACATCTCTTGCTTTAAAAAGTCTGCTGTAATTTTCTTTTTCCAGTAAAACCCTCTGATTTAATCTTCTTGCAATCCTGATTTAATGCTCAAAGTTCTGTTTGTTATTGCCAAGGCATCTTGTTATCAAATCTCTGATGCTGACCAGGTCCAAAGTCCATCATCTGTCTTATGTCCCAATATCTCAACAAGCTCCCACATCTCCCTCTGGTTGTTTCAACCTGAGCTCTGCCCCAGCTCAGCTTCCAGGTCAAAATTGGCTGTTCCTTGTGTCTTGATTTGGAAAGACAGGAGTCTGCTAAAGAAGGCAGGAGCCTCCCCTGAAATGGAGAATGTAAACCCTCCCAACCCCTCCCAATTGCTATAAATTTTAAATTAAGGGGCTCTCAGGCAAAAATATGGGAGCAGGAAATAACAGTTCTTTAATAGGGAAAGGAAAAAAAAAAAGGATAAAATAAACAATGCAGTACACCAGAACAACACTGACAGAGTCAGAGCCCAACCTGACACCCTGTGGGTCAGGGTGTTGGTGGCAGTGCCATTGGAATTGTGGCTCAGCCCTCCTGCAGTGTCAGGGGTGGTTCTGCTGGAGCAGGGATCCTGTAGAGAAGGATGGATTCTTCCTCTGAAGATCCAGTGGGAGAAGAGGCAGCTGCTGTTCCTCTGGGGAATCCAGTGGAGAAGCCGTGCCAATGTCTCAAAAACCTCTGGATTATATCTGGGTAGCAGACGATAGGAGCCAAGGGAGAATGATAAGTTGTGGCATGGATCTGATCCTGCTGCTCACAAGTTTTTGGCTCACTCCATGAATTCAACCCTAAAGTGCATCTTGAGGCTCCTCTGAAGAGAAAAGCACCAATTTGCTTCGAGCTGAATGGGACTGAAGGGCTTTTCCCTCTTCTTTTAATTAAAAGGGATTCCTATTTAATGTAAAATAAAGCCAAATAGAGAAGGTCTCCTGTGGAGAACAAGAAAAAATAAAGGAATATGTTACAAAAGCTCGGACCAGATAGGACATGTTCATTTGGGGGAACAATTTGATGAAGAGAATGGGACTGTTCTTGTTTCCAGCCAGACTGAGCAGACAGAGGGAAAAGTAAAGAGGAGAAACAAAGGTTCCAGTGAATTTTCTGGGGTGAGGAGGATCCTGGCAGACAAGGAGAGGAGGCTGGGAGCCAGGAAGGTGCTGTATTAGGCATTAATACAGTTAAACTTCAAATTAGGAGCTGTGAAGGACGTTTAGGAATTAAGGAGGAAACAACCTACGCAGTTTTAAGCCAGAGTCTGGTATTTTAATGTAAGAAATGAAAGGGTTGTCTCCAGCAGCAGGAATTTGAATTGATCCATGGGATTGTTTCCAAGAGCTGGATGGAACTGGGTCCCTGAGGGAGGCTCAGGTGGCACTGAGCTGCTCTGCAGCTCAGGTTGGTGCATGGAGCTCCAGTGGCAGCTCCCTGGTCACTTGTCCTGGTCCCCAGCGTGGCCTCTCACCACAGAGTGCACTGCCACCATCACCTCTCAGCCATGGAGAGGGAAACACATCCCAGAGCCCCCATCAACCTGCCAGGATCAGGGATCTGAATGAAACACCTCCTGTAACCTCCATTTTCCATTTTCTGAGGGGTTTTCTTGTGGCTGAGCCCAAACTCTGAGGGCTGTCACCAACTTCCCTCTGGGATGCTCCCAAACTCCGCCAGGACAGTGGGAAACACGGAGCAGATCAAGGGACACCACGAAGGGAAGGAAACAAAGCAAGGAGAAGGAGAAACTCCTGTCTCCAACCACAAACTCCTCCTCCTCTGTTTGCTTGGGTTTCTACTCCTGCTGAGGAATTCCTCCTCCCCATGTTCTGCCTGCTCAGGGAAAACAAACCTCCATATCCCACTGGCTTCTCGGTGCTGTGCAAAACACAAACAAGGAAAGCTTTTGATGTCAGGGAAGTTGGGAGCTCAGCAGCCCCGTTTGCACAGCTTTGAAGGTGAGGATTTGCTCAGGTGGGTGGGCAGAGGATGCCCCTGGTAGGAGAGAGGAGCTGAGCTCAGTGTGCAAACAGGAGCTGATGGGATGGGAGAAATGAGGGGAAAGAGGACTCAGTGGTGGATTTTGTCTCCATTGACACACAGAGCTGGGGGAGGCACCAGGGAATTCCTTGCTGGAAAGGGCAGCAGGGGTTTCACAAGGAAAAAGGGATTTTCTGTATGTAGGGAGGTGCCTCTGCCTGTTTCCTCTACCTCAGGGGTTTCAGATGGAAAAGAGATTTTTCTGGGTGTGGGGAGGTGCCTCCCAGTTTTCTCCAGACTGGGAGGGAGTTGTGATCACTCAAACTGCTCTCCAGACCCTCCTGGTCAGGACTGACAGGAGCTGGAGCGAGGCTCCTCCATGTACACATGGGATTGGGAATGATGGGCTCACACTGGGATGCACCTGAAGACCCCTGAGGAAAAGGTGAGGGAGAGGAAACAGAAGGGAAGGACGGGAGCACTCCCAGCTCCCAGAGTCCCACTCAGCTTTGGGTCTCCTCTCCCGCACCATGGACAGGAATTACCATCAGTTTCCATCCTGCTGCTTCTCCTCAGGGCTCAGAGGCTGTTGGAATTGCCACCAGGATCTCCCCACCCTGATCCATGGGCAGCAATGGGTCTGTGAGTGTGGGAGCTGCTCATGAGGAGAGTTTAGCACATCCTAAACCACCGTGGTACCCCAAGGAGCTGTGAGCCCGTGCTGAGCTCAGGAATGCTGGTTCTGCCAGCCTGGAAAAGCCCAGATGTGTTAGAGCAGACTCTGTCACAGACATCTTTCATGGAAAATCCTTTCCTTAGGATTTTTCCTCCTGAGAAGCTGGAGGCCTCAGGAACAAAATGTAAACATTGATTATCTGCTGCTGTGGAATGCAACAGGTGCATCTGGGATTGGTCTCATGTGGTTGTTTCTAATTAATGGCCAATCACAGTCAGCTGGCTCAGACAGAGAGCCTGAGCCACAAATCTTTGTTATCATTCCTTCTTTTTCTATTCTTAGCCAGCCCTCTGATGAAATCCTTCCTTCTATTCTTTTAGTATTGTTTTAATGTAATATACGTCATAAAATAATAAATCAAGCCTTCTGAAACATGGAGTCAGATCCTCATCTCTTCCCTCATCCTCAGACCCCTGTGAACACCATCACAGGACTCCAAGGCCACTTTCCCTGGGGTGAGCAGCCAGAAGGGAGCAGAGCAGAGGAGCTGCAGGTCCAGCAGCTGCCATCCATATCCATTCCCATGTGTGACCACAGTGTTCCCTCTTCATCCTCTTTTCCAGCTCCTGAGGGTGTCACTCAGGAGTTTGACACCCCTGCACATCCTCCAGCATGGAAACTGCAGAGAGGAGCCAGCCCAGGGCTGGAGCTGCAGCCAGCACTGAGCTGGATTTGCTTGGTTTAGCTCTCAATCACTTCCAAAACCAAAAATTGAGCAGCATCCAAGCGAGGTCTGAAGGGAGGGGTGGGGATTCATCTCCTGGTGGGAGCAGGATCCCATTCCCAGCTCCATCCATCACTCTGCTCTGGGAAAGGAGAGATGTAAGCACAGAGAGACCTCCAGAGTGGAGGCCAACAAAGACCTTGAGGGCATCTGAGGGAGGTCCCCGCAGCTGCTGGCCACAGGTGGGTCCCCACAGCCTCCTTTGAAGCTGCCCCATTTCGTTTGAAGTGCCAAGTTTTCCCTAAGAGTTGGGATTTCAACCCAAATCTAATGCCAGGCTGGGGAGCTGTGCCTGGCTGCTCCTGTTTTTGATGTGTGTTGTTTATAGCCATGGATGTGTCCCTCAGGGGCAGCCCCTCAGCCTCTGCTCTCCTCAGGCTGCACCAGCTCTCTCCAGAAGCTTTGCTGGATGTTCTGGGAGCTCAGCTTTTCTGGGAAGGTCCAGCTTGGGCTGAGCCAATTCTCCTTGTGCTTTTGTGTTCATCCCAGTGGGTTTGGATAGAGCCCTAAAGAGCTGGGGGGGAGGTTGTTTTTTTGTTTGGTTTTTTTTGGTTTTTTTCTATTTTTTTGGTTTCTCTCCAGGATGCTGCCTCCCACCCCCCTGTATCTGCTGGAGCTTCTGTAGCCATGAGAAATGAGGAGATAAAACCACTCCTAACTCTGCAGCTGGAGCAAGGGTTTGGTGCTATCAAGTGGCTCCAAAGGTGACCATCATCATCACCACCATGAGGGTCACCAGTGTCCCACAGACTGACCCAACAGCAAACTCAGCACTGGGACCTCTTGCAGGAGAGATCTGGATAAATCCAGGCCTCATCTCATCCTTCAAATGTGGGATTTTTGGACACTGGTGTTGGAGAAGAGCTCTTGGTGTAGCATAAATAGATTTTGGCGTGTATAAAAGCCTGGGCAGAGGCCCAAGGAGGTCCTGGGTGGTATGAATCTGCTCCTGGCCTTCAGGGTGGGAAAGATTTGCAAAGTTTTTGTGGCTTTTGGAGCAGGTTTGTTTGGGTTTTTAAACTTTCCTTGACTGATTTAGGGCAGCCTGGGGATAATTTCATTTAATGGGTTTTTCTGTGGGGCTGCTGTGGGGTATTTGCTGTGTCCTGCCTGTGGGAAGAGCTGCCGGAAGCCCTGGGGGAGGTCATTCCTTGTGGATTGTATTGGTATGGGTCATAATGCTTCATTTTATACAATTCACATGTGTGAAAAGCTTTCTTTTTCCCAAAATGGTTTGGGTGTATTTTAAACAATCTCTTGTCTTTAATTTTTGTTTGTCCTCAAACAGCTTGGTCCTGGGGCAAGTGTATTTTAACTGTCTGCCCATGGCTGAAATATGAGATCAGCCAATAGGTTTTTAAAATACATATAAGTAGTTTTAGCTCTGTCAATGGTCTCAGAACAGGGCCTTCTCTGGGGTCTTTGCCTGCAGAAAAACCCTAAAAGTGATTGGAGATCACAGCCACATTATGCAAAACACAATTTGCATAATCATCATGCAAATTGAGATGGATAACCAGCTTTAACCAGACTCGAGTTGCTTTCAAGTGCCTCTTTCTCAGCTGCTATTTCAATCACTTAAAGGAAAAAAAAAAAAAAAAAAAAAAAAAAAAAAAAAAAAAAAAAAGAACAGAAAGTTCCAACTTTCCTGTCCTGGTTAAGCAGGGTCACCGGGCCAGGGAGGGACAGGAGGTGACAAGTGCAGTCCCCGAGTGGCCTGGAGGGGTCACTGGTGGCTTTCACATCCAGGAGACCCCGGAGGGACCGGCCAGAGCTGAAAGCCCTCGGGGCTGGAGGAGCCCAGTGTGTGCTCTGCTCTATCCCAGCTTCCCCAGACCTTTGGAAAGTCTCTGGGTCTCTCCATCTGCCAACACCTTGTGGGGACAGAGGACGTGGTGGGATGTTCAGGTATTGGGAGCTAAGCTGCTCTTCTTGCATCTGAGGGGCTGAGAGTTATGTCTCCTGCTGGAAAAGGTGTCTAATGTTAAATATAACAGCGTGGAGCAAAATGAAACTGAAATCTTGCTCGTGCTTTCCCTCTTCCCTGATGTGGAGGGATAATCCTTAGAGGATCCCATTCCTCATGTGAGGGAGCTGGGCCAGGATCTGTTCATCCCCTGGCAGGCACGGGCACAATGCTGCACATTTCCCCACATCTATCCTGCATCTATCCCACATCCATCCCATATCCATTCTACATCCATCCCCCATCCATCCATCCATCCATCCATCCATCCATCCATCCATCCATCCATCCATCCATCCCAGTTAGGCATCACTTGAAGCTTTTCCTTTTGCCCTCTGCAGGGGAATTCCCAGTCATGGTCCTCCCAGATTTTGCTGATCTGCAGATCCTGCAGAACCACCCCAAATCTCAGCTCTTCCCCCTCTCCAGCCCCTGGGAGCCCTCGGGCAGCTCCTAACGAAGGCGTTTCTCTTATCTGCAGAGTGATTAAGGGATATCACTGCAAGTCCCCGGGGAAAACAGATTAGGGAGAGCACAGGGTGACCCAGATAAGGACTTTTATGAAGCACAGAGGCGTTGGAACGCGAGGGGTGACATGAAGATGTCACCTCATTAGTGACAACTGCCCAGGGCTCAGTGCAAACCACCCCGAGTGCATTTCAGCATCTCCCGACCCAGCTGACACAGTGGTTCAGGTTCCTGACAAATCCCTGGTCCTGTGGCAGGAAAATGGGGTCCCAAAGGGTTTTGGGGTAGCCTGAGGGCAGGGGTGGAGGAGCTGTCCCATGGCCTTCAGCCTATGGGAGTTTTTGGATATGAGCAATGGGCACACACCAGAGTGGGAATGGGGTGGAGAGGGGAATTTCAGCTTGATTAAATGAGGTAAAGCAGGGTCTGTAATGTCCCCTGGGTTAGAAGGCAGGACTAAAACCCCTCCTGTGGCACCAGCACTGCTGGGGATGGAAGCAAGGGGTAAAACCCCTGAGGGTGTGTGGAGCACACACACCTGCAGGATCTGAACTGGTACAGAATGGGTAAAATCCTGCTGGAAGGCTCGAGGGTTTAATGGCAAACAGGAGAAATTGCTGAACCATCTGTCTGCGAGCTTCAGGGAGATGATTCAGGACTCGGGGGTAGGGAGAGGGGCGACTTTGGGAACACTTTGTGTCTTGAGGAACAAACCAGCCCCCAAGAGAACAGAGATGAGGGATGACTTCATGGTGCAGTGCTGGCACACAGCGCAGCCCAAACCTCGTCCCTGCTGAGAGAGGAACATCAAAAATAAATTATCAAAAAAGAAAACTCCCGATTTCCATAAGGAGGAGCAAATAGAATCTGATTCCAGCCCTTTCCTGTTGCTGCAGCCAGCAGTGAGCAGTGTCTGATACTCCAAGTGTGCTGAAACTGGGATTTTTTTCTTGTTTTCCTGCTTCAGTAGCACACAGGTGTGGGGAGGAGGGAGAAAACAGAGAAACAAATGTATTGGCAAATGCTAAAAAAAGGAATGTGTTCCCTAAAAATACAGGTAGCAGCAGTTGAGAGGAATCAAAGAAAATAATGGACTATGAATGACCAGAAGGGTCAAAGAAAATAAGAAAGCACTTAGAGAGAGCAGGGGATTTATTTCTGTGTCAGAACGGCTCTGTTGTTAGAGCCAGATGGCAAAATTGTAAAACAGCAGAGTGGGAAAGATAGGGATGCTCCACAGATATTCCAAATACAGAAAAAAAAAGGAGGCAGGAGCTTTTATTTGCTGCAATTCCAAGTGCAGGAGGGACTGGAGGGCATCCAGGGATGCAGCTGCAAAATTTTTCCCTAAATTCTTCTTCCAGCTTCTCCAAGCTTCTTTCACCCAAATAATTAAAAGCTGTGAGATTTCCTGGGTGCTGAGGGATCCCTAAATTATTGCAACTTTTAGGGAAGTAATTGGATCACCCTAAAGCAAAGGAAAATCCATTTGGGGTTTAACTGGTGAAGGAGCTGGGAACACCTTTGTGAGGGGTAGATTGGGTGGATTTAAGGTTTCTCCAAGAATTTTGGCTTGGTCCCATGTGGCCTCTTGCTTCCTTCAGGAGTATTGTGGGGAATTAAAAGGGTCCTGGTTTGCTGGAGGGGTCACTGATGTAATAACAGAGGGATCAATGGATGTTTGTTCCCATGGATTCTTCCCCTGGTTCAGTGCCAGTACTTAATAACCTGCTGGGGGACAGGGACAACCACACTGAAGTGCAAGAATAAACAGTGAGAGAGGGGAAAATCTAGCAGGGACATCCCCAGTGGCAGCAATGGGGTGAAATGATCCCACTGTTCCATTAGGGCCACACAAAGAGTATTCCAGGCTGCTTGAAAGCAGGAAAATCTAGGATTTTTTATATCTACATGCACAGGGCAAAGGATCAGCCTCTAAAGAGTGACTCAGAATCAGCAGGAATCTCTATCTCCAGCAAAAGGAGGGTGCTGGGGGTCCCAGGTGATCCCTTACCCCATCCCTTCTGCAATTCAAATCAGCATTACCCCTAAAATCCATCACTGTTTGTGTGGCTGATAATCCAGCAGCTCAAGGAGCTGTTAAAGCACCAGGCAAGGTCAGGCCTGGAGCAAGGTGTGAAAAGCAGCAGCTGAGATGTGGAAATGTGGGATTTAGGGCATTTTTGGGGTGGTTTTGAAGGAAGTTTCAGCAGGGATGGCTCCATTAGCGTCCCAGAGCTCACTTGATTCATCCTAGAGGGTGAAATCATTGAAAGGAGCTGTTCCCCTCTGGATCACCCATCCCTGATCCCAGCTGGGATCCACCAGGGCTGGCTGGGGTGGTTGCATGCATTATTCTTTTTTAAGCTGAAAATAAGGAAATAACACTCCGAGCTCCTTGCTCCCACACTGGAATCACAACCAGCCATGAATAATTCATTTTCAAATAATTAATTATTCAGCTTATTTCTTCATTAGCTGAAGAACCTGAACGTAATTAGCTGCTTACCTCCACAAAAAGTACCAACTTTTTCTGGCACAAATAAATAAAATATGAGCAGATTTTCACCCCAGAAAAACCCAAACAACCCAGCCACTGGTGACCCCTTAGAGCAGGGCCCCTGAGGATTTTTCTGGGTGTTTTCATGCTGCTGCTTATCCATGGAGGTGGAGTTGGATCAAGGACTCCCAGTGTTCCCCTGGAGAGAATCCCTAAAAGTCCGATCTGAGCCAGCTGGGATGGGGTTGGAGATCACTGGGGGATCTGGTGGAACTTTCTCAGCCTGGTTTCCAGAGCTGCCACATCTCCTGGGGAATGGGGGGAATGCTGCCCTCCCATCTCCTTCAAATATTGCTGTACTGTGCTTGTGGATCCTTTTAAAATTTATCCTTCCAGGTGAGACTTGCCCCATGCCATGGGCTGTGGATAAAACCCTGCTGGGATCCTGAATTCCCAAAGGTGTTGGCAGAGATGGACACCAGGAAAGTCCTTGTCCCTTGTCCCTTGTCCCTTGTCCCTTGTCCCTTGTCCCTTGTCCCTTGTCCCTTTAACTGGCATTCCTTATCCCACCAGGGTGGCTTTGGGGTGAAAACTGGACCTTTCCTTGCCTTGTCTTTCCTGTTCCCCTCTCATTCCTGTGGCTGTGGATGGGAATTTCCTGGGAAAAGCTCCAGTTTTCCATGCAGCTGCTTGGTTTTGCTGGTGGCTTGTGGCTGGCAGCGGTGACATCCCAGCCAGGGCCTCCTGGAATGGATCCTGGGGGTTTTCCTGCCTTGCTTTGCCCTCTGCAGCCACCTCAGCCCTGTCTGGTTGTGTTTTCATTGG
This sequence comes from Ammospiza caudacuta, assembly GCF_027887145.1. Lineage (NCBI taxonomy): Eukaryota > Metazoa > Chordata > Aves > Passeriformes > Passerellidae > Ammospiza > Ammospiza caudacuta. The sequence goes on from NC_080612.1 coordinate 7,216,303, forward strand.
CAGGGCAGTAATTTCTCCTCCCCACCACCCTGAATGTCCCTGCTGGATTTGGGAACTCTGGGCTCTGTTATCCTTGGCCTTGCTCCTGCTCTGCTGCTCCATTCAGTATCCACCCAGGCTCTGGGATCAATCCTTGTCTCCCCTTGGTTCTGCTGTCTCCCACAACCAGAGGAGGGCTGGGGTGAGCAGAATGTTAGGAAAATTAATCCACAAACACCAGAGGTTTATGTCCAAAAAGGAGACAGAGGAGTGCTGGAACTTGATTTGAATAAAGGGAGAGGCCATGGGGCATTCCCCTGGGATCTCTCCAATTTTTGGAGGATGCAGCCTCCTTTTTATCCCAATTTCCCAGCCACATTTCCCTTCTCTCTTTCCCCCTTGGCTGAGGTACTTGAGAGGTACAGACTTCCCAAAACACCTGATACCAAAGATTTCCCTCTAATATATAACCCTCCCTTTTAATTTTTAATTCTTACTCAATTTAGAGGTTTTTCTTCCCCATTGTTTCTTTCATTTCTCAATGCCCAATTTCATTTCTCAGCAAACCTAAAGTTTATTTGTAAAAGCAAATACCTTTTTCCATTCATCAATCAGTGGAATCCTTCCTGCTGTTTCTTTTATTTTCCAGAGTTAGTTTCATCTACCAGCAGACCCAAAGACAAATCTGCTATTCCTCTCAAGAAGACCCCATTGCTTGCTCTGAAGAAGGTTCTGCATCCCCTGCTTGGAGCATCCATCTACCTTCTCCCTCCTCCAACAGCTCTGAGAGTTCCTTCCTCTCCATTGTGATCCCTTTGCAGCTTTCAGGATCAGACTTGGCAGGGAAGGAGCTGAAGATGTCAAGGATTCTTTCCTGGGGCTGTGAGCTCTGGTTTCACATCTGTGGGCACATCCAGGGGAAGCTCCATGCCACAGAGGGCTCAGGTGGGGATGGGTGTCTGGAGGTGCCTTTTTCTCCCATGGGGGAAGGAACCTGGGGCAGGGCCAGAGCTGGGACAATCCTGGCAGCTCCCTGGCAAATAATTCCTCCTCTTCACAGAGGGTTTGGAGCACTCAGCATTCCATGGGCAGCCCCAGGCTGGCCCAGCAGAGCAGCCTTTTGGCAGCTGCAGGAATCATCCCAGGCACTGGGATTTGTGGATTTTGGGGCACAGTGGCTGCGGCAGCTCAGCCTGCACAGTGCAGGAAGCCCTGGGATGGCCTTTGGATCCTGTGCACCTGCTGGATGCCCCTGTGATTCCCAGAATGGTTTGGGTTGGAGGGGACCTTAAAGCTCATGGAATTCCCACCCTGACATGGGAATTCCCACCTTATTCCAGGTTCCTCCAAGCCCTGTCCAACCTGGCCTTGGACGCTCCCACACCTTCTCTGGACAAGCTGTTCCATCAGGATTTCAGCCCATTCCAGCCATCCTGAGACTCCCCAGTGCTATTTTGGCAGTGCTGGCTGTGATTGCTGTCCCAAAGCTCCCAGCCCTGCTTCCCTCTCCCCCTGCACGTGATGCCAGCTCCTCTTTTTCTCCTGCCTTCCTGTTTGCCATGCAGTTCTGCTTGAGCTGGCTCTGTCAGCTCCACGCTTTCCTGCCTTTCTGCTGAGCTTGGTTGGAGCTGTGCAGGCTTTATCCCACTCCTTTTTTTATTTATTCCCATTCTTCTGCCTTGTACCAGAGCCAGGAGTGCCTCAGCTCTGCAGCTGTGTGCTGTGTACACCCTGTACCTTCCTGTGTGTTCACACTAACTTTTCTGTGCCCTAAATATTTTTTCTGGGGAGAGATATTTTAAATTATTAAAACATTAAAATATTTTGTAATAGAATGTTTTATTATGTTATAATAAAACTATAATATAATTTTACATTAAAATCATATTATATTTTATTTACATAATAGATTATACACATTATACAGTTTATTATATGATGTTTAATATATTAATCATTATATATTAAATATAATGTATTATACATTAAATGTAATATATTAATTCTAATTCTATTATATTTTATTTATAAAAATATATATTTTATTTATATAAAATAATATTTTTATATATAAATACATTATTTATATAAAAATATATACTATTTCTTTTTGTCTCCCCAGCTGTCCCCTTCCTCTGACGCCCACACCTTTTGCACAGCCTCTCCTGGATGCTGCGGGTGGTTTTCCCCCCCCATCCTCTGGCTGTATCTTTGTTTTTATCACCCATTTCGACAGGTTGTAATGACTGCTTTTATCGTTCTCCTGGCAGCCCGCATCTCCAGGCAGCTTTTGCAAATGCTGACTTCTCTTCCTTCAGTGATCTCCCTGCCTCAAATTCCAGCTGCTGGAGATTAGGCTGTGTGCTCAAGGATATGCATCTCTAAATTGCCTCCCTTATCTGGTTTAATGGCTTTGCTCCCTGTTCAGCTCTTCCCGGGCTCTTCCCATGGAAAACTTTGCAGTGCCTGCTGTACCTGAGGTCCTGGGCAGGAGGGCAGCGCTGTTGGGACCAGGGAACAGGGAGACAGAGGTGGGGAATGCTGGAGCAGATCCTGTTTGGAGCTGTCTGTGATGGAAACAGATCCTGAAGCAGCAGCAGGGTTGATTACAAGGGGCTGTTGAAATCACTATTTGACCATATTGATGCAGCCACATCCTCAGTGCCCATGGGAGGAGCTGCTCCCAGGCCTGGGGAGGGATCAGGGCTGCTCCAGGATGGAGGAGCCATCCCTGGGGAGATGCCACTGCAGCACCAGTGAGGCCCCTTATCCCATCCCATCCATCCATCCATCCATCCATCCATCCATCCATCCATCCATCCCATCCCATCCCATCCCATCCCATCCCATCCCATCCCATCCCATCCCATCCCATCCCATCCATCCCATCCCATCCCATCCCATCCCATCCCATCCCATCCCATCCCATCCCATCCCATCCCATCCCATCCCATCCCATCCCATCCCATCCCAGGGGCTGGCACTGCTCTCCCACCATCCCTGTCACAGACATCTTTTATGAAAAATCCTTTCCTTAGGATTTTTCCTCCTGAGAAGCTGTGAGGCCTCAGGAACAAAATGTAAACATTGATTATCTGCTGCTGTGGAATGCAACAGGTGCATCTGTGATTGGTCTCATGTGGTTGTTTCTAATTAATGGCCAATCACAGCCCAGCTGGCTCAGACAGAGAGCCAAGACACAAATCTTTGTTATCATTCTTTCCTAATCTATTCTTAGCAAACCTTCTGATGAAACCTTTTCTTCTATTCTTTTAGTATAGTTTTCATGTAATATATATCATAAAATAATAAATCAAGCCTTCTGAAACATGGAGTCAGATCCTCGTCTCTTCCCCAGTCTGAACACCCCTGTGAACACGGTCACAATTCCCTTCCCTCTCTCCAGCCCCTCACAGGACTGCAAGCACCAAACCCTTCAAGGTGCCCATGCCAGGCAGATCCAGAGAGTGTTGGCACTGCTGAGGAACATCCCTGATTTTCTCCTCACACCTGGCTGGAATTCCCATGGCTTCACCTCATTCAAAGTCCTAAACAGGCTTGGTCTCACCCTGTGCCTGAGGAAGATCAAGGTAATTTTATTTTCATGATTAAATAAAAGGAGGATCCTGCCATGGGCTCAGTATTGCTGCTGTGGCCATGGGGTGGTTCCTATCTGAAGATGTCCTGAGAGGATTTTGGAATTTTTCCATCTTTCCTGCCTTGCTGTCAGTGCTTCCCTGTCCCTCTGTCCCTCTCCAGGTGGATGGGAAGATCTGATCCCACAGGCAAAAGGGGATGAGACAAATCCACTTATTCTGGCATGATCTCCCCTGGCTAAGCCCTTGTAATGTTGTTTGCTCACTTTCAATTAGCCCCGTGTTGGAATCCTCTACGAGATCAGATTAATGGGTTTGTGCCTCATGTTTAAACACAGCCCCCACGTGTGCTGTGCTCCAAACCAATAATACTTTATCTTGATGTAAGAAAAATAATTGCAGGCAGAAATGCTCTCCCTCGTGCCTGCTCCTCACCACTCACCAGGGAATTGCTGGCTCCTCTCTCCCATTTCCCTGCTTCACCCTGGTTTGAAATCCATGAAAAAACAGTGCTGGGATGTGCCCCAAGTTTTCCTTTCATGTTTTCCCTGCTCTTCTCACCTCACACCCCTTGTTCTCTGAGCCACAGAGGCTCTGAGGCTCTGTTTGTGATCTATCAGCAGCTTTTTGCTCCGGGACCTTTTCTGTGAGGTTCAGCCCTTTCTTGATGCAATTTGTTCAAATCTTGGTGGCCTCTGTGCCCTCCCACCCCAGGGTTCCTCTCTCCCAGCCCCTGCAGGGTCCCTGCTGCTTCCAACACCTCCCTTCAGGTGCCTGCTCAGCCCATTACCCCGCAAGCTCTTCTTTGGGAGCTTTTATTTTTAGTTTATCTTCCTCCTGCTTGGCATTTCTTGCAGCTCCAACACCCTTTCACTTGATGCCATTCCAGGTATCCTGCACATTTGCGTCCTTGACCTCTCTCCGGCTGAATTCACTAAAAATTCCTTTTGTTTCTTGGTGTCCACTCTGCTTGAAATCAAGATCCACAGCTGCAGCTTTATTCCCTTTTGTTCCTTCTTTTAATCACTTGTGGATTTAGGTCAAAGTCTTTCATTCAGGACTCAATTCTGCAATCAGCCCTTCCATAATACCCCAATTTCTCACCAAAATAATCTAAATAATCACTGCCTCGTGTGTTCAGGTGAAATTCAGCTTGCCAGCTCTCGCTGTGGCTCCAAGGCTTTTTCCAGACTCCCTGCAGACCAGAGTCATGAATTGGGTTTTCACAATGAAGAATTTGCCTCCCCGAGGGGAGCTTTTGGTGCACAACGAGGTGGCAGCTTGGTCTTCACATTCCCAGTGATTCCTGTGAGGGGGATTTACCCAACCTGGGTGTTCAAACCACTTTTTCCTTCCTCTCATTGCTTTGGGGTACTTGGAGAAGACCCAGAGCAACCTTGAGTATCCAACGGGCCCCATTCTGAGGCCTTGTCCTGAGCTACCCCAAACAGGACAATTTGGGCTGGAAAGGACCTTAAAGCTCATCTTGTTCCACCCCCTGCCACCTTCCCCTGGATCCCATCTCTCCATCCACCCTTCCTGATGCTGCCAGACCTGAGCCTGCCCTCAGGGAGGACAGAAATGTTCATTCCTCAGTTTCCAGGGCAGTTTCTGTCAGGGGCAGGAGATCCTGGAATTTGCCAGAGCTCATTAATCCAGGCTGGACTCTGCAGGTGGAGGCCCCACTCTGTCACAGACATCTTTTATGAAAAATCCTTTCCTTAGGATTTTTTCTCCTGAGAAGCTGAGGGGCCACAGGAACAACATGTAAACATCGATTATCTGCTGCTGTGGAATGCAACAGGTGCATCTGGGATTGGTCTCATGTGGTTGTTTCTAATTAATGGCCACTCACAGTCAGCTGGCTCTGACTCTCTGTCCGAGACACAAACCTTTGTTATCATTCTTTCTTTTTCTATTCTTAGCCGGCCTTCTGATGAAATCCTTTCTTCTATTCTTTTAGTATTGTTTTAATGTAATATACATCATAAAATAATAAGTCAAGCCTTCTGAAACATGGAGTCAGATCCTCGTCTCTTCCCTCATCCTCAGACCCCTGTGAACACGTTCACACCACTCAGCTGGCTCAGAGGACACTTGATGATCTCCTGACATTGATTTTCTTTCCCCACCCAGCCCCGGGAAGCTGTGGGATAATGGAATGCATATCTGAGGGAACTCATCCAGAGGGCTCTCCCTCACCATTGGCTGCCTGGCTCAGTTTGACCTCCCGGGTCACCTGTACACGAGAGAAACTGCCAAAAGAGCAAAATCAAGCTGGGAAGATTGTCAAGAAGACCAGGAGGGAAATCTCCTTGTGCCCAGCTTTTGGGCCCTTTGGAGATAAAGCTGATTTTCCAGCAGCTCAGAGCAACATTTAATTTTCTGGTTGGCTCTCCCTGTACTCCACCTGGCTGCTCTTTGCCCCCTTGATCCTCCATGGCCAAACCACGCACGTCCTCCCTCCAGCTGCCATACCAGACCCTTGGAGGATCTGACAAGCACCCTACTATCCCACTGCCCACTATTCCAGCTGGGACTGAGCCCCCAGAGCCACCAGAGCCAGGCTGGGATGTGACAGGGTGCCAGGTGAAAAGGAGGGCTGAGGAAATCACGGCAAATAGGAGCTGACTGCCCAATAATTGTGGACAACCAGGCTTTTCAGCAGGGCCATAAATCAATGGCAGATGGAGCCACGCTGGGTGATGCTTATTGATTTCTTTTTTTTTTTTTTTTTTTTTTTTTTTGGTATTTTTATTTTATTGGTTCTTCTTCCCCCCGTTTGCTGCCCGCTGGAATGGAAAGGCTCCTCAGACAGCTCTGTGGGGTTTCTCTGTGCCTGGCAGCTTTCCCACCTTGCCTCTCCTCTCCATCCTGGCAGGGAGGGAGGGCAGCGCTCCCAGCACCCATCCATGGAGCCCGGTGCTGGATCTGGGCCTGGCTTAGAGCCCAGCAGCAGCTTTTGGGGGAAAATCGAGGCTGGAGGCAGAGGTAGCATGGGGTTAAAAGAGGGAATGTCTTAGCTCTAGCCAAAATCCCCTTTTAGCACCTCCAGGACCACCTTACATCACCCATCCCTTCTTCTCCTCCTCTCTGCCACTTGCAGCTCCCAGATGTGACTGAAGGGACCTGCCAGGTCCCTCTGTCCCCTCTGTGCTGTGTGGGGTCTGTCCTGAGGGACACCTGCACCCTTGCAGTCCCATGAACAAGAATAACCCTGCTAAAGGTTATTCTTATTATAAATCCAGCCACAGGAATGGGCAAAACCGCAGAGGTTTGCTTGGAGCAGTGCTAAAATAAAAGGATTTTTCTCCTTGTTTACTCTTTTTTAAAGCCCTTTCCTCCACCTCCTGTGCTCTGGAGGGGCTCAGCCCCTCAAGGAGATCTCTGAGCAGGGTTTTGGATAATGAGGGGCCGCATCCCCTGGTCCCTCAGGGTGGCACTGAGGGTGCTGCTGTCCTCTGGCTGCTGAAGGCTCTGTTATCCATGTGGGATATTCCTTTAGGAACGCCTTTCTTTCCAGCATGAAAAGCTCTGCTGTTACAGCTGCTCCAGACTGTAGGGTTTGGAGGGTTTTTTTTTCCTCTCTTTTGTTCAGGGCTGTGCAGAGCACTTATGGATTCATAAAGTGGTAATTTATTGAACAAGTCTTTGGAGAAGGGAAGCAATGAAAGCTGCTGGATAAATGACGGGAACGTTGGGGATCCGATTGCTGCCGGGAGCTTGGTGGCTCCAGGGGCTCTCGTGGGGGACCAGGAGCCTCACAAAGCCACACCAAAAATGGGATTTGGGCCAAAATCAAAGCAGGAGCCACCTCCTTGGAGCAGCAGCATTCCAAGGAAGGGGTGGGAGATTTGTTATCCCTGGAGTTCCAGCAGTCCCCAGCATGGAGAGGCTGTGAGGGCGTTTTTGGCTGCCTGGAAATTCCAGTTATTGGAAATTCCTGTCTGGCCCAAGTGCTCTGTGAGGATCAAGGAGGGAGAGGGAGCCAAAACATGAACACAGGATCACCGGGGTTTTCCTAGTGCTGTGCAAAGGGAAAAGCCAATTTTTGGGATTGGGGACGAATCTGGGTGGATAAGGCTTTTTGTTGTTTGGAGTAGCCAACACTGAGCCCCTTTTCCATCTCCAGGTGCCTCTGCTCCTCGAAATGAGAGAGATTTTGTCCAGCACTTCCAAGCCAGAGCTCCTGGAGATACTCTGGAAAACTCTTCCAGGGAAATGCCCCCTCAGCTCCACGTGGAAGCTGCTTTGGGGTTAAAAACCACCTCTGGGTGAATCCTGCTGTGAGCTTCCTACCTGAGCAGCATCAATAAATGAATTAATGAATGGATGAGATGTAAATTGTGGCAGCTTTAAAATGAAAGTCAGAGTTTCCAAAAGTGCTTTTAACCAGCACTTATTTCTGCAGCAATATAACTGTCAGCAAGGGCTTAATTCATTAGCACCAGAACAAAATGAAGACCCTGTAAATTTGAAGTCCAATTTAATTTCTCACAGAAAGAGCCTTTTTCTCATCTTCCTTTTGCTCTCTCTCCCTGCCCAAGGAAGGAGGATTTCCATCACTTAGAGCTGCTCTGGGCCTCCTGCAAATGGGATTTTCTCAGCCTGGTGGGCTGGGGAGAGGAGGTGGCCCTGAGGAAGGCCAGGACTGCTTGGGGAGTTCAGGATGCAAATCCACTGGGATCAGCTGCATGGGGAGGCACACAAAGGCTCAGAGGAGCCTTGCCCCACGTTGGGTTCATGGCAAGGACCTGAGTGCTCAAACCCTCCCCTCTGCCCAGCCCCAGGGCCATTAGTGATGTCCCAAAAGAATTTGTAGGGCCTGTTGGTCACAGCTGAGTTAAAATACCCCAGGTTTGGGGCCCTGCTGCTGAGATATCATGGCTTGAGGACCCCAGGGAAGGCAGGTCCTGGAAGGGAGATGGAGGTGGAGCTGGGGTTCCTGGGGACCCCCACTTTGGGGATCTCTGCCTATAAACCATCCCCTGAGTCCCCTGCCCCTCTCTGTGCCACCTGCTGCCCCTCACTTTGTCACCAAGGAGAGGGAGCAGTGGCACAGCCCAGCCCCGGTGCCACCCAGGTGGCTGCACAGGAGCTTGGGGTGTGTGTGTGTGTGGGAATGTGCCTCTCCCAGAGCTGCAGAAACCCAGCAACAGCATCTTCCTGCCCTAAAATGTGAGACAGAGAAATGGGGGAAGGGACCTGATGCAGCTGGAGGAGCCGAAACCCGTGGTCTCCATGGAGTCTTTGTTTATACTCCTCTCATTTCCCTGTCTTCAATTATTTTCCCTTTTTATTTTTTCTAATTTTTTTGTATGTGTGAGGTTTTTTTGCTGGGTTTTTTTTGTGTGGTTTTTTTGTTGGTTTTTTTTTTTTCTTTTGAAAGGGAGTATTTTTAGCACGGAGGGAAGAGAGCAGTGCTGGTTCCCTGCATGCAGGGTGCTCAGGAGCAGATGGTGCAGGAGCTTCTCACGCTGTGCTCCCTGGAGAAACACCTCTGTACCTCTGTCTGGAGTCACCCCACTGTCCTGGGTTCTTCATCCTCCTCCTCCTCCACAGCCCTGACCTTCCCTGGCTCTCCAACCACATCCTGGACTCCTGGCACAGCTCTCACAGGGAGAGGTGGAGGATGAGCCCTTGTCCAGCTGGGTCAGGTGCAGTGGATGTGTCACCACCTTCCCCTGGCTTTTCTGTCCCCTCTCTGTGCTCAGGAATTCCATGGAATTCATTACACCAGGACACCCCTCCAATCACTGTGGGCATCACCCCAAAAGCTCCTCACTCCTTCCCCAAAATCCCGGGAGCAAAGGGGATCCCTCCAGAGCAGCATTCCCTGCATTCGGGTGCTCCTACACCATCCCCACATTTAACCAGAGACCCCAAACTCCTGCCAGAAATTACTCGCAGGGAGATCCCGGAGTTCATCTGGAGCACGGAATTGCCTTCCAGCTGCTGTGACCTGAGGGTAATTAACATAATTAGCAGCGACAATTGGAGCGCTCCCCATGGCCTTGGGGACATTGTGTCGTGGAGGGGACAGGTGTGCAGCGCTTGTGGGGTGGCCCAGAGAGATCCCACCTGCTTTTTTTCCAGCCCTCTGCATGGAAATGTGCCAAAATGTGCCAAAAATGTGAGGGGCTGCACTTTCTGGTTGTTTTTGGATCTGCCCAGCCCAGCCAAAGCATCCCCTTCCACCTCCAGCAATTCCACCCCGGCAGTCAAACATTCACTGGAATATTTAGGTGTAATTAATTCATGCAATTTCAGCTTTTATACTCTAGTGAAATATTAATTTTCAGATAGCATAAAGGTTGAGACTACATCCATCAAGAATTAAAGGGGTGAGAAAAAGGATAAAGCCTGGAATAAAGTACGAGTCTGGGTGGGGGAGAGGTGAAACCAGAGATTTGTCACAGGGGAGGGAGGACCCTTGGGAAGCACCTGGGTATTCCCAGTGCCAGGAGAGGGTGGGAACTCACTGGAGATCTCATTTTCCTCAAGCACAAGAAACTCCTGGGCAGGGGCAGCCAGAACCAACCCAGCTCTTACAAAATAAACCAAGCTTCAAACAACACCGCTTGCAAACAACCTGGAGGAGAAATTCCTCATATTCCAGGACCTCTAGGCTGGGAAATCCTCCAGGCTGTATTTTGGGGTCCTTCTGGAGGAAGCAGAGTTGCTACAAGTGGCAGAAGTTTCTCCTGTTCCCCAAGAGTTGGGGTCCTAGAAGGACCTGGGACCTAGTTTGGTCTCCTTCCCACTCAGCAGAGCCAGGCATGTTTGAGCCCACATTTCTCCCACTTGCCAGGGCTTGGCTGCACTCTGGGACACAGAATGTCCAGGAAAAGGCCGCCCTGGGCCTCTCCATGCTGCCTTGCCTGGAGCACGCCACTGCTTCTCTTCCCCACTTCCAGCATGCCCAGTGCCACACTGGGGGTTACTGGCAGTTCCTGATCCATGGTCAGGGGGTGGACTGACCCCCAGACCTGTCCTGGAGCTGCCTCAGTGACCAGCCCCAGCTTGGACAGTGTTGTGGGTGAGCTGGGCCACCCTCTGATGGAAGGTTTTCATGGAGCATTCTCCAAAAATTACCTAGTGCAGAGCAGTGGAGAGGGAAGAGCAATGATTGCAGCCCTCAGGAGAGTGCAGGAGATCTCTGGGCTGAACCTGGGACAGTGAGTTCCACCAAGATGGGCTTAGTGGTTTGCTGGGGATTTGGGTGTGGAGTAGAATCAAAAGCTGAGTGTTTGAGTGTTGTTCTAATTACAGCAGCCAGGCTCCTTTGAAGGAACAGAGAGGCCTCAGCCATCAATAACATCGCTGCAGGAGAAAATTGAAGTGATATCTGCCCAATTAAATAACCTACGGGGCTGGAATTGAGAATCAATGTGCCATGAACTATGAGGGATGGGCTGCTGGAGCCAAGCACTCCATCCACCTCCTCAGCCTCGGGTCTCCCCAAAGACAGGATGGGAATTCTGCCACAGTCACTCGTCCAGGAGATGGACAGAGAAGGGCTTGGCATTGTCCTGCAGACTGGGACACTCTGGATCTTGGGCTGCCCAGGTGGGGGACATGGACACAGGTGGAGCAGGGATGGATCTGTGTTCCCAGGGAGCGCCCAGGGGCTGCCTGTGGGTGCCAAACTCCTGCTGGTTTCCTGGATGTGTTCCTTTTTTGGGAGGCCTGGAGAAGTGGAAGGGAATTTGCTGAGTGTTGGGATGGGATGGGATGGGATGGGATGGGATGGGATGGGATGGGATGGGATGGGATGGGATGGGATGGGATGGGATGGGATGGGATAGGAGGACAGTTGAGGACACAGGGCTGCAGCTGGAGAACATCAGATTTGCCATTAAAAGGTGGGGAATCGGAGCAGGATTTTAGGGAAGAACTGTAGATCTATTTTTCCCTCCTTGAGGAAAACCAAGGCTTGATCCCTGGTGTTTGTGTGGTTTTGCAGGAGCCAAGGCTGAGCAGGCCCTCTGTCCCTGTGGAAGTGTTTTTCCATCATCTGGGCACTTTTCCAGCTGGGATTAAGGGTAAGAAACCACTGCTCTGTGTTTCTCCTTCCTCCTTCTCCTCCCACCTTGCCCAAGGTGAGCCCCACTGTGTCACAGGGGCCACAAAGCCAAGCCCACCACGTGCTGGGACAGCAGGAGCCGGGCACGGCCAAATCCTGCTCTGCCACTTTAATTTTTTATAAAGGAGAAATTAATTTCATCTTTGCCTAAGTACCTGTCACGTTCAATTACTGAGGCTGATAGCGAAAATGACAAAGCAGCCAGGTCATTAGGCAAATTTTAATTAGAGACTCAGCTGCCCTTTACTAATAAGATGCTACAACTCTTTCCTGGTGTTCACGCTCTCCATCCACGGGGTGTTTCCAAGCCTACCCAAGGATGTTGTTCCTCTTCTCAGCACCCTTGGGGGCTTCCCATATGGAGGAAGAGCTTGGGAGGAGATGAGGGATGCAGGAGATGGTGGCCAATGGCTCAGTGTCCAGGTGCAGATTGGTGACAACTCAGGGGTCTGGAGTGGGACCAGTAATGTGTGATGTCCCCACCAGTGTCACAGACTGGGATTGAGGGCACCCTCAGCAGGTTTGAAGATGGCACCAGGCCGAGGAGAGTGTTCCACATGCCTCAGGGATAGGATGCCTTCCACAGGGACCTGGACAAGCCCCAAAAATGGGTCCTCATGAGGTCCAGCAAGGCCAAGAGAGGAGAAATTTAGGAGCAACCCTGTGGAATGAGGAGAAAAACAGGATGGAGGAGGAGAAGAACAGGCTCTTTCTTCCTGTTCTGGCTGGTGACAGGATCAAACCTCCTCACGACGTCCCCAGACCTCTGTGCCCTGCAGGGACCTGTTTCTGTGTGGGCAATCTCACCAGGGATCCATCATTGAGCTGCCCATCCCAGTCACTCCACTGCTGCCAAAGATCCCACAAATCCATCCTGACCCATTTCTATTTATTCTCCCTGTCCATGGAGCTGGGCAGAGAAGCAGGAAGGGAATCTATGCCTGGATCCTGCTTTTCTGGGGGTTTGGGGACAGAATCCTGTGGTCCAGCCTGTAGATAGATGAGCAATGTGATGGTTGACTCTCACAATTAAAAGGCAAATATCATGTATATAGGTTAAGAGAAGTTTTATAGATTTATAGTTGTGTTTTACCCCCCTTGTGTTGTTATCAGGGGTGGCCTGGGTTCAGGACATTTGGGAGGGTCAGCTTGTTGTTATAGCAGCACCTGACCTCCAATTAAGATTTAATGAATTGATCTCCATGCCTGGATAGTGAAGAAGGAGTTGATGGACAGAACTCTTGAGGGGGGCGGAAGGGTTAAAAGGTGAAACCTCCATTGTGTGGGTGAGCACCTGGTGGGAAAAATCCTTTGCTCTCAACACCATAATATTTTCTCTATTCAGTCTTCTGTTGTATTTTTTATAAGGTTTTAATAAACCTTTTAAATTTTTTCAAAAGCGAATATCATTTCTCACAAGCCCAAACATTTTCCGTGGTGCCTTAACCACGCTGATTTTATCATTCCCATCACTTGCCCATCCCTGTGGATCTCCACAGTGCCTGGGAATCCCCAGCAGGAGCAGCTTTATTGACAGGAAAGGAGGTTTTCTCATCACGAAAACTTCCTGCAGGAAAGTGGTGCTTTCAATCAAATCCCGCGCGGGAGGGCCAAGGGAAGGGAAAATTCTGTCACGGAGCTTTTTGGCAAAGTGAAAACATCCCTGTTTCCACACATCTGGAAGGGAAAGCTTCAATTTTACACCTCAAAGTGATTTTCACGCTGACATTTCTTTTATTCCATATAATCAGGCAGCTCTAAATATTAGAGTTTCGTCGCCAGAAGGAAACATTTTGAGTGGCATTTCCCTGCCTTTCCCACCTTCCCTTTTCCTTGCTTTTCCTCCCTTTAGGTGTTTGGGTAGAGTGCAGTTTTTCTCAGGCACTAAAAATTTCACTGCCTCTTTGCCCCCAAAAAAGCCCCCAAAAAATCTCATCCTTTGCCTGATTCTTCCCTCCTTTCTGGAATTTCTCCAGCCTTTCTCTCTTTGGATATTCAGCCTAAAACTCAGTGGTTTTGACCAGCAACCAGGAGAAAGGAGATTTAGAAAGAAGATTATGCAAAGAAGTAGTGGCCCTTTTTTTTCCCCCCTTTCTCCTCATCTTGTGCAAATTACCCTATTATTCTGCTCCCTTAGGATGCCTGAGTGTCCTTATTTCTTCTTTTGAGCTAAAGTCATCCATGCATTAAATTAGTTCTCTGCCTAGAAATAGCTTGATTACTTTCTCCAAGCCACACTTAATGGGAGGCTCCCGGAGAGTTTTAAAAATAAAAACTGGGCAAAAAAGGGAAAAGAGGAGGGAAAAGGAGGAGCAGGGGTAGGATGCAGCCTCCTGGAGCAAATAGAGGAGGGATTTGCCTTGAGTGGGAGGTGTCCTGGAGGGATCCATCCCCATCCAGGTGCTCATGGAATGGATTTGGAGCTCTGTTAAGTCCTGGCCATCGTCCCTCCCACACCTCTGGGTGAATAATGGGAGTTTTCCTCATTATTTGCTTGAATTTTGCCTCAGATTTTTGATTTTTGCATATGGTTGCTGTGATGGGAGGGAAAGAAGGGAGATATTGGTGGGATACCCCAGAGCAGAGTGTGGGACAACTGAGAACACTGGCAGAGCTTGGGAAAGGCCAGGATCCCTCAGGATTTCTGATTTTCCTCCCTACAATCAGCCTGCCCCCAGTGCAAGGCTCCTGAGGTGCAGAAAGGAGCAGATTTGGATAATAAACCTCAATTCTGATGATGTTTTTGCTGTAATAACGCTACAGGAGCCGGCACAAATGTCATTCTGGGAAAGCTGCAGGACCACAAAACTCCCTTTAAGCCTCTCAAATTCCTCCCCTCTTCCTGCTGCACCTTTGAGCCCTCCTTGCTGGGGCAGCCAAGATCCTCATCCCTCATTTATTCCCTCACATCCCTCTATTTCCCTCACATTCCTCATTTTTTCCCTCATACCTCTCATTATTTCCCTCAGATCTCTCATTATCTCCCTCAAACCCCTCATTTTTTCCCTCACACCCCTCCTTACCTCACTCCCATCCCACATTTTTTAACTCACATTCCTCAGTTTTTCCCTCACATTCCTCAATTTTTCCCTCACATCGCTCACTTTTCCCTTCATACCCTGCATTATTTCCTTCACACACCCTCCTTATCTCACTCCCATCCCACATTTTTCCCTCACATTCCTCAATTTTTCCCTCACATGCCTCACTTTTTCCCTCATATTTCTCATTTTTTTCCCTCACACCCCTCCTTATCTCACTCCCACCTCTCATTTTTTCTCTTTATTTCCCTTGCATTCCTCTTTATTTCCCTCACATTCCTCACTTTTTCCCTCACATTCCTCACTTTTCCCCTCACATTCCTCACTTTTTCCCTCAGATCTCTCATTATTTCCCTCACATCCTTCCTTATCTTGCTCCCATCCCACATTTTTCCCTCACATTCCTCAAATTTTCCCTCACACCCCTCACTTTCTCCCTCACACCCTTCATTTCCCTCACATTCCTCACTTTTCCCCTCACATCCCTCATTATTTCACTCATACCCCTCATCATTTCCCTCATACCCCTCCTTATCTCACTCCGATCTCCCTTTTTTTCCCCTCACCCTCGTCATTTTTCCCCCTCCCTTTTCCTTTGCACCACCCAGGCTGCTTTTCCATGGGAATTCCCACTCTGAGCATCCTTCCTGGAGTTAAAATTCCCCATCTCACTTTTGCAAAGGCACAAAAGAGCTCCTGGCCATGGATGTGGAGGTGGGAGGGTGACATCTGCAACCTGGGGAACACCAGCACAGAAAATGTCCCCAGGACCTTCCCTGATTGCTGGAGGAGAGACAAAAATGCTCCAGGAGAATCCTGCCCGTGCTGAGAGAGGCTTTTCTTCCTTTAATTAAACAGAAAATGTCTCCCTCCAAAGTCATTAATTACTAATGACACAATTAGAGCCCTCAGTTAAAGAGGGGAAGGAGGGATACGACAAAAAAAAGAAACAAAAAAGAGACAAAACAAACTCAACGCCCTCCCCCAAAGAAACCCACTGGCAATCAGAGACGTTTGAAGCTTGAGAGAAATTAAGGAAATAATTGTTTGATTTGAAGTTAATTCTCATTCCTGCTGGGCCCACACAGAATGGGATGGGCTTTCCCAGTGCTTCCCAGAGCAAGGAGAGAGGTTTCTGTCTCATGGAATGTGATTTTCTTGCTTGGAGCAGATCCTGAGGCATGTCAGCATCCTGAAAATCTGGATTAACTCCATAATCCAAATATTCAGCCCTTTCCAAACCTCTCTCACCATCTCTCACAGCCTCAGCCCTGCTTTTCTGTCCCCAGCCATCCCATATTCCCAGCCAAGGAATATTCCCTCCTGCCCCATCCCATCTGCTGGTCCCGAGGATGGAGCAGAGCTGAGGACAAGCAGGGACAACTCATTCCTGAGTTTGAATCTCCTTGGCTTCCAAAGGCCAACTTCAATTGCTTGAGGACTCTGTGAAAAAACACATTAAGGGTGCAGGAAGGAGGAAGCCCAGCAGAATTTCCTATTCCTGCCAGCTTTAACTCCAGAATCTCACACTGGAATGTGAGAGGAGCAGAGGAGAACAGAGGGAGAGCAGGATTAGGCAAAAAGAGCAAATTGCAGCCTCTGGTTTGGGGGTGAAATCAATCTCTGAGCTTGAGGTGGGGTGGGAGCAGTCTTTGGGTGGCAGAGGACTAGGTGAAGGTCACCTTGTGGGGGATCTCCAGGTTTTCCACCTTCTTTTCCATGCTGGACATCCCTTGGGAAGTGAAGGTCCCAAAGCTAGGCTTTATATGGCTGGAAGGGATGAGAACCTTGGCTATCCCTCTCCTCTGGAGCCCACAGGGTGTCTGTAGGTCCTGCTTTAAGTCCCCTGGCACTGATGAATTCATTGTATCCTAAAAGTGAGGTTTTCCAGAGGGATGGCTCCCACCCCACAACATCTCTGTCTCACCCCTCTCCCACTCCGAAACCTCCCAGCCCCAAGATCAGAAAATCAGGAAGGAGGAAGGTCCATCCTTGCTGTTCCTGCCCGTCAGGCCACCAAACCCTGCTGGGCACCACGCTCCTCCCTCATCCTCATCTTGCAGAATTCCCAGGGCAAAGCCAAGCCACTTTCCCTGTGCCACAGCACCCTCAGGCAGCAAAATTTGCTCAGCATCAGTTGTGGAGGGACCAGTGAAGGTCTCTGGGCCCTGTTTTCTACTGGGATATCCTCTCACATCAATTCCCACCGACTTTTTATCAGGGATATGCAAAAAAAAAAGCAAGGAAAGGCAAAAAATGGGAAGAAAAATACAAGATTTTTTTACTGTTCAGTCCCCCAGGGAGGTGGGGAGAGAGAAAAGCTCCTAATCCATGGTTTTGTCTTCGAGCAATTATGTGCAAATGAGTTAATCACAGGGTCACAGGAGCCAGAACCATTAATTAATCCCCAGCATGAGCTGGAAAGATGAATTCTTTGCTGCAGTAAACAAATGTGAGGAACATGGGGCGAAATCAGCTCCCACTGGATGATCCCAGAGCTCTCTGGAATGTTTGGTTTGCTCCCCCAGACCACAGAGCAGCTCTTTGCATCCCTGCCAGACCTCAGGAACAGCTTTCCTGGAAAACCCCTGCGTTTGGGAAAGGGGAGCAGGGGAATGAGCACAAATCCAGGTGTTCAGTCACCCCTGGAAAAGGTCTGAGTGCTGCTGCTTCCTCCTGGTGTTCCCAATGTTTGTAGCAGGGATAGGACACTAGATCACATTAAATCCCAGATGGATCCAGCACATCTCCAACAAAAGGGCTCTGAAACCAGCCCAGAAAAAGGAACTTTTTTGTAAATCCTAGAAAAATATCCTATTTTCTCATTTCTCATCTTTTCCCCCACTTTTTTTTTTTTTGTACTTCCCCTCATTTCCCCACATGAAGCAGTTGGAAAGGGTAAGAAACCCACTGAAATTCTTGTGGCAAATTCTTCCTCTAAACCCAAACCACCCCAGTTCCAAACAAAATCCTGATTTGCTTTAGGCTGTGTGAGCTGACTGCACACAATGAAATCAGTTTAAACCCTCTATTTATTCAGCTAAATGGAATAGGAATAATGGAAATCATCCCAAATTCCTCCTGATTGGGCAAGGCAGGATGAAACTCCCCTGGCTGGGTGTCAGCACCTCCCTGCTCTGCATTCCTTTATCGTTCCCCTGTTCTCCCTGGATCTGTGGGCTTATCCCAAGGGAGAGACCCCCAGATCCCCATGGAGATGCTCAGCATGGGGACTGCAATCCCAAAAAAACAACTGAGGGAAGCTGAGAAGGACATTCCCTTCCAGATCAGTGGGAAAGGTAAGGGGTTTTACACACTTTCCCCCAAAACCCCATAATTTTAGGGCTCATCCACCCTTTGTTTTTCATATCAGATAATTGAAACAAATAAATCCACTTAAAAGGAAGTAAAAAACCTCACTTCAAAGCGATCCAAAGGGAGCTGAGTATCCTGAAGTGAAATTTCTTGGTTTGAAAGCAAGAGAATGAAACGTCCCAGATCCTTCCAGACACTTTCCTGGGTTGTCCCTTTGCTGGGGTTTGATATTGGGGCAAGGGACTCTGCCATTGACACTGGTTAATTCCACAATTCCAAGTCATTGCATCCAGGATAAATCACCTAATGATAAATGTAGAGCCCAAAAACCACCCTGGGTGTTGCCCCAGGAGCTCCAGGTGTGACACTTAAATCCCCATGCACGCTTTCATCTTCAACCCAAATAAATTCCTTGAAGCAGCAAATTTCTTTTTTAGGGATAGGGGGCAGAAATTAACTCCAGACACCAACCAGTGATGAGACATCCATCCATTCATGTGCTCAACCCATTTCCAGGAGAGCAGGGGTGATTTCCTGGGATTTCTCCTCTCATTTCTGGGATTCCTGACCTTTACAGACTTGGCCAAGTCTCCCAAGGCCCGGCACTGTTTGTTCTCCTTGCTCCTGCTGATCCCTCTCTTCCCAGACCTGATAACCTTTGGGAAGAGCATTTTGGGAGCCTTGTCAGCCACAGGGAAAGGTGTCCCATGGCCCTGGAGGTGAGGGAGGGATCAGGATGAGGAATCTCCCTCTGAAACGGGATATTTTGCTGGGAGATCAGATGGGAAGAGCTGGACTGGGAGAAGCAGGGAAGTGTGAGCTGGGAAGGAGCTGCTGGTGACATTTTGGGGACAAGTGAATCGTGGCCCCAACTCCAGTGGGTCAGAGAGCAAAAGTTGCTGGTGCCACATTGAAAAAAATTCCTGCTTTGCTTAGGTGAGGATGGGAATGCTGAAATGCAGGGATGGGGATTTCTCTTCCCCAGGAGTCTTGGAGTGGTACCTGGAATCCAGCCCTGATTCACCCCAGCAAAATCCTAAAAACCCCACAGATGGTTCTGGAGCTGCAGCACCCAGGAACAGCAGGATGGAAAATTCCTTGGACCATGAGGAATCTGTGGGGAAATCAGCCAAACAAGCCCACCCTGCACTGAGCCATAATCCCCTGCTGGAAAAGGGGAAAAAAGGTTGGGATATCTAAACCCTGCCAGCAGCAGAGCAGGAGGGAGTCCAGGCAGCTCCCTGTGTTAAAGGAGAAAGAGAGAAAATGAGTCCTTTTTGGTCTCCTCACCCATTTACACACATCAAACTTCCCAAATGCTAAGCCAAATAAAGTCTTCTTATCGGTGTATTACCACTTAAGGCTCTTTCAGGCAGATTTAGGATGAATTAGTGCTTTTTTTAACCACAAAAAAAAGGAGCAAATTGAAATTTCTCACTCCATCAGCCCATGCAGCCTCTGCCTTAACCCTTGGAGGGGAGAGCGGGGTCAAGGCTGGGCCAAGGTCCCTCCTGGTGCCAAGTTTTTCTGTGGAAAGTGATGCTTCCCATGGATCCTGGACATTCTGGGAGAGGTTTTGGATAGGCTCCAGAGCATCCTGATGTTCCCCTTGTTATGGTGAGTTATGCAGCTATTGGGAGCACAGGGAATGCTCCAAAGTCCCACCTCAGCTCCAGCAGTGGGAAAACACCATTGTGGCTCTTTAGGAAGGTAAATTGGCCACTTGGGATCCACAACAGATCCAGGTCTTGTCCTCCTTCCCACCCAAGCTGGATTTGGGACGCAGCAGGACGTTGTCTCCACCTGTGCATGGAGGCAAGAGTCATGAGGAGCTGGAGCACAGAACCTGTCTGAGCTGGGAAAATGGGAATGGGGAGCCTGGAAGTGCTGGGTGATGCACCCCTCTCCCAGTGCCCTGGTCTCAGGGGAATATTTGCAGCTCCATGCCCAGGAGCACCAAAAATTCACTTGATGTGAGTTCACAGGGGTGGAACTGTCCTACCAGAGGAGCCACCAAACCCATCAGAGAGCCACCACTCGTTAGCAATTAACTGCTTGACTTAATTGCTCTCCATCCCTCCCACTGTTCTGCTGTTTCAGGAATGCTGATGCTTTCCAAAGCTTTTTTTTTTTTTTTTTCCCCTCTGTGTGTGTGTATGTGTGTTTAGCAGGGAGCAGCCGTTGGAGGTTTTGTGGCTAAAATTATTCCTGGGGATGAATGGCTGTGGCTTCTGGAGCCTCCAGGAATGGAGTCACCATCTGCTCGTGCTTCTGAGGGAGACACATCCTCAGCACACACCCACGCCCACACAGCTCTGCTCCCCCTGGGCAGCCACAGAGGGCCCAGCCTGGCTGGGAAATTATTCCAGGGGGGAAAAGCAGCTCCAGAAGGAATCACAGCACTCGGGAAGCTGCCAGCAGGATAAGGGATCTCCAAAGGGTGCTCCAGCTGCTGTGGGTCCAACCTGACCAGGGCTGGTGGTCCCTGCTCTGGAGGGGGTTTGAGGAGGGGTGGTTGAGTTCCTGGGGTTGGTGTAGCCACCATCCCTTCTCCAGCCACCATTCCTCCTTCTCCAGCCACCATTCCTCCTTCTCCAGCCACCATTCCTTCCTTCTCCATCCACCATCCCTTCTCCAGCCACCATTACTTCTCCATCCACCATCCCTTCTCCAGCCACCATTCCTCCTTCTCCAGCCACCATTCCTGTCTTCTTCATCCACCATCCCTTCTCCAGCCACCATTACTTCTCCAGCCACCGTCCCTTCTCCAGCCACCATTCCTCCCTTTTCCAGCCACCGTTCCTTCTCCATCCACCATCCCTTCCTTCTCCAGCCCCATTCCTTCCTTCTCCATCCACCATCCTTTCTCCATCCACCATCTCTTCTTCTCCAGACACCATCCCTACTCCAGCCCCATTCCTTCTTCCTCCAGCCACCATCCCTTCTCCATCCACCATTCCTCCCTTCTCCAGCCACCATTCCTCCCTTCTCCAGCCACCATCCCTTCTCTATCCACCATTCCTCCTTCTCCAGCCTCAGGAATGTGCTCCCACTCATGTTCCAGAAAAACCTCCTCCGTGTCCCCAAAATTCCAGGCTGAGCTGCCAGTGCTGGGGATGCTGCACAAACCAGCCCTTGGGAATAAAGCTGGGCTTTTTTTTTAGGACTTGGCAGTGTTCTTCCCTATCCTCAGCTGCTCCAGGGCTGAACCAGGACGGGAGCAGGTCACTCCAGGGTGGTTTCTAACACCTCCTTCCCAATATTCACGGGGCTGCCATGGGCACAGCATTTTGGGCTTTTCTGTTGGGATCTCCCAGGGTCAGAGCTTTGGGAATGGGGCTTTTGGCTACTCTGTGGTGGTTCCCTCTGCCCTGTCATGGACACAGCTCCCTTTGGGGCCCACCACCACAAATTGTAATTCCCCATCTCCCAGAAGAAGAAGCTGCTGAGATGTTGCTCCTCTTGGAGACCAACCTTCTGCAGGATGCCCCAGGGTCTAGGGGGGCTGGCACCTGGGATATGGAGACCCAAAAAACCTTGGGAATGACCCAACCAGTGGCCACCAATCCCCACAAAGCCTCTCAGGCCATCCCTGGTGGTGTGGAGCTGATCTGCGCTGTTTGTGGAGGTGAAGATCCAAAGCCAAACCTTGGCAGGTTCACCTTCAAGAGGGACAGTCCTGGTTCCCTTCCCAAATCCTGCTATGGAATAGGAACCATCAGCAGAGCTGGGAAAAACCTCCCAGGACCCAGCCTGGCAGAGCCAGATGGTGCAGGATGGATGGTGGAGGAGCTCCATTGGCATCTCCCGGCGTGGGAGGCACCTCCTGCCACATGCCAGGGGCTGGATGGTGCCAGGAGCAGCTCCAGGTGCTCCCTTTCCTCGTGTCTCTCCTGGAAATCTCCGTGCCCTGGGCTGGGGCCACGAGGCTCTGCCACACGTGGCTGCTCTGGTGGCTCTTGGGAAGTTGTCCAAGAAATTATCTGAGATTTTTCTGGTCACTCCTGGGCTCTGTGGTGATCCCCCCACTGCTCTCCAGCAGACTCCAGTTCCCAGCTCTGGCTGTAAAGAGAGTTTTCCCCTCAGTGAGGAATCAGGTCCTCTCTGATTCCTTTTCAGGGACTGCCAGGATGAGAGTTAAAATCAAAATATGTTAAAGCTCCAGCTGGGTCTGAGAGACCCTCCTCGACCCTTCTCTGCAGTCTGTTAGCACCAACTCCACTCTGTCATTCTCGCTGATTTTTGAGAACTGCTGGGCCATCCTACTGAATTCTGAAGCTGTCCAGGCCTCTGTTTTTAATTTTTTTTTTTAAAAAGAACACTTTCTTCCCAAGGCAAAAGCCAACTCTTTGTGTCCTTTTCACATGAGGCAAGTGGAGCTCACTTTGAAAAAAACACCACAAAGGCAGGAGTGATCCCACATCCCCCCATCCCAGCTCTCCTGCACTGCACCAAAGCAAATTAAAAGGGAATTTTCAAGTCCTCATTCACAATGGGGAAAGTGCAAGGGCTGAGTTTGGATTCAGGTGGGAGGAAGTGATGCCTTGATCCTTTCCTACAGCTGCTCCCAGCAACCCCTATCCTAAAATTATATTAGATGTGGTTGTGGAGAGCTGCCCCCAAAAAGCTCCATCTTCTCCCAGGAAATACAAATTTCAAAAGAAAATTTTATGCAAAGCAAGGATCCTTTTCCCCTCTCCCAGTTGCAGCCACAAATTGTCATTTATTGGTGAATTTAGAGAGGGTTTTTTTTGGGAAAAAAAAAAAACTTGGAGACCTTTGCTTGCCTCCCACTTCCAGCCCTGTTTTTCTGACTTTGGAAAAGACAAAAATCTGGTCTTTGTGAAAACCTCACATTGCTGCTGTGGGAGAATCCAGGTTTTATTTTTTGTTATTTTGCCCTGGGATGGCTTCAAGGGCTCAGTGTGGTGAGGAACAGGAGGTTCCTGTGAAATTTGGGGTGGAAGATGGAAAACTGACAAATACCCAACCCCACTGAGTCCCTCCGGTGCAGCTTGGACCTTCTGGGGGGCAGCAAGACTTTAAAGTAGGGCTGGAGCTGCCTTCCCAAGAGCTGGAAATCCCTGGATTGTGTAAATTAAGGGCATAATTAGGTGCATCAGTCATTAATGCAACCCACAGAGACTCATGGTTGCTTCCTCCTGTGACCGCGTTCGCATGGGTCTGAGGATGAGGGAAGAGATGGAGATCTGTCTCCATGTTTCAGAAGGCTTGATTTATTATTTTATTATATATATTACATTAAAACTATACTAAAACAAAGAAGAAAAGGTTCTCAGAAGGCTAGCTAAGCTTAGAATAGAAAGGAATGAAAACAAAGGTTTGTCACTCAGACAGAGAGTCCAAGCCAGCTGACTGTGATTGGCCATTAATTAGAAACCACCACATGAGACCAATCACAGATGCACCTGTTGCATTCCACAGCAGCAGATAATCAATGTTTACACGGTGATGCAGGGGACAATTCCCACCCTGCAGTGACACTTTCTCCATGGATCTCCATCACATTCCCGCTCCCTTTTCCCACCCCTGCCTGGCTCTGAGCCAGCAGAAACATTTCTCTGCATTTCCTTTGCAGACCTGGAAGGCAAAAGGGATGAAGAGCCGTGGCTGTGCATCCCAAATGTTTCAGGGAAAAGCTCTGGCAGCTTGGAACTGTGAGGGGTGAGAGGCAGGGAAAGAACTGAGTTAATTAACAGGAGCAAAATGAGGATCTGAGGGAGATGATGGATCAAGGACTGCTCACAAACCCTCCAAACACCTCCTGTGTGTCACAGGACTGCAGCAAATGTGACTTTATTGCCCAAATCCATGGCAGAGACAGCTTTTATTGGGGGAAAAAAATCCTTTTTGCGCTGCTCACAGAAAACAGGAGGTTCACATCACTCTGACCTCCTGCTTTATTCCCATCTCCACTGTATTATTACTCCTGAAAAGTCATCATTTTTCCACTTGATCCCCCAAGCTCTTGGGGAGGGAGATGGAACATCCAGGGTCCATTTACAGCATTGCTCTGACCCCAGGGCTCCGTGTTTGGGAAGCTTTGGGAAGCTTTCCTGAGCTAAAAGCCTGCTCCACTCCAGGGCTCCTCTCCACAGACTCCACTTCCCTTGGTCTTTCCCTCTCACACTTGCAGGGCACTTCCAGCATGTAAATGCCCAAAGCTTTTCCCTGGGATGAAGCTGGGAACCTTTTCCCTTGAACAAAACCCACAGCAGTGTGAGGAATGATCCTCACTTCTAAAAAAAATTAAAAGGTTTATTAAAACCTTATCAAAAATACAACAGAAGACTGAATGGAGAAAATATGGTGCTGGGAGCAAAAGATTTTTCCCACCATGTGCTCACCCACTATTGTGTGGTTTCACCTTTTAACCCTTTAGCCCTCCCAAAGTTCTGTCCATCTCCTTCTTCACTGTCCAGTGGTAGAGATAATTCCTTAAATCTCGATTGGAGCTCGGGTGCTGCCATAGTGACAAACTGACCCTCCCAAAAGTCCCAAACACAGGCCATCCCCTGATAACCACACAAGGGGGGGTAAAACACAACTATAAATCTATAAAACTTCTGTTAACATATATACATGATATTTGCCTTTTAATTGTGAGAGTCAATCGTTGCATCGCTCATCTATCACACCAAAAATTGGCTGCTCCTCTCTGCACAGGTTGGGTGGTTGGAAGGGCAGCACAGAGCTGAGTTCTCCAAAGGGGTTGGACAGGCAGAATTTGGATAATTCTGATTTTTGGATCTGTTCACTCATGGAGTTTTCCCTCAGAGCTGCTCCCAGTATCCACATTCCCAGGAGCCAGCCCTCTCTCAAGGCCAGGTTTAAGCAGGAAGCATTTTTGGCTCCTTTGGGTGTCAAACCTTCAGCACAACATCTCCAAGTGAAGCTAAAACAGAACTAAGACTCTCCCAGGCCAATCCTGTTGTTGTGTCCTCTCAATTCCAACATTCCACTTGCAGAGCCCCTTCATTTTTGCTTTTTCTAGCCAAATTTGGTCCTGTTCAACTTGAAGAGAAAGTTTTTCCTTCCTGGAGCAGTGGAATTTGGTGCCAGACACCCATCTGACTGCATGGCTCAGGGCCAGCAGCTCCCAGCCTTGCCAAGGATCCGAGGAATTTCGGAATTTCACCCCCAGACTCCAGATCCTGTTTGCTTCCCATAGCAGGGACTGGTGCTGGCACCGAGCTGGAATGGGAGCAGCACCCCCAGATGTTGTTCTGGGAGATGAAAAGGGTTTTTTTCCTCTTTGCATTGAGCTTGGAGCTGCAGATGGGCCCAGCTCAGAGCAGGGATGGACTCAGCTCCGTGCCAGGACTAACCTGAACCAAGACACTCCAGACACTCCAGAAAATTTCCCTCTCCAAATTTTTGCCTTCCTGGAGCTGGCACAACCCAGAATGTCCTTACTGGGGTCACTCTTCATATCTTCCCATGTCCTGATTCTGCACCCTCACATGATGATGCACAGGTGATCTCTTCCCATGTGCAGATCGCTGAATCCCCGGGAGCCTGTACCAGTGGGAGATCAGCACTTTCCTGGCAAAAAACCTCTCAAATCTGTGCAGGAATGAGCCCAAATTCACCTCCCTGATGGAATTTCAGGCCTGCCCAGCAGCAGCCTGGAGTCTCATCTGGAAGCTGAACTCAGAATCCTCCTCATGCCCATCCTTGGGGAGTGACTTTGCTTTTCCCACCTTGGAATGGGACTGGCAGGAATTGGGTGCTCCAGCTTGGAGCAGCCTCTTGCAGGAGCCTGGGGCAAGGGAACAAGCCCACAGCAGGGGAAAAGGTGGGTGAAGGTCCCAGGATGCATTCAGGAACTTTTTATCCCTTTTCTTTCCCTAGAACCCAGGCTGGAACATTGCAGGCTTTATCAGAGATCTCCTCTGGCTTTCCAGGGCTGAGCAGGTGGGTGGAACTGGAGCAGTTGCTCAGGAAGTTGGGGATATTCCTGTCTCATCCCAGTGGCTTGGAGAGCCCTGCAGGAACTATTCCCTGATTTATTGCCCTGTTGTCACCTCCTGTCCCCTCTCTCGGGGAGGAAATCAAAGCTTGGAGAGCTGGAGAGCACCGGCTCCTCTCTGAGCAGGGATTCATTTCCCCAAACAAAGGAGGGTTTCTCATCTCCCAAATGTGACCGTGTTCAAAGGGGTGAACATAGATCTGACTCTATGTTTCAGAAGGCTTGATTTATTATTTTATAATATATATTATATTAAAACTATACTAAAAGAATAGAAGAAAAGGTTTTACTAGAAGGCTAGCTAAGAATAGAATAATAAGGAATGATAACAAAGGTTTGTGGCTCAGACTCTCTGTCCGAGTCAGCTGGGCTGTGATTGGCCATTAATTAGAAACAACCACACGAGACCAATCACAGATGCACCTGTTGCATTCCACAGCAGCAGATAACCATTGTTTACATTTTGTTCCTGAGGCCTCCAGCTTCTCAGGAGGAAAAATCCACAGGAAAGGATTTTTCATTAAAAGATGTCCGCGACACCCAAACCCCACCTAAACCCAGGAATGCGCCACAATTTAAAGCAAAATACAAACCCTTTTGTTTAAATCATTGAATCCATGAGAAAAATCCATCCTTTAAGTGCAGGGCTGGGCCAAGCCCCTCCTGTGTCCTCCTTGGGGATGGGCTGGGATGAGATCGGAGCTCTTTGGGATTTTGGGGGAATTTTGGCTGCTGGGTGGTGGCGGCGGCTCCATTTGGAAGAGCAGCAGCAGGGACCTATTTCTGTCGTCCTTCTGGCGCTGGGAGGGCTCAGGCTTTTTTTAGGGGCTGCGGGTGCTGCTTGGCTCCCGCTTCCCAGGGAGGGGGAGCTGCCAATTGCATGACTCAGGGTGCTCTGAGGAAAAGCGGGATGAAAACACCAGGGGCTGCTGCTGGCTCCCACCTCCTGCCTCTCCCGCTGCCAGAGTTCATACAGCTGTTTCCTCCAGCTCAAAACCGGCTGCTAAAAATACTTCGCAGAACTCGAGGATGCTGGCGTTCCAAACCGCCTCATTCCGAGGTTTTTCCATGGTTTTTTTTTTTTCCCCCTTTTAGTTGTTTTTCCCTGTGCAAAGGAGCTGTCTGGGTGCTTCCTGTGCTGTACCAGGGTTTGGGATGGGTCATGAGGAGGAGGAGGAGGAGGATGGGGGTGGCAGGGACAGTGATGAGCTGAGCCCAGCTGAGTCAGAGCTGCAAATGTGACCCCTGGGAATGGCCAGATTTACAGCAGCCCCAGGCTGATCTTGGTCCAGCAGGGAAATGTTCCTGCTCTCCCACTCCCTGCAGGCTGTGGCACAGGAGCTCTCCAGCCTGGTGCTGCCCACGAGGCAAGATTTGGGCAGCTGGGACATCCCATGTCCCTAAAATCCAGATCCTGGGAGCTGGGCAGAGCAGCAGGATGCTCCCAAGCTCCATTTATGATTTTTGCTGCTGGGCACAGTCAGATTTTGGGGAAAGGCTGGATTTGGGGCTGTCCTGGGAGGGCAGTTTTGCTTTGCCAGCCTCTCCAGAGCAGCAGGAAAGAGAAGCAGGAATGTGGTGGCTTTTTCTCCACATCATCCTGGGGGACTGGATTCTGTGACAGTGTTCACAGGGGTCTCAGGTGGAGGGAAGAGATGAGGATCTGACTCCATGTTTCAGAAGGCTTGATTTATTATTTTATGATATATATTACATTTAAACTGTACTAAAAGAATAGAAGAAAGGATTTCATCAGAAGGCGAGCTGAGAATAGAATGCAAAGAATGATAACAAAGGTTCTGTCTCAGACTCTCTGTCTGAGCCAGCTGACTGTGATTGGCATTAATTAGAAACAACCACATGAGACCAATCCCAGATGCACCTGTTGCATTCCACAGCAGCAGATAATCGATGTTTACATTTTGTTCCTGTGGCCTCTCAGCTTCTCAGGAGGAAAAAATCCTAAGGAAAGGATTTTTCATAAAAGATGTCTACGACAGGATTCTGCCCCGTGTGATCCTGTCCATCAATTCTCCCAGCATCCTGAATTATCTCCTGCTCCCAGCCTGGAAGGACAAAGCCTAGGTGCTGTAATTTCAGAAAAAAACAGGAAAACCCATTCTACTTGGATTTTTCTCTCTTTTTTCCCCCCTCTCTGGTGTCCCCCATCCCAGAGCCATCCTTGGGCAGGGTTCAGCCCAAATTCCTGCTCCTCAGAGCTGCCCCACAACAGGACTGGAATTTCCAGGTGCTCTTGGACTTTCTCTGCAACTCCCTCATTGCCACAGCTCCCCAACAGAGCAGGGAATCACCACAAGGAGCAGTTTCCTCTCAGATATTCAATTTTAACTCCCTCTTCCTTAATTCAATTCCACCATTCCTCCCTTCCACCCCGGGGGAAGCGATAGCACATCCTGATATCCGGCAAGGATTCGCTTTGCTTGTCTTTCATTTGCCTCCGCTACAAAAAGAGAAAAAGAAGATGCCACAATTAATCTGATGGGATTTTTTTTGTTTTCCTCTCACTCCTGTGCTTCCCAAATCCCTGAGCTGATGGTGGCAGGACCTTTAGGAGCTGCTGGTGCTGTGGCAGCTCCGTCCCAGTCCCTCCCAGTTGCTCCACCAGTTAATCCCTTAATGCTCTCCCGACACGCTCCCATTTCCTGAGTGTTTCTCTTCTCCGCCGAGCTATTTTTACGAGGCCTTTTGTTACTTCCTAATTGTCCAAACCACTTTTCCACATTTCTCCTGATAAAGGCAGATTTCTAAAAGCAGTTCGGCATCTCAGCCATTTCAGCCTCATCATCTGTCTCATCCCTTTTATTGTTTAGCAAATGCCCTACTTTTGCTGGAGCATTTTTATTCCCCCCCAAGAGAGGGTTTATTCCCCCCCCCCCTTTTTTTAACAGCTTTTTCTTTTGTTAAATAATTCCACTTACACTGGTTCCTCTTGCCTTTATTTCACTGTTTTATTCCCAGCCATTCCTCTGCTGGGCCAGCCTCCACGGGCTCTCCCAGTGCTTAGACTTGGGTTAATTTATTTTATTCCCTTTTCCTCACAAACATTTTGGGTTTTGGAGGGGTTCAGTGCATTTATCAAAGTGCTGGTGCTGAGTCCCACCCACCCACAGTGATGTGCTCAGCCAAACAGAACAGGTTATTGACGTTTTTGCATTTTCCAGCCTTTTCTTGGTCAAAAAAAATCACATTTCAACACTTCTCTAGTGCTTCCAGTTGTTGGAGGGAAATCCCAACAGGCCTTGGTCCCTCACCACAGTAAAGAGGAATTTGGTCCCTAAATGGAGCTTTTAGAGCTGCCTGGGGACCACTCGAGCAAATTATTTCCTCTCAGGGGGAAGGAAATGGAGAGGAGACAAAACTTTGCTGCACAAGGGTGTTGTTTGTTTCCAAACGCTGGAATAAGGGACGTGAAGGGAAAGGGAATTTTGGAGACAAAAAAAGCCTTTCCCTCCAGCTGAGGCAGGGGAGAGAAAAATCCCTGTGGGAGAGGATCCTGAATCCCACCCTGGATGGTTTGTACAGAACTCACTTCACTCTGAGCTCGACAGAACCGGGAGCTTTTTGCTGTTTAAGTCATTTTTCTTACCAGGGAAACAAAAGATGTCAGGAAGATTCAAGCCCAGGTTTGAAACAAGCCTTTCCACGAGCCCTCCCGAGGATCCAAACTGGTGTTTCCTCAGCTCACAACAGCCACATTCCGTGGGATTCCGGGGGAACAAGTGACATTTTAAGATGAAAGGGATGTAGGGCACATCCCTGTGGCTGAGTGGGAATGGCAGGACAAGCACACAGGGATGGTGTCCGTGCCTGGAAAATTAGGGCAGCACAGCCTGAGGTGCCTTGGTGGAGGGTGAGGATGGGGGGAAGGATCCACATTGTGAGAATTTGGGCATCCATGGGTTCCTGGGTCTGGCTGATGGTCCTTCTTCCTCCCATCAGTGTGGGACAGGAGGGGACAGGGAAGGTGAGGATGGAGAGAGGGATCCAGGCAGGAAGGATTCATTAATTCCTTGGGTATGGCTGCAACTCCTTGTTCCACTTGTTCCACAGGAGGGGACAGGGAGGGTGAGGATCAAAGGAAGGATCCAGACTGTGAGGATTTGGGTGTCCATGGGTTCCTGAGTTATTTGGGTGTCCGTGGGTTCCTGGCTCTGGCTGAAGCTCCTTCTTCCTCCCATGAGTGTGGGACAGGGGAGGTGAGGATGGAAGGAGGGACCCAGCCAGGAAGGATCCATTAATTCCTCTAATCTGGCTGCAGCTCCTGCTTCCTCCCATGAGTTTGGGGCAGGGAAGATGAGGATGGAAGGAAGGATCCATCCAGGGAGATCCATTAATTCCTCAGGTCTGGCTGCAGCTCCTTGTTCCACTTGTGGCACAGGAGGGGACAGGGAGGATGAGGATGGAGGGAGCGATCCAGACAAAGAGGATCCATGAATTCCTCAAATCTGCCTGTAGCTCCTGCTTCCTCCTATGAGTTTGGGACAGGGAAGATGAGGATGGAAGGAAGGATCCATCCAGGGAGGATCCATGAACTCCTTGGTTCTGGCTGTAGCTCCTGCTTCCTGCTGTGAGTGTGGGTCAGGGAGGACGAGTATGGACAGAAGGATCCAGCCAGGGAGGATCCATGAATTCCTCAAATCTGGCTGCAGCTCCTGTTTCCTCCCATGAGTTTGGGGCGGGGAAGGTGAGGATGGAAGGAAGGATCCAGCCAGGGAGATCCATGAATTCTGTGGCTCTGGCTGCAGCTCCTTCTTCCTCTTATGCCACAGGAAGGAACAAGGAAAGTGAGGATGGAAGGAAGGATCCAGCCAGGGAGGATCCCATGAATTCCTCAAGTCTGGCTGGACCTCCTGCTTCTTGCTGTGAGTGTGGGATAGGGAAGGTGAGGATGGAAGGAAATATCCAGACTCTGAGGATCGGGGTGTCCATGAGTTCCTGGGTCAGGCTGATGGTCCTTTTTCCTCCCATCAGTGTGGGACAGGAGGAGACAGGGAAGGTGAGGATGGAGGGAGGGATCCAGGCAGGAAGGATTCATGAATTCCTCAAATCTGGCTGCAGCTCCTCCTTCCTCTCGTGCCACAGGAGGGGACAAGGAAGGTGAGGATGGAAGGAAGGATCCAGCCAGGGAAGACTCATGAATTCCTCAAATCCTGGAGGCAAACAAAGCCTTTGCAAACGCATGGAGCAGACACCAGAGGATCCACGCAGGGCTGGGGTCTCAAATAGGAAACACCTCCCCGAGCCAGGACTGTCCCACAAACCACCCCAAAGGAGCACAGCCAGCTGTGGATTCCTTGCTGCTGCTGCTGGATGATGCTCCAGGAGTTCCCCCAGGGACTGCTCCTAATTGCCTGGAGAGTCCCTGGTGGCTGGTGAGAAAAAGGAGAGACATTCCCAGCACAGCCCTTTCCTCAGCAGGGCCATTAATTATGTCCTTCACTCCTCTGGCAGGCTGGGGATCCTCACCAAGCCTGTCAGAACATAATTCTCCTCAGATTCCCATTATTGCTGTCAAATCCTGTTCCACTTGCCTCCTAAAGTGGAACATGAGGAGAGCAGACACTCCAGCTGCCTCAGGCACAGGGAGGGAGACCCCATAAACCTCTTTTCCTCAGGAAATCAGGCTTGCAGAAACCGAAATACTCCTTTTTTTTTTTTTTTTTTTTAGTTTCTCTGGAGCTCAGCACATCCATTCTGGCACTGGTCTCCAGCAGAATGCAGGGGTCCCTTTCTCCAGGAATCTTGGGGCACCCCTGGAAAGCTGTCCCAGCAGGAATGACCTGTCCTGGAGCCACAGGAAAAGCTCCTGCAGCAAACCCAGCCCTGGAAGCAGCTGATGAGCACCATGGTGGGAGAAATCCCTCTGCCTTGGCATTTCACCCTGGGAATTTACATGGGTTTAGCTATGGGATAATTCCTTTTTTCCCCTTCCCTCTGTGGGGTGCAGAGCTTGGTGCTTTCAGGGATTGGGAGCAGCTCTATTTTGAGGGCTCAAAAACCAGTTAATCCCTTCCCTGGCGTGCACCAATGTCCCTGCTCATGGACAGCTTGGCACTTGCCATCTGCAGGGGAAAAAAAATCATATAAAAATATCTTTACAAGGTGGAATTGTGTCCATCTTTTGTCACCATTCTACAGGGAAAGCAGGAGCCAGCTGGGGCTGGAGGAGGGATCCTGAGATCCAGATCCATCTCAGCTCTGGAACAAACTAGAACAGGAATTCAATGTTTTCTCTCCCTTTTTAGTGTGCCTGATGCCTTTTTTTAGGACTCTCATGGGAGGCAGGGAGAGCGCAGGGATGTGGCAGAATAAAGCACTGGCTAAAGGTGGGGGAAAGGAATTCCAGGTGGGAATAACTCCTGGCAGGGGGAGTGACACAGGGACAGGGACCTGTGCTGGGTGGGGACATCTGGGCTTGGAGCAAAACACAGCTCAGGAGCTGGAATATAAAAGGTGGGAAGAGAAAATCCAGCAGTGGATGAGGGTTGGGAACAGGACAGGGCAGGACCTTGGGGACAGCTGAGCCATTGTCACCTTGATGGGGACAAGGATTTGGGCCGGGGTGTTGTGACGGTGTTCACAGGGGTCTGAGGATGAGGGAAGAGATGATGATCTGACTCCATGTTTCGGAAGGATTATTTATTATTTTATGATATATATTACATTAAAATTATACTAAAAGAATAGAAGAAAGGATTTCATCAGAAAGCTAGCTAAGAATAGAATAGAAAGGAATGATAACAAAGGTTTGTGTGATTGGCTCACTGTGATTGGCCATTAATTAGAAACAACCACATGAGCCAATCACAGATGCACCTGTTGCACTCCACAGCAGCAGATAATCAATGTTTACATTTTGTTCCTTAGGCCTCTCAGCTTCTCAGGAGAGAAAATCCTAAGGAAAGTACTTTCCATGAAAGATGTCTGTGACAGGGTGTCACATTGGGAAGGTGAAGAATCAGGATTCATCTTTCCTGTCTGTGAAGAAAATTTTTAGGGGCTGCTTTGCCCCTTTTGACAAAGACACTGCAAGGAAAACTCTGCCTGAGTGCTCGGGGACTTTGTTCCCTCGGCCCATCCTCGCTGGTTGGGATTTGGGAGAAGGGATCTGATTGGGATGAAGGTGCTGAGCTCCCCTTTGCTGCCTGAGCACCCAGCCCTGAGCACAGCATGCAGCTCCCAGAACTGCAGAAGGAGAAACCAGGAGATTCTCCCCCTTTTCCCAGCACTTCACAGCTCACAGGAGTTGTTGGTGCTGCAAAAAGGAGCCCTCGCTTCCTCTGCTGGGAAAGAACCAGGCAAAGGGAAGGAAGGAAATGAAATCATCCTCCTCCTCAAGGCACCAGAATGCCAAAACCAGCCGGGATCCAGCTCACAAACACCTGCAGAGTGTTTGGGGTTTGGGTGTGACAGCACTGGGGGCTCCGTGTGCTGGGTGTGCTACCACTGGGCAGCGCTGGCTTTGCACCTCCCTCCCTTTAACATCCCAAAGAATGGAAATGCTGGGGATGCTGGAAGTGCTGGGAATGCTGGAAATGCTGGAAATGAATGCTGGAAGTGCTGGAAACGCTGGAGATGTGGCTGCCAAGGTGCAGAGCTCCGTGCCTCCGAGCAGATGTTGCTCCTCCTGCTGCACCAACACTCATCTGTTTCCCAGATGTCCCTGACTAATGAGCAGCTCCTTCCCCTCGTTCCAGGGTCATCCCAGGTCTCTGAGGGGTTTAAAAATATCCATGGACGCTGCAGCTCAGCACAGCCAGGGTGTTTTGCTGTGTTTTGCAGGGATGTTCTGGTCCAGTGAGTGACCAGGATGTGGATTTGGGGAGGATTTTAAACTCATTTTTAAACTGGAATGGAGCAGAAGTGTAGATGCACGGTACATCCCTCATTTTTCCTCCAGCAAACTCCATGGATGCTGCAGGCACAGGATTCACCCATCCTGGTGGTGGAGGTGGGCTGAGTTTCTAAACTCAGTTTCTAAACCTCATCCCATGCAGGAGGTGGATGGAGAATCCCAAATCATCCCATGCAGGAGCTGGATGGGGAGATCTCAAATCATCCCATGGAGGAGGTGGATGGAGAAGCCCCAAATCATCCCATGGAGGACGTGAATGGAAAATCCCAAATGATCCCATGAAGGAAGTGAATGGAGAATCCCAAATCTTCCCATGGAGGAGGTGAATGGAGAGATCCCAAATTATCCCATACAGGAGATGGATGGAGAATCCCCAAATTATCCCATGCAGGAGGTGAATGGAGAGATCCCAAATCATCCCACACAGGAAGTGGATGGAGAATCCCAAATCATCCCATGGTGGAGGTGAACAGAGAATCCCAAATCGTCCCATGCAGGACATGGATGGAGAATCCCAAATCATCCCGTGCAGGGGATGGATAGAAAATCCCAAATCATCCCATGCAGGAGGTAAATAGAAAATCCCAAATCATCCCATGGAGGAGGTGAATAGAGAATCCCCAAATTATCCCAAGGAGGAGTTGGATGGAGAATCCCAAGCCATCCCATGCAGAATGCTCCATCTGGTCATTTTCTGAGGGATTTTGGAAGAAGGGGATGAGCATCCTGCCCCTGACATCTCCACTGAGCCACATTATTGTGCTGGGATTAAGCAGAAACCCCTTTGCAGGTGTTAATTCTGTAAAAATAAATCGGTACCAGGGCGGGAGTGGTGAGGAGGAGGCAGGAGCCTGCAGCTCTGGCTGCACTCGTAATCCAGGGGGAAATGTGTGTGTGAATAATGAATGGGCACTGGAAAAATAAAACACAATATTGTGGGGAAGATAAGTCTATTAAAGTCTTGCTGCAGAGCCTGCCTGATGGATTATGGAGTTCTCTGCCTCTGGCTGCAGCTCTTCCCTGTGCTGGGCTGGGTGAGATCCACCCAGAGCTTTCCATGGGCTGTGCCTGCATCCCAGCTCACCTGCATGGACCCTCCTGGCCTCTTTTCCTGCTCCCCATAAATGCCCTGCAGTGGCTTTTAGTGAGCTCAAGGGAATCCCCCATGGGATGGTAGGGTTACCTAAAAACAGAGGCCAGACTGAATTAATGGAATAAAAAGCAGTTTATTTCTATTTATTGAAGGGTCTTCAGGTACATTTCAGGCAGATGAAGTCCCTCAGGGTCAACACCCAAAATAGATGTGGGGTCACAAAGGTTTTTATAATTTCATAGTTTTGGTCCGTTTGCATATTGGGGGTTAATCTTCCAATTACAGCTTTAGGTTATGAAGTCATTTATCCCAAATTTGCTCCCCCTAACTCACTTTTTTTTCCATTTTCCAGGGCCTGAGCCAGTGAGGTGTCCTTGATACCCAGGCCTGGAGAGGAATTTTTGTGTCTGACCAAAATGGGAGAACAGCAGCTGACACTGAATATGGAGTTTAGAGTTATGCACTAAAGAACTGCAGGATTGCAAATAAATGAAAAATACAACAGCTATAATCCAAAGGGATCAGTGGGAGCTGAATTTGGGTGAATTTGGGAGCACAGCATCCTCAGTCCCTGAGTCCTGGTGGGGTTTCCAGACTCCTTCTCCTTCTCCTTCTCCTTCTGCTTCTCCTTCTTCCCTCCTGGCTGTGAGTTTTGGTGTCGCCGCTGCTCCAGGGGATGAAGGCACCTCCTCACTCACCATCTGGGCCATTCTGGAGCTCCAGAACAGCCCCACCTGAGCAGGTGGGCAGCAAAAGCTGCTTCTCCTCTCCCTCAACCCCAAAGCAGCAGCAGTCAAAGCCCCCAGTGTGGCAGGACCTCGTGGGACACACCTGTGGGCAGGGATGGGGTGACACTGCTGTCCCCAGGCTCAGCCCCACAGCACTGAGCCTGGCTGCGCTGCCCTAATTAGAAACACCCAAATTAATCAGTGGATTGGAGTTCTGACAAGAGCCTGTGTTGTTCTGCACTGACCTGAAAGGATTTGTCAGTGCTCGCTGCAGCCGTGGTGGGGAGCGGTGTCTGCTCCCATTCCAGCTTTCCCTCTGCTCTGGGCTTGTTTCTTTTTTTCTTCCTCAAAGAAAAAGCAGTTTTGTTTGTGTTTCTCCTTCAGCAGCAGGAACAGCCACTTTCAGTCAGTCTATCCTTTCTGAACAGGCTGCTGAGGTTTGGGGAGGTTTTCCCCATTTCTTTTTGAACTTCTCTGGGATGGGACTTTTCATTTCTCCTTCTCCTTCTCCTTCTTCTCCCTCTCCTTCTCCTCCTCCTTCTCCTTCTCCTTCTCCTTCTCCTTCTCCTTCTCCTTCTCCTTCTCCTTCTCCTTCTCCTTCTCCTTCTCCTTCTCCTTCTCCTTCTCCTTCTCCTTCTCCTTCTCCTTCTCCTTCTCCTTCTCCTTCTCCTTCTCCTTCTCCTTCTCCTTCTCCTTCTCCTTCTCCTTCTCCTTCCCCTCCCTGGGTTCCACCCTCAGGGAAGGTTCCTGCAGCACAGAAGCAGCCCCAAGCCCAGGATTGATGTTTGAAGAAGGAGCTCGGTGCCTGCTGTGCGATTTGGGGAATTGCAGGGGGGAGCAGCAGCAGCAGCTGGGAAAGTTGGGGGTAAAATCACATCAATAATGGAGAGAGCACGAAGGGAAGCAGCCAGGGCTGCCTGATTTAGGATTCACTTTGAAAACAGATTCCCCTTCAGGGGAAACACGTGTGTGCCTTGGTGGGAAGGGAAAGGGAAAGAAAGGGAAAGGGAAAGGGAAAGGGAAAGGAAAAGGAAAAGGAAAAGGAAAAGGAAAAGGAAAAGGAAAAGGAAAAGGAAAAGGAAAAGGAAAAGGAAAAGGAAAAGGAAAAGGAAAAGGGAAAGGATTGCAAGAACAAAGTGAAGTCAAATCCCATCAGGAGAGGATTTGGGCCGGCAATTCCCTCTCCATCAATGGAGTGTGAGTGGCCAGGCTGTGGCTTTGGCCCCGGGAAGGGGAGGGGAGAGGCTCATCCTCAGCGCAGGAATCCAGGCACATCCCTCTGGGAAGAGCTTCAAAGGCTCTGGAACACCTTTCCTGCTTGTAGCCTCTGCTTTGCCTTTTCATTTCTCAAACACCGCCCAATCATGCTAATGAATTCATTCTGGGATAATCCTTCCTGGCTTCCATAGAATTGAAATCAGGTTTTATCAGCAATTTGCCGTGGCTGTGGTGGTTGCTCAGGTCCTGGTGTTCCTTCTCCAGCCGCTTTCTCCTCTCCAAAGGTGACACCACAGGATGATGCTGTTTGGAGCTGCCCTTTCCAGCCAAAATTGATCATTTTGCCCTTTGATCCTGCTCTCCTCTTGCCTCCCCTTCCCTTGTGCCAGCAGGAGCAATGAGGGTTGCTGGGGATGGGTCAGCACAGGCACACAGGTGGGTTTTTCTCCCCAAAGCCAATTCCTGGAGCACACAGGAGCTCACACACCCTCCTGCTTCATCCTTACGGAGGAGGGGGGAGAATGAGGGTCTCAGGTCCATCAGACACGGGATGGGATGCTGCATCCCTCTCCCTCATCTCTCACAGGGGGGAAGTGGGTGTTTAATCCCAAATTTCTATGGCCGAGGACCTGAGAAGTTTTGAGGGTTTCTCCAGGAATCATTCCCGATTTTGTCCCTCATGTCTGGGGTCAAAATCCCCCCTCTGACACCACAGAGAAAGCTGAGGCTGTAATGGAAGAGGCTTCATGACGTTTTTGGCACATTTACTGATATTTCCCGGGGGGAAATTCCTGCTGCAGAGCCGAGCCACCCCTCCCTCTCTCCCTGCTGTCCCCGTTGTCCCTTCGCTGCTGTCACTGATGGATGCCGGTGTCACCCCGGGCCAGGTCAGGGCTCCTCGGGCTGCCTGGAAGAGTCACCCACATCATCCTCACGGCCATTAATCTTAATTAAACGCGCCAGGGCTCGGAGCCCATCAAGCCCAGCTGGTCTGGGCTGTCAAAGCCAGGTCTGGCCAGGCTGAGCCCCTGTGTGCCCAGGGAAGGGATGGGAAGAAGGGGAAAAGGATGGAAATTCAGGGAGAGGAGGAGTGCAGACACCCGTGTCACAGACATCTATTATGAAAAATCCGTTCCTTAGGATTTTTCCTCCTGAGAAGATGAGAGGCCTCAGGAACAAAATGCAAACATTGATTATCTGCTGCTGTGGAATGCAACAGGTGCATCTGTGATTGGTCTCATGTGGTTGTTTCTAATTAATGGCCAATCACAGTTTACTCTCTGTCCAAGCCACAAGCCTTTGTTATTCATTCTTTCTTTTTCTATTCTCAGCTGGCCTTCTGATGAAATCTTTTCTTCTATTCTTTTAGTATAGTTTTAATATAATATATATAATAAAATAATAAATCGGCCTTCTGAAACACGGAGTCAGATCCTCATCTCTTCCCTCATCCTCAGACCCCTGTGAACGCCATCACACACCTGGTTTTTAAAGCACACAGATATTGAAGCCTGCCCTTGCTGTCACCATCTCCCATCCCAACCTGCCCTTCCACATCCTGATCCAAAGCCCCCAAAAGGACCAGAAGGCAGCAGCACCACACCAGGATTAACACCATCCCGATTTTTTTCCTCTTTTCCCAGCAATTATTTGCATTGAAAATCTCAGAGATTTTTGCCTCTGGCTAACACAGCCCCTCATCTCTGCATTGCTTCTGAAAGCATTCCCAAAATATTTGAGTGGAGGGGAGAGGAGGGGGTTTCCCAGCTGTCTGGCCATTTAGGAGGGCAAAAAAATGATCAAATTCCAGCAGCTGCTCAGTGCAGGGGACTTTGCTGCTGCATTAGCTGGATCAGCTTGGAAAACGCATCCTTCAATCAGTTTAAGCCCCTAGGCTTGATGCAATTTTGCTGCTGCCTTCTCTCTGAGGTGCTTTTTACGGCTGCTATCTCTGAGTATTTACAGCAAAGTGAGGAGAGACTCGGCTGGGTCTGTCCCCACCACGGGTGGCAGCTCCAGGGTGGTTTTCCAGGGATTCATCCTGCTCTGACACCTGCAAGGAGCATCTTTCAGCACCAGTGATAGCTCCAGCCTGGGCAGGAACCAGTCCTTAAATCCTCCCATCCCAGGTTTTCCCTCGTGGGAGCTGGATTTGGTGCAGGTGCAGCTCCTCATGGACCGGTGAGGGTGCTCTCTGATTTTTGCCACGCCTTCTGTTATAAGTAAAAAATATGCCAATTTTTGGGGGAGGAAAAAAAAAAAAAAAAAAAAAAAAGGTTGCAGAACCAGTTAAACCAGTTGCTGCCAAAGTGAAGTTCTACCCGTTTGGCAGGGCCAGGTTGATGGTGCTTCTCCCCAGACGGTGAGAGGAGGCGACATGAGAGGGGGGCATCAAAAGATGCAAAATAACCTCGGGACCAGCATGCCATGGGAAGATACCCCACCAAACTTACCGAAAAGACCCCAAAAACAACGAGACAATAGAGAATTAAGAGATCAGAGTGATGTCTAGACGCGAAGAACAAAGTTCCGAGCCTGCATAGATGCTGAAAACCTTTGTTGCCCTGAGCAAAGACTTCATCTGGAACCAAGACCCTCGAGCCTGGAAAAGCCAAAAGTCAAAATCTGGGGCTGCACCCACTGCTCTTATGAGGATGGGACCCCAGCTTTGCCCTTAGTGGACAAAGCTGCACACTCCTCCTCCTCTGAGTCACCCTGGGAGCATCAATGCAGAAGCCACAGATCCATCGAGCTTCCCAGCCTTAAGCTGATCCCTTTTAATAAAGGTATTAAAAGGAGGAAAAGTCTCCTGCCCTGTTTATTTCACTTCCATCCAGGTTTTCAGGAGGAAAAGCCTCCCTAGGTGTAAGGAATGCCGCAAATCCAGCGGTGATGCTTGCATGTGCTGAGAAATCCACACTTGGACCAAGGCTGGGTTTTAAATCCTTTGTTGCTGAACAAGTGCCAGGTTTAGGCATGAGTTTAATCCACTCTGCAGGACTAAAGGACGCTGCTTAAAGTTCAGCACGAGTTTAAAATCGCTCTGTGTTTGCCGAATCCAGCCCTGCAGTGAGAGTTTTAAATGGAGCTAATTGCACATTGTGTGCGATGGGCAAGCCCTCGCCTCCAAAATCACCGCCCGTGAGTTCTTGGGAAGGCTCGGCAGCAGCTGCAGAACAATTTTTTTTCCATCCCTTTTTCTATCCAAAATTCCAGCATGCAGTGCAA
Source organism: Ammospiza caudacuta (assembly GCF_027887145.1). Taxonomy (NCBI): domain Eukaryota; kingdom Metazoa; phylum Chordata; class Aves; order Passeriformes; family Passerellidae; genus Ammospiza; species Ammospiza caudacuta. The sequence goes on from NC_080612.1 coordinate 7,256,456, forward strand.
ATCCAGCTGGAAGCACGGCTGGTGTGGGCAGGGATTTATTAAATCAGCCTAGGGCTGTGTTTTAGGTACCTGGGGTAAATCCGAGTGGGATTTACCAAAAACCCACAGGGGACAAGAGCAGGGAGAGGAGAAATGATGGGAACCCTCACTGTGGCCTGCACACTGAAAATGGGAGATTTCTGCATCATTTCTGCTACCCTGGACCTTTCTCTCCATCCCTGCTGTCCCTGCTCCTGGCAGGGGCACTGTCCTCGCTCTTCTCCATCATTTCTGGTGCTCCTGGCATGCTCAGGGTGGTGGCACCTCCAGTGGTGCCTCGTGTCCCAGTGCTGCAGGGTCACCCGGGGGTGCTGGGCAGGAGAAATGTGACAAAATCCAAGTGTCCCCAACAGGGGCTGCAGCATCAGCCCAAGCTGTGGCTCCTGGGGACATTCATCCCCACTGAACCCCTTGAAACAGCTGAGCCCACATCCCAGGGCCTTCAACTCCTTCCCTCGTGTGAAACCCATCCTAAACCCACCCTGTGCCCATGCAAGACCCTGTGAATGTTTTTTATCCCCTATTTTTTATCACACCTTGCAGATAATCCAAATTCACTCACATGGCCCCAGAACTTCCACGACCTTCCCCACCAGCTCCCTTGGTCTTTGACACGTCCCTGCTTCAGTCATTTTGAAATAAAACAGCCTGGATGGATGGATGGATGGATGGATGGATGGATGGATGGATGGATGGATGGATGGATGGATTGATATGCTCCAGATTTGGGTGGCAGGGACAAAATCTTGTCCTGGGATTTTGAAGCTGCTCTTTCACCTCATCCATGCACCACAAGGGATGCACCCCAAACTGATTTTGTTGTCTGGGACAAAGCCCATTTTTCCATCCCTCTGTCCATCCCTCTGTCCCTCACATCTCAATTTAGCCAAGGCTGAGCTTTTTGCTGCCTGGACCATGCAGATGAAGGTAGACTTGTTAATGTGCTAAATGAAATTCATTAATCAAGGGGAAGAGAAGCTGCTGACGGGAAGGGCTCTCATCCATCCACTCCCTGCCACCTCTAATGGGGCTTTGGTTCGCCTGCATCTTCATCTCACAGATGCAGAAATTCCAGCACTGAGTTGGAAATTCCAGCAGGAGGAAACTCAAAAATCCTTCTCCCCACCTCCCTTTGCATCCTCCAGGCTGGGGAGGTTGCTAAGTGACAGCGTTTCTCTTTCACTAACTCACGGTGAGAACCTGAGTGCTTAAAAGCAAAAAAAATTTTTAAAAAACTAAAAAAGGTGATTTAAGGACCTGAAAATGCCTGGGTTTAGGGGGCTCTTTGTTCTAGGAGGAATGGGGGGAATTCCACGCAGGAATTTGGAGGGGATGGATGGGGATTCCACCTTGCCTGCAGAGCTGGACGGGCATCCCTGGAGGGGTTTCAGCCCAGTTTGAGCCTGAGGGATGCCCTGACTCAGTTTCCCCATCTGTGTGAGGAAGCTCAGGTCTGTAGGGACAGCCAGGTGCCACATCTGGATGCTGTGGATCCTGTCTCAGGCGTGATGCTGAAGGGCTGTGACAAAGGAGTCAGTAAATTCCACCTTTCTTTGCAACCTCACCTCTCTTTACCCAAATTCCCGAATGGATTGGGTGGATCCCGAGCCCTTGGAGCCCACCCAGCAGCAGAGGTGGGTGCAATCAGCCCAGCCCTTCCCCTTTCCCTCCTGCCAGGCTCCTCCATTTGTATTTTTCTGTATTATTTTTAATCCTGCTGTTGTTGGGATTGCTGCTCCGCCATCCCATTTAAAACCATTGATTTACCAGCGAGGCCTCAATAAGCAATTTGGAGCAATTGGAGCTGTTATCTCGCTGTAAATCACGTGCTGCTGGCAGTGAGAGGGGGAAAGGAGAGGGAAAAGAAGGAAGGGAAACAGCTGGAGCTCCCCACAGCTGGTCTGGGTCCATCCACATCTCTGGAAGGCTGGAGGGTGTTTGAGTGCTGTGGTCCAGGAGCAGGGAGATGCTCCTGGCTCCTTTTATCGGGATTTATCCTGAATTTGCCAGCACAAAAGGCCTGCAGGACAGGGAAGTTCCAAGGAGGGCCCTGAGGGTCAGAATTTGGGAATAAACTGGATTTTCCCACCACAGTTTGAACATGAGGACAATGGCAGCCACAGGCACTTGTGGGAAGTGTGACACAAACCCAGCAACAGTTCTGGCTTCAAAAGTTTCCTTTCTCCCTCTCAGGTTTGCCACCTTTCTTCCAGGCTGTGTCTTCTGCTGAATCCTTGGAAAAACCTTTCTGGAGGAGTGGGGGAAAGGAAAATGAAATCCCAACCTGATTAGAGGGAAATCTCTGCACTGGTGGGCTCAGAAACAAAACCTCCCCCAGCTCTATCAGGCAAAAAAAAACAATTTCCAGGATTGAGGGGAAGGATAAAACATCCTAGCACTGTAGTTTTTAGCAATAAATTTCTGGTACCTTCAGAGGCCACCTGGAAAAGAGTTCAGGTCTTCAGAGTGCCTCAAAAAGCACAATTAAGGGGGGTTTTGGGAGCATATATGTCTTTTAAATTATAATAATATCACAGAGCCCTGGGAGGCTGTTCCAGAGAGGTTTTGCCTCCTTGCTGGTGGGTGGAGAATTCTCTCCTGGCCATCACCTCCAAGACAAACCCAAAATCCAAAATCTGCTCGCGGAGAGAGTGAGAGGATCTGGTAAATGTGAGCACTGCAGGGACTGAAAACCAAGTGTGAGTGTTCTTAGAGTGGAGAGGGAATAAATCAGCAATAAAGCAGCTACCTGAGAGCTTTAAAAGCACCCTAATGAAGTGATCCAGCTGCTTTCCAGAGGGTTTGGGATGTGCAGGGGGTGCCTGTGCCCTGCTCATACTCACAGTGTGCAAAGCGATGCTCTTTGGTGGCAGGGAAACACCTCAGAAATTATGTTTTTGGGTGAAATGACACCAAATTTGTTGCTGCTGCTCCCAGCAGTCCGTGGTTTGTGTTTCTCCCATCTCCAGTGCTTTCTGCTGGGATGGAGATCACCCCCAGTGTTTGTTTCACGTGTTCTGGTGCTCACCAGCGTGCCCAGGGTGGTGGTTTGGCATGGGAGGCATTCATGGAAGTGATGCAAAGCTTCTGAGTAATTGACAATTTGTTGAACCACTAAAAAGCTGTACAAGCCTCTGTGAAAAACACATGTTAAATACAAAACATACCAGGAAATCTCAAAACTACTACGCCTGGTTTGTGTGGGTAGCACACGCAGCACCTGGGGTGGACCCCAGCCAGTGGGACCAGCAAAAGGCACCCAAGAAAACACCTAGAGGAAAAAAAAAACAAACAAAAAAAAACAACAAAAAAAAAAAAAAAAAAAAAACCAAAAACCCAAAAAACCTACAAAAACAAACAAAAAAAACCAACGAAAAAAAAAAAAAAAAACACCAAAAAAATCCCCACAAAAAATAAAACAAAACAAAACAAAACAAAAAAAACCCAAACAAAAAACCCAAAAAAAAAACCAGAAAAAACAAACCAAAAAAACCCCAAAACCAAAAAAAAACCTTCCCAGTTGCAAAGGTCCCCAAATTACCAATTCTTCTGTGGGGCAGAGAAGGTTTTTATGTGATGAGTTGCAGCAGGAGCAGAACCCTGAGCTGCCTCCCTGTGAGACCAAACCCTTAAAAATGCCCCCAAAAGGGATAATTTCCATTCTGGAGGGCTCATCCTGGTTCTGGGTGTGCTGGATTCCATCCCTGTGCACCCACAGCTTCTTTCCAGAGGCATTTTGGCATCTCCATCTCCTGGCAGAGCATAGCCAAGGCCACAAACTCAATATCTCCTTCCCAGCCATGCCAACGACAGATTTATTTGGGCTTTTTTCTTTTTCCTGGTTCTGGAGTAGTTGAGAAAAATAAAAAACAGAAATCACTTTCCAGAGACATCATCTGTGCTCTGTCTCCGTTCCAGTCAAAATCAAAAGGGCTTGGGTTGATTTCCAGCTTTTTTAAGGTAAAAAATAAATAAATGCAATCAAAGGATGCGTCAGGGGGGAAGAAACTCCAGATCAAAAGATTGAGGCGGCTCCTTGTGAGCCAGGGAAACATGTCAAGAGGAAATATTTTTATTTCTGAATGTGGGGGGGTTTTTCTGTCTTTTTCCTCTGGGAGTTTTCAGGGGATAAATCCAAGGAGTTTGGAGCAACCTGGGACAGTGGGAGGGTTGAAGGTGTACAGGAAGGATAGAATGAGATGAATTTTAAGGTTTCTTCCAATCTAAACATTTCCATGATCCAGCAGGTCCTTGTGGGGATCTGGGGTGGGGAGAGGGAGCTTGGGGGGGATGCAGGGATTCCCCATGGATCTCCTGATTCCAGAGGGGTTGGGACGGATCCAGAGGGGCTGGGGTGGATCCAGAGGGGCTGGGGTGGATCCAGAGGGGTTGGGATGGATCCAGAGGGGCTGGAATGGATCTGGAGGGGTTGAGATGGTTCCAGAGTGGATGGGATGGATCCAGAGGGGTAGAGATGGATCTAGAGGGGCTGAAGTGGATCCAGAGGGATCAGAATGGATCCAGAGGGGTTTGGATGGATCCAGAGGGACTGGGATGGATCCAGAGGGGTTGAGATGGATCCAGAGGGGTTGGGATGGATCCAGAGGGGCTGGGATGGATCCAGAGGGGCTGAGGTGGATCCAGAGGGGCTGGAATGGATCTGGAGGGGTTGAGATGGTTCCAGAGTGGATGGGATGGATCCAGAGGGGTTGAGATGGATCTAGAGGGGCTGAAGTGGATCCAGAGGGATCAGAATGGATCCAGAGGGGTTGAGATGGATCCAGAGGGGTTGGGATGGATCCAGAGGGATTGGGGTGGATCCAGAGGGGTCAGGATAGATCTGGAGGGATTGGGATGGATCCAGAGGGGTTGGGATGGATGGCAGGGGTTGGATGGATCCAGAGCGGTTGGATGGATCCAGAGGGGTCAGGATGGATCCAGAGGGGTTGGGATGGATCCAGAGGGATTGGGATGGATCCAGAGGGGTCAGGATGGATCCAGAGGGTTGGGTTCACCAGCATGAGGGGTGAATGAGTGTGCACAGCTCTGGAGATCAAAGGTGGGACTCAGAGGTGCTCATGGACCTCTCCCAGTGCTTCTCCCAGCTCATGTCCCCTCTCTGCATCTCCATAAATCCCTGCTGGGTTACACCAACCCCAAAACTGCATTTTCCCCACCTCCACTGTGGATCCCACTTAGAGAATCCTCCCTTTCCTCTGGGTCACCCCAGAGCCATCTGAGCACCAATTTTCCCTCATTATTTTTTTTTTCCAGCAGTAAAACCAGAGCTGTGGTGCCTCTGTGTCCTCCCCAAACCCAAACCAGAATGGGGTCTATTCATCTGCTCGGATGAAATGTGAGGACAGAAAGGGATGAGCTCCCAGAAAGCAGCAGGATCATTTCCATGGCATTGATCAGGGGCAGAGCAGCCGCTGGCTCAGCACTTTGAACCCCTGGATTTCATCAGTGGAGTGCTCAGCCCTCAGCTAATTGGATTTGCATCGTTAGGGTGATCTATGCCTCCTCCAAGTATTCTGGGCACGAGCCTGGCTGGGATTTTTGCAGGGACAGGGAGCCAAAAAGGGCTGAACCTGCAAGGTCAGGCAGGAAAAGGGATCTGGAGAGCGGGGACATCAAATAATGGGATATCAAACCTTGGGACATCAAATATTGGGACATTACTTGGTAAAGGCAGGGACAGAGCTGGAGCTGAAGTTTGGGCTGAGGGAGGTTTTATATTTTTAACTGGAACCTTGCAAAGGACACAATCAGACCCTGCAAATCCAGGGTCAGAGAGAGTGTGAAAACCAGCTGGGATTAATTACTGTGCAGTGAATTAATGTCGCATTAATTAGGCTGCATCCCAACCTGCAGCCCTGAGCCTGCCACGGACCATGGCAAGGTAAACTGAGGCACAGGTGGGTGAAGTTTTGTCACTGGGACACCCACGGTGCTTTGAGGGGCTCTGCACCTTGTCCCTGTCATGCTGGACCATGACAAAATATTTTTCCATCCTCAGTTTGGTTTTTCCAGATGTATCTCAGTTTAAGCCACTTTTCCCTCAATCTGTTTTCTCCCCATCCTGTGGAGCAGATCTTTAGATTTCCAGTGAAGACACAGAGCCACAAACAAAACCAGCTGTAAACCAATTTGCAGGGAATTAAAATCCATGATATTTTTTTTTCCTGGACAATAGGCTTTGCTTTACCCAGGCTGGGAAAAAAAAATATTCAATTTTGGCAAAAAAAAAAAAAAATCTATTTTGGTGAAAAAAAAAAAAACTCAATTTTGGAAAAAAAATTACTCAATTTTGGCGGAAAAAAATACTGAATTTTGGCTCCAAGAAGGAGCTCAGCTGTGCCTCTAAAATCAGATATTTGGGAGATGTTTGCTCCCACGGGAAGAAGGAAAGGCTCCAGTCCTGCCCAGCCCTCCCAGCCTGGTTTTCAATCATGTCCAAGGGGAGCCAGGATAATTGGGAGCTGTGTCACAGCAGGTCAGACAAGCTGCTCTTCCCTGACCTTTAAATCCAGGAATTCACAAAAAATTGGGGCTTTTCTGTAGCTAGGCAGCCGGGACAGCATCTGCTGCCTGTCCTGCCTGGCTGTGCATCCAGGAAATGGGATTTATCCATGGATTTATCCCAACCATCCCTCCGGGTCTGCAGGAACCCAGGAAATTCCTCTGGCTGCCCTGGAGGATTCGAGACCCTGTCAGGGGGCTCAGAGACCTTGGTACAGAGCCCAAGACCCCTGTGCCTTTGATTTAGCCCTTGGAAAAAACAGTTACCAACCTTTACATGAAGGATTACAAGCCACAACAGTTTAAGTAGAATGATAGTGAATTTATCACGGGGTGGAAAAGTAGATTTTGGGGTTTTTAGAATGGGGGTTCAGAAGGCAAGATGGAGGGATCTGAGCATGTCCAGCCTTTCTCCTTCTCCTTCTTCTTCTTCTTCTTGGCCTCCATCCTCTGCTGTGATGTTGGCACTTTTAGATTGGTTTAGAGTAGAAGCTCACTGTCTAACATAGGTGATAGGTATTGGGAAGGAATTGTAAATATTGTAAAAATTGTAGATTTTAGTATAAAAACATAACACCACACTGGGGGCAGGCAGAGTGCCTGGACTGTCCTGCTGAAGGGACCTCAGCAGGGCAGGAGAAAATTTTTTATAGATAAGATAAAATAAACAACCTTGAGAGTGAGAAATTAAGAGCTCTGACTCCTTCTTCAAGTGCTTGGGGATGGGAAAAGAGACTTTTAACTTTTCTTGGGGTCACTCTGACCAGCTAAAGATCCTGACACCAGAGCAGAGCTGGGAGTGGGGACAGGGAATCCTGGCATGGGACCCCCAGGAATAGCCGGGTTTATCCATGGATTTATCCCAAACATCCCTCGGGAGGGGGACAGGGAATCCTGGCCTGGGACACCCCCGGCAGTGCCGGATGATCCCAACAGGGGCAGGAGAGAACTGCAGGAAAAATTGCCGGCCGTGCTGAGTAGGGGGAATGGGAATGAGTCCGCTCCTTGACGGGAATCCTCATTGAAAATGCAGCCGTGGTTAAAGGATCTGCCTCTCCCAGAGCCGTCCTGGGGATGCCTGAGGTTTTGGCTTTTCTATTTTTCAGATTCTATTCTGCTTTATTGTGTGGGTCTGGCATCACATTAGGGGATGGTGAGCTCTGTGCACAGAGCAGGGAGGCAAAATAATTCCTGCTCCAGCTGGGGACCAAGGACAAATGATCCAGATCTCAGGCCCAAGAGCATAAATAATGCTCTGAAATAGTGGTGATCATATTAAAATATAATAAAAAATGGTGAAATGAAGAGAGAAAAACAAGCAGTATGGGACTTCATGGGGTAAATCTGGAATTGGACAATGAGCTCCAAGATGCGAAAGGAGCAGAGCTGATCAAAGTGAGAAGGTCCCGTGAGTGGTTGTCCATTTTGTGACCATTTTGGTTCATCTTGGGTTCATTTTGGGACCATTTTGGTCCATCTTGGGTGCAGCCCTGGCTGGGTTCTTGTGCTGCCCAAGGTGGATCCATGGAGGAGATCCTTTTAATAAATCCCTGCTTTATTCTGTAACTCTGTCCAGTCTCTGTTCTAGGCCAACCTTCTCAAGGCACCACTGGTGATGATCCTTTAATGAAATGCTGGAATGAAAGCCCAGAGGTTTGGAGGAGCAGCCTCTGTCCCAAATCAGAGAATTCCTGACTGATTTGGGTCGGAAAGGACCTTAAAGCTCATTTAATTCCAATGACATGAGCAGAGACACCTTACCCCCCGCCAAAGAAACCCAGAAAGGCCCCAAAATTCCTGGCAAGTCTGAAGGGAGTCCTGGAGAGCAGCAAAAGTTCCCACCAAGCCCTGAATAATAAAATTCATTTCAGAGGGGTTCCAGTCCTGCTGTCCTTGGAAAGGGCTGGGGGCAAGAAAAAGAAGAGAAACTGAGGAGGTTCCATGGGAACCTGCAGCCAGGATATTTAGGATATTTAGAAGTATCCTCAGCTGGGAGGAAGGGATCAAGTTCCTGGTGCAGAGGAGGTGCCCCAAAATTCAGTGTCTGATTTTTTAGGTTTTCCTGCTCCTGTTCCCTGGAGAAGCCGGTGCTGAGCTGCAGCTGGTGCAGAGACAGGAGCATCCCTCCTCTGTCCCTAGGGAGGGATTTTCGCTGAGCCAGGCACAAAAAAAAAGAAAAAAACAAAAAAACACAGCCTCGAGCCCCCAGAAATAACAGCGCAATTAGCAAAGTAATTAAATCGCAAATCCTGCCCCGCTAATGTCAACAGCGGGGAGCGGGGGACAGAGACCTTGATTAAACTCGCCCTGGACAGTCAGGGATGGCTTTTCTGATCCCGGGAAATGAATCTGCCTCTCTGTGGGGAATATCCCTCCATCCCCTGGGATATGGGGCAGCTCGGGATGCAGCATCTCCTGCCCCAAAAATGTTGGGGTCCCCATTCCTGGACAAATCCCACACGGCTGGGAGAGGCTGGAGGCATCCCAAGAGGGGGAATTGTTGCAGACATCTTTTTGTGAAAATCTTATTCTTTAGGATTTTTTTCCCCTTCTGAGAAGCTGAAGCCTCAGAAACAAAATGTAAACAATGGTTATCTGCTGCTGTGGAATGCATCAGGTGGATTTTTGATTGGGCCATCTTGAACGTTTACAATTAATGGCCAACCACAGACCAGATAGCTTGGACTCTCTGTCCGAGCCACAGATCTTTGTTATTCATTCTTTTCTATTCTTAGCTGGCCTCCTGAGGAAACCTTTCCTTCTATTCTTTTTAGTATAGTTATAATGCAATATATATATCATAAAATAATAAATCAAGCCTTCTGAACATGGAGTCAACATTCTCGTCTCTTCCCTCATCCAAGAACCCTTGTGACCACGGTCACAGGGAACTGGGGAAAAAAGGCTCTGAGTTTGGAGGGTGAGGAAATGATGGAGGCAAAGGGAAGGGGCTGAGCTCAGCACAGGATAATCCCCATTTTTCACTCTGCTTTGATCCCTCCTCTCTCTGAGCCCGGAGACATCGGTGCTCCGTGAGGTTTGAGGGGTTTTGTGAGGGTTTAAAGGATTTGTAAGGCACGGCTGGGGGCACAAGAACCCCATGGGGAGCAGGGGGACATCAGGGTGCAGGTCCCCAGCTCTGCCTGCTGCTCCTCACAGGTGGCTCCTGCAGCATCACAAGGCCAAATTAAAATGCAAATATGTCCCTGCCTGCTGGGAACAGATAGTGAACCACCGAGCAGGGAAAAGGCAGCAGGAATAAACACATGGAGCACTGAGAGAGCTTCTTTCTCATTATTTTACATGTTCTTTTTCTTTCTGTGGCACTTGGCTGTTTGGTTGGGGATTATTTAATGGGGTCTGGGGCAGTCAAGGGGGAAGGGGCTGGGTTTGGGGTAGCACAGGTGGGTTTGGGGTTTGTCCCCATGGGTGCCACCAACCCCAAGATGCAAACTCCATCTCCCCATCTCCAACAGCACTCTGGGGTCTTTTTTATAAATTATTATGTCCCAACTGGATCATTCTTACGGGGAAAACAATGGCAGTGGTAGGAGTGAAGAGGACCAGAGACCATCTGAGCCTTCAGAGAATTCCCATTTTCCTGGGATTTGTCCCCGGATGTTTTGCATTTGCTGATGGACTCCCAGGGCATCAGGACCTTGGAAAAATTGGTGGGGAGCTGCTTTGCTGGTATTCTGAATTCCCAGGATGGGTGAGACTCAGGGGAATGTGTATTTAGGGGTGTCTGTAAGTGCACCCCTGCCCCTGAGCAAAGCCTTTCTATATTATACAGCATTTATATATATATATATATATATATAAATATATATATAGACATTAGAGATTCATATATATGTATGAAGCCTAAATACATCCATATGTATGAATTATAAATATCTGCATCTAAAGGTACCAATAAATAGATGGAGCCACATAGAAGGGTTTGCTCTCTTCACCCTGAGCAGGAACAAACACAAAACCCTGAGCAGGGATTTTTCCCTGGTTCCTCACCCAGGAATAATTCCCAGGGGTGCTGGGAATGGCCTGGAGGAGGTGGCAGGGGGTGCAGGGATGCTGCAGGACACAAACTGGGGGTGCAAACACCGTGGGGCTGTGGGTGCTGGATTCCCAGTGCTGAGCTGGATCCATCAGCTGGGATGGGAAGCGATGGGCTGGAAAACCTCTGCTGATATTTGGTGTCAGACCTTGGGCTTGGCTACAGCTGGGAGAGCAGCCAGGAGAGGTGGGAGAGCCTGGCAGTGGGGACAGCCCCTGCCAAGCCTGGCCAAGCTCCCTGATTGCCACAGCTCTGTCCCTGCTGTCTCCATCATCTCGCACCTCCAGAGTCAGGCACTGCCAGCTCTTATTACAGCTACAAAATTTTATTCCACCTTTTTCTGACCTTCCCCCCCCCCTTTTGTTTTTCTTCCCTTTGTAAATCTTTTTCCCCCCCACAAATATTCATTTATGTTAATTCAGCGAGGGGGTTTGGTGGTTCCAGGCAGGGCAGGCAGCTGTGTTAATTTTCCTGCTCAGAGCCACAATCAGCTCTGTGGCTGGTTCAGACAAAAACCAACTCCCTGCATGCCCTGCCTGCACTCTGAGCACGTCTCAACTCCCTTGTATTTATATTTACATGTACATATTTGTGTATAGAAAACCAGCATAGAGCTCTCAGGTAAATTTTAAGGCCACCCAGGGGAGAAACCTTCACAGACTCCAAACTGATAAACTCCTTAAAGAGGCTTTTGAGACACCACACACCACCCCAGACCACGGCTTACCTGCCAGGGAAACTGAGGCACAGGATGGGCTCTGTGCCCATCCAAGAAGAGGAGAGGATTTTGGAGGGGAAACCCTCAAAACCACAAAATGCTCAGTCAAAGCTGATCTATCCCCCAGCAGACCCCAAAAGCCACCCCCAAACCCACCCCAGGCACCACAGCAGAGACAGGGCCCATGACAGTGCTGCCACTCTTGCTTTTTGTTTCATTTTTTTCCTTTTCTGGTCTTTTATTTAAGAAAAAAAAAAAAAAAAAAAAAAAAAGAAAAAAAAAGAAAAAAAGAAAAAAAGAAAAAAATAAAGAGACACAGTGGTGGGTAACTTTCGATCCAGAAATAATCCGCTGCCAACTTCCACCAGGTGATGCTGGGGGGGGGGGGGTCCCTGTCCCCACATGCTCCGTGCCCATAGGGACAATTGCACAGCCCAGGGTACCCTGGATGCTCCACACTGGGCTGGGAGATGGGGTGGCCCTGGGTGGGTGAGCCAGAGGGGCTGGGAGGTGCCACCAGCACGGGGGGACCAGGAGGCATCGGGTTATGGCAGTCAGAAGGCACCACACAGGCTGAGCCCGGCCCCTGGGCTGGCACTGGGCGAGCTGGGCTGGCCCTGGGACACACAGGCCAGGTCCCATTGAGGGTGTCCCCACACCACATTCCCATCCCAGAGCCACATTCCAGCCCTGGGAGGGGGCACAAAGCAGTGGCTGCCCCTGGAGACCCCAGCAGGGCTGTGGGGTGGAGGGGTCCCAGCACTGGGACAGAGGGACAGGCAGGGTGGGCAGCAAATGGCCCCACTGGCCACCCTCACACTGCCCAAGCAGCCAGGGAGCAGGGCACAGCAGGAATTTGGGGCTGTGGTGGGGACAGCAGTGTCCTGGGCCTGTGGTCATTGTGCCCCCCACTCCTGCCTCCCGCAGCATCACCCAGCGTGGGCCAACACCCCAAAAACCACGGGGTGACCCAGCCCTCACCTCCAAAATTGTGCAACTGAGCGCAGCAAAGGCTGGAGGAGGCCCTTGGGGAGCCCTCACCCACCACCTCCTTGCTGGGATCCGGAGGGAATTCGGGATCTCTCCCTTCTCCCAGGCCCTTCCCAGCAGGACCCCCAGCCTCCCCCTGCACACCCTGAGCTGTGACCCCATCCCCTGGGAGGCCACGCTGTGCTGCTGCTCCCCTGGGACACCCGCTGAGGAAAACTGAAACAAGGCCCCGCCAGAGGCGCCTTTGGAGGGGGTGAGGACGTGAGATGTGCGGAAGAAGGAGCCAAACGTGGGTGCCCGGCCCCGGGGAAGCGTGGTGGCGGCGTGGCACGGCGTGGCGTGGCATGGCACAGCGTGGCAGCCCCTCCCTCCCGCCCCGTCCCCGCTGCTGCTGCTGCCCCTGCGTTAAGCGATCTCCTTGATCCTGCGGATGTAGTTGTGGAGCTCCTCGGGGTCCTGCAGCCCCATGTCCTGGCACACCCACTCCAAGTCCTCCTCGTCGGCGATGGGGATGGAGTTGTAGGCCAGCTCGTCCGAGGGCATGGTGGCGAAGGTGGTGAACTTGACCCGCTTCCGCTTGGAGGTGGGCGAGTTGAGCGGGTCCTCGCTCTGGTCCCGCGTGGAGCCCCCCGAGGAGCCGTCCCCACGCCCGTGCACCTGGCTCTGCACGCTGGTCTGCGAGCTCCCACTGCTGTGGTGGTCCCCGTGGCAGCAGGTCTGCACGTTCTCCAGCGGGTTCCCCGGGCTCTCGGGCTGCGGGGAGAGGTCATTGTGAGCCCTCAAGGGCTGCCCGTTGCCCAGGAAGACCCAGTGGTGAGAATGGTCCATGTTGGTCTGGCCTTCCGGCGGGATGCGCTTGTGCCGGTACTTTAGCACAAAGACGATGCAGTTGATGAGGAAGACCAAGATGGCCAGGCAGAAGACGCCCAGCAGGGCGTACATGCCGATCTCCAGGTCCGTCAGCCCCCGCGTCACCTGCACGAAGCCGGTGGGGATGGTGGGGAAGTCCTCGGTGGGGTGGGACGCGCTGGACATCCGGCTGTCCTGGCTCGGCTCCGCCTTCCTGTCCACCTCTGCCCGCAGGGTGGTGCTGGCCCCGGGCTCCCCCAGCCCCGGCCTGCTGGACACGTGGTCATAGTCATAGGTGGGGTCCTCCTCAGAGCCAAAGTGGACACGGACAGTGGCCAAGGCTGTGGAGAGGACGCTCTTGCGCTTGGTCTTCTGGCAGCTCTCGCAGATGACCAGCTCGGCCCGCAGCAGCTCCCCCGCGCCCTCGCTCTCGGCCACCACCAAGGGGAACGCCCGGTCCTGGGTCACCGACACCACCTTCTCGTCCAGGCTGCTCACCACCAGGTTGTAGTCCTTGGGGTCGTACAGGGACAGGGGCGCCGTGGTGCCGTCGCTGTAGGAAATCCACAGGCTCAGCAGCGCTTCCTGCGGGACCAACACACGCACCGGTTGCCCAGCAGGAGGCCAGTCCCACCTGCATCCCTTTGTCCACCTCCCATCCACCCTTTATCCCTCCATAACCCATCTTGTTCCCACCATTCCCTGTTTTTTCTCCTCAGCCTGTTCTTCTCTCCACGTTCCCCGTGCTTGCCCAGGCTCAACCCAAATCCCAGGTGTGACTACCAGAGCTGGGCCAGGAGCTGTACGGGATTCCATCCCTACCTGTTGCCCAGTCCCACCTGCACCCCTTTGTCTGTCCCCCATCCACCTCTCCATCCAATCCACCCTTTATCCCTCCATAATCCATCTTGTTCCCACCATTCCCTGGTTTTTCTCCTCAGCCTATTCTTCTCTCCACATTTCTTATGCTTGCCCAGGCTCAACCCAAATCCCAGATGTGGCTCCCAGAGCTGTACAGGATTCCCTCCCTCCCCCTTTGTCCCCACAGTTGTGTCCTGTCTCCAGACTTGGATCACAGGTCTCTGTGAAGGTTTCTGGGGTGTTTTGGGGTCACCAGGGTGTTGTGAGGACAGTGGGTGCTGTGAGGGCTGGAGCGTGGGCAGGATTTGGGAGGAGGAGGCTGCACCCCAAGTTCCTCCCCAGGCCTGGATGCACCCCTGGCCTCACCTGCTTGAAGAAGCTCAGAGTTTGCTGCACGGACGTGCGGGCGATGATGGTGTGGCTGTTGCCAGGGCTGGGGTGGAGGGACAGCGAGAGGCTGGAGACCACCTGGGCCTTCAGGTCTGTGATGCTGACCTTCTCCTCCGCCACCGTCACCAGCGTCTCACCCAGCACTGCCTCCACCAGCGGGGACACCACCTGCAGGGGACAAGGTTCTGTCACCCCCTACCAGCCCAGCCAGGTTGGAAGAAGGGGAAAAGGTGGGCAGGGGTACCTTGAAGAGGGTGGTCCCTGGCTCCCGCCCGGCCAGCGTGGAGCTGTCCACCATGTGGGCCACTCGTGGGTCGTCCACACGCATGAAGTCGCTAACCAGGTCGGTGACCTCCACCAGCCAGTCCGGCCCCAGCATGGTGACCACCTGGCCTGTGCCCTCGGCCGCCGTGGTGTGGAATTGGGTGAAGACCTGCAGTGTGGAGTGCTGGTACTGCAGGGCACAGCCCCGGCTCTGCTTCCGCTCATCCTCATCCTCCTCGTGCTCGCTGTCCCGCACCGACCTGCGGGATGGATGGATGGACGGACGGACAGATGGATGAACAGGGCAGTGAGTAGGAAGTGCTGCCAAGCTCCCTGTATCATGGCTCCTCAGGCCCCCTCAGGAAAGGTGGCCAATCAGGGAAAAATGAAACGTCACCAAAAAATGGTGGCTCCAGGGCAAAAGATGCCCATTGTCCATGAAGGATTCAGGGGATTTAGCAGGACGTGGTAACAGCAGGGTCACCAGCATCTCTGCCCACTCAACAAATGAGAGGACAAGGTATCTCTGCTTGGGATGGACACCTGGACATCTCTAGACCTCAAAAAAGGGACTTGGGATCTTGGCTGTTCCCAGTTTCATCCAGGGAACTTTTGACCACTGCCAAGGAGGGATGTTCTCCACCAACCTCACTGTGAAATTTATTCCTTCCCCATAACTGTGTCCATGACCTCTCCCCTTTCCACCAAAGACCCCTGAGACACCTCTTTCCCCACCACCTTTAAAACCCCCTCATGAAGTAGCTGAAAAAGACAATTAACCCATGACCACCATCTACACCTTGCCTTCTCCAGGCCGGCTCCTCAGCACCCACCTCCTGTCCGGCAGGATGGGCACCCTCCAGCCCTTGACCTGGCTCAGCCGGGCGTCCGAGAGCTCGATGTGCAGGGGCAGTTTGGGCACCCACACCGTCATCTCCAGCGGGGCCGACAGGTGCTCGTAGGTGAAGGTGACCCGGGCGCTCATGGAGCCCCGCGACTCCTTCCCGCTGACAAAGACGTAGTCACAGCTGCTGGAAACCTGTGGGACAAGAGAGAGGGTGGGAATGGTCCTGTAGACATGGCAGAGATCATGGCAGGAAGAGCAGAATGTCACCTGGCATGAATCCAGTTCATGCCCCTGAAGCAGGGATGCTCCCTCCTCCTGGAGATCCTACTCAGAGGGAGATGCACACCTCATGTCCACCCTTCAAAATGTCCCTTGACCCAGGTCCTCCTGAGGCACAGATCCACAGATTCCTGTCCACCATGCAAAGTGTGCCCCAACCCACGTCCTCCTGAGGCACAGATCCACTTCCCCTGTCCACCATGCAGAGGTGGATCCACAGATCTATGTCCACCTTGACATAGGTCCTCCAGTCAGCCCTGACTCTCTCTCACCTCACCAAGAACCTCCACTTGGTGCCTCAGTTTCTCTTTGGCCCCCATGCTGATTTGTCCCTGAGCTAGAGGGACCTACGGATGCTTTACAGAGGTTGCAAATTGTTCAACCTGGAAATTTGCCCCAAAATCTCCTCCAGAAGAGGCAGCAAGCAGAGACCCATCTCATTCCTGTCCCCACCAATGCCTTGTTCCTGTCCCTCCTGCTCACTACAGAGCAGGATTCCTGTGATCTGAATGAATCCCCCTGAACCTCTTCTCACTCCTCCTCCTGTAATTCCCACTTATTCAAACGCCATTAGTGAAATCTGCTATAAAACAAACTCATCCTACAAGGGGGTCACTCATTACCACCTGCCTGAGCTAATTAAGGAGCTCAGGGGACACCAGGCCAGCATCTCCCAGGGTTTGAGCTCAGCTCACCAGCCAACAGCTCCTTCCCAGCCAGAGTGGCAGAAGACAACCCAAAGGGGATTCCAGCCTCTCATCCCTGTCAGGAATTGCATCTGATTTGTTGGATCCTGGGAAGAACAGAACCCGTTTGCTCAGCCAGCAGCACTGAGCACCTCAAGAGCTGATTTCCAGCAGTTGTGAATCCCTGGATTCTCTGATAGCTGATAAAGGGCTGAGGCCAGGCTGCAGGTGGCTGACAGTGGTGGTGACAGCATCCCTGTCTCTCTCCCAGCCTGTTCCAGGAGCATCTCTGGGCAACCAGCGCAGGAACCTTGCTTTTCTGAGCCCACAGCAGGATTTGACTTCTACAACAGCTCCAGGAGCTCAATGCACAGTGTCCACAGTCCCCTGGGGCTGGTGGAGGAGGCAGAGCCCTGGATCTGAGCTCCTGGGCCCAGGAGGGAAGGGCGATGCAGGATGGTTTGTTCCTTGTCTTCCTATCAGAGGTACCAGCTCAGCAAGTCTGACAAGACAATCTCATCCGTGGCGAGGCAGCGCCTGAATAAAGATGAGCTCCCAGGTGAATCCTGCAGCAGAGGATCTCTGGATATTGTGCCATTTATCACAGTAAACACGATGGGCTCTGCCTGCGTTGCCTCGGCTAATAAACCCCCCGGCACCTCCTTCTGGGCACCACTTGCTCTGCAGCCACGAGGGGGTTGAAACTATGACAACAAAAGGTCCCTGCACGCCAGGCCTGTCCCGAAGATGGAGTGAGTGCAGATTAGCTCGGAAATGAAGCTTGTTCGGGGAAACTTCCCGGATTTACGGCGAGCTGTCAGGAACACAGAGGCTGAGGGCTGCCTGGGCTCCCAGCCAAACACCACTGCCTCCACTGCTGTGGCCAGGAGTTCCCAGCTTGGCACGGGGACAGGCCTGGGATCAAGGGGACACACATGTTCTCCAAGGCCCCCAGGAGTGGGGAGAGCCACCATGGTGCTGGTGGTGGCTGTGGGTGAGCAGGGTCCCTGAGGATTGGTCCCGTTGAGCTCCTGGGGAGTTCTCAGGGGGATGTGGAGTGTGGGGTTCTCAGAAGGGTCACACACAGGTGAGGCTGAGCATCTCCCACTCCCTGTGTGACCCTCCACAGCCCACAAGATCACCACGCATTTTAAAAATAGGGGGTGATTTCCATACTACCCCGAGTGTCCTCCTGTACACCTTTGTCACCACAGAAGGGGATGAGCATGACAACTCCCACTCATCCTCTCCCACCACATCCTTCAGAGCCATGTCCACACCGATCCCAGGACAAATCTCACGTTACACAAGAGAGCAACCACCAGGGAGCCACCCCAGAGTGGGCAGAGGCAGCTCCCCAGCCCGCCCTCACGTTAAATTATTTACAGTAACAGATAGCACATCCCACTCCATGAGCTGTGATTTATGGAGCAGGTTTAGAGCCCTGACACCGCAATCATACTCCCCGATCTCAGCAGGTAACTGAGAGCTCCCTCGGAAATGAAGCTCCAACACAAACACCAAATAACTCAGCAAGAAATGGCACAGGGCTCCAAGCAGGACGAGAGCCGGGGCCGGAGGGCTGCTCCCTGCATCATTCATCCCAGCTCCTGGGCATGTGCCTGCTCCCCCCAGGGCTGGGGACAGAGTGCCAATAGATTTATGAGCAGAAAGGCAGCACATTAAACAGTTTAAGTGTCTTGGAGTCCATCCTGAAGTGTATTATTGCTTCAGTGTTTTATCACGCTGGGGAGAACCAGGCTCCATAAATTAGAGCCGGTCCTGTAAATCCCACGGGTGTGAGTTTTAGTCAAGAACTTGGGTAAGCACTTTGGGGCACTGGGTGTCCCCCTTGGAGACCAAATCCCAGCGGGGACAGAGCTCTGCCATCACCCCTGTGGCAAAGAGGACAAGGGGCTACAGCACCCTGGAGAATCCAGACCCTTTCCCTGCCTCTGCCCAGCCCAGCAGAGCATGGAAAGGGAGAGCTGGCCGGGTGCACGCAGGGAGAGGGGTGGGAGGTGTTCAGGAGAAGGGAATGATGTCTGGGGGCGGATGGATGGATGGAAATGGTGGCAGAGTGACACGGGCAAGTGGGCAGATGGATTTATTCAGGGATGGAAAAATGTATATGGATGAACAGGGCTGGTGATGGGAAATTGGAGGGTTTGAGGATCGGGGGCTGCCTCAGGGCAGGGACAGGGAGAATTTGGCATTTGGCCTATCAGCACCTCTCCCACCTGGATCTTCCCCCTC
This sequence comes from Ammospiza caudacuta, assembly GCF_027887145.1. NCBI lineage: Eukaryota > Metazoa > Chordata > Aves > Passeriformes > Passerellidae > Ammospiza > Ammospiza caudacuta. The sequence goes on from NC_080612.1 coordinate 7,275,214, forward strand.
AGCTCCCCTTTTCCTGCCATCATTCCCATCTCACCAGTCCCCTGATCCAATCAGGACATCAATGTCACTCAAAGCCTGAGTGCCAGTGCTAATGGAAGCATGCAGCTCAGCCCACAGTGACAATATTTCCCCTTATCAGCTCTAAGTGTTGTGATAACCCATAGTTGCTGCTGCCAGCGTGGGAGTATCCTATGGCCTCTCTGGGGACAGTGACAAAATGTCTTGTCCTTCTCCCAACAGATCCCAGGGAGAAGCTTGCACAGACTTGTCACAGACATCCTTTATGAAAAATCCTTTCCTTAGGATTTTTTCTCCTGAGAATCTGTGAGGCCTCAGGAACAAAATGTAAACATTGATTATCTGCTGCTGTGGAATGCAACAGGTGGATCTTTGATTGGTCCATGTTGGTTGTTTCTAATTAATGGCCAATCACAGCCCAGCTGGCTCGGACAGAGAGTCCGAGACACAAGCCTTTGTTATCATTCTTTGCTATTCTATTCTTAGCTAGCCTTCTGATGAAATCCTTTCTTCTATTCTTATAGTATAGTTTAATGTAATATATATCATAAAATAATAAATCAAGCCTTCTGAAACATGGAGTCAGATCCTCATCTCTTCCTTCAACCTAAGACCCCTGTGAACATGGTCACACAGACTGGAGCCACCAAGGGGCTGACACTTGGTTTGGGTGGGGTTGTGAGCCACATCAGCTCAGCCACCAGCTCCAGCCCAGGGTGCTGTTGGGGCCAGCACTCCTGGAAGAACCCCAGCCACTCATGAGGGCCGCAAGACCCCCCCATTCCCCACACCCACCTTGATGATGTCCTCATTGTTGGACTTGCACTCCACCATGGCCGAGACATCCACGATGTCGCCGCTGAGCTCGATGGCAATGACCTTCACGGGAATGGCCACCGTGCGCCCCGTCAGGATGGCTGTGTTGATGATCTCCGTGTCCTGGGGGCGGCATGGGGAGGGCACCATCGTGTTAGAGGGCAGAGGAGGAGCTGGGTGTGGGTGGGATGGATGGGGGATGGATGGATGGATGGATGGATGGATGGATGGATGGATGGATGGTCGGTCATACAGATGGAGGGATGGAGGGATGCTATAGGGCATGTGGTCAATCCATCTACCCTCAAAGCAGGTAACAACAGAGGGCAGGAACCTGCTCACCATGGCCAGGGGCACGATGGCCCTGATATCCCTCTGGATGACCGTCAGCTCCGTGACCACCTTCTCCAGGTCGGGCGGGGGGTTGCGGCCCCGGTAGTCGATGTGCCACATGATGCGGCGCGTCACTGACTGGCTCGTGAAGTTCTCCATCTCGAAATCCAGCTGCATGATCTCAGATGAGGAGTCCCCATCCCTGGGCAGGGGGACAGGAGGAGGGGACATGGTCAGGTGGCTGTCCCAGGTCCTACAGATGCCCTGGGATAAGCTCCAGGACATCAGAGTCCCCAGTGGGTGTCCTTGGTGTCCCCAGGCTGCCAAGGGGGACTGGCAGTGGGTGCCACCCAAACCCAGCAGCCCTGACACCATCTCTGCAGAGGCTGCTCCAATGGGATTCTGCAGATTCCCATGGGGATCTCCCCAGTGGGAGAGAAAAATGTTTTTCACCACCTCCCCCAGCAGGACAAAACAGCCTCATCATCTCTGCCAGGTCTGCTGGGTGACATTGCAGGGTGGACAGCGGGTGGCTGCAGGTGCTGGCCTTGTCTCCCTGACTCCATCTTCCCAGCAGTGTGGATGGATTTACTGCTCCTGCCTGGACACTCAGGTCAGATGCCACACCCAGAACACTCAGGAGTGACAAACAAGTGTCAACACATGAGCTCAGCCCGAGCTGGTGACTCTACAGGCTTTTCCAAGGGGATCCCAGAGGGAAACTGAGTCACGGGAGAGTTTCAAGCCCACATAGCAGGTGGGACAGCACTGAGCTGGGACATGGGACAGGGCTGTGCCCAGCCTGTGAGGGAGGATGGGCAGGGGACAACAGCCCAGGACCATCAGCTCAGCAAACACACACAAATTAGTGCTAGGGCTGAGGACAGCAGGACATGGAGCTAAAGGACAGGGTGGACACCACCTCTGGGGTGTCCCCAGGGCAGGACATCATGGCTTGGACACAACCTCACAGCCACAGCATGAATTATTCCTACACCCCATCCCTACAATCAAACCCCCACAGACCTGATCCTGCCCTCTCAGCCCTGCAAATCCTTGGAGTGATGCAGGGTTCAACCCTACCCCATCAAACTTCACTGCTCCCCAAAAGCTGAACACCCCCAGAGGAAATCCCAGAGCCCCCACAAACCACAGCAGTGGTAAAAGCCCCCCGGAGCCAGCGAGGAGGGGAGGGAAAGTGAAATTCCAGTGGGAGGGAAGCCAGGACTGGCTCCAGTTTCATCTCAGTGCAGCAGCAATTGAGAAGGTCCCATCGATCTGGGGATGCAGGGCACAGCTGGGTTTCTCTCTGATCAATATCTAATGAGTGACAGGGAGCAGGGAGAGAGGAGAGCAAGAAGCTGGAGCTGCTCCAGGCCACGGCAAGCCCTGATCCCTTCTCTCTCATCCCACAGCAGCTGTGATGGGCTTTGCAGTGGAGCTGATCCACAGGGGCTGGTGGGGTCTCGCTCTGCCCCAAGGCAGCTCTGGGCTTCAAGAGGAATCACTAAAGGGCACAAGGTTTAAAAAGAAGATTTGGCTGCTCTTCTAAAGCTAAGGGGGAAGAGGCAGGTCCAAAGGCAAAGCAGAGCCAGAGGTGGTGTGGCAGTGGGACTCCTCGATGTGGGGTGCCCCAAGGTGTCCCAGAAATGCTGCCAGGCCTAGCCACCATCCCCTGCCCTCCCCCAGCATCACCTGCTCAGAACAGGCAGGAGCCAGGCTGCCAGCATTGAGGGAACAATTGAGGATGCAGCTCCTGGGATGTAAAACACCCCAAATTGGCCATTCTGACCCCAAAAATCAGGATTCACAGCCCCTCTCTGCACAGCCAGCACTGCCAAAAGCCCCCAGGGCTCCAGTGAAGCAGCTCCTCTGTTTGCACAGCCTGGAGGGCAACACGGCTTGGAGTCATTCATCCTCTCCATTCCGTTAATATTTGATGGAGTTGTTTGTCTAAAAGGTGATTGTAATCACTTTAAATTCCTCCCCCGTCTCTAACCTTTGCAGGCTGATTGGAAGCAGTGCTGGCAGCGGGAGAGGGGGAAGGGGGACAGGATCCTGCTGCTGGCAGCTCTGCTCTCTGTGCTGTGGGGTGGCCGTGCAAGGGACAGGAGGCTGGTGGCCCTGGGGACTCTCCAGGATCAGCCATGAGGCCAAGGCTGATTTACCCGCCTATGGTTAGGGTTACACCTAGAGTTAGGGCTTTTAAATCAGAAAGACCAGAGTTCCAGGCACACTGCAGCTGCCAAAGGAATCACAAAAGTATCACAAAACTGCCACAACTTGGCTGCCTCCATGGCTTTTTCCTTGGAACCCCTAGCCCAGGGCTTCTTTTACTGCCTAAGGTTAGGGTTACACCGAGGGTTAGGGTTATGCCTAGGATTAAGGTTTTGAAACCACAAAGTCCAGACTTCCAGGCACACTGCAGCTGCAAAAGCCATCCCAAGGGGAACTCAAAACTGCCACAACATGCCTTCCTCCACAGCTTTTTCCTCGGAAACAGCCTTAGCTGGTGTTGGTTTTTTGGGTGCATTTTGCAAGCAGCAAGATGGGTTGAAGGAAAATTTGCTCTCCTGGTAAGAAATTGGTTCTGCAGGGCTTTGGAGGTCACACCAGGGCAGGCAGAGCTGAGGAGATCTTTTTCCAAGAGATTGGCCCCAGATTTGCTCAGAGGACAGAGATGTGGGCAGATTTCCATAGCAGAGGACAGGAATGACTTGAGCACATCCCATTGCTATAACCCAGCTCCTGGAGACCCTTGTGTCCCTTTCTCCAGGGCACAGTGACAGAGACATCACTGTTGTTTTCCAGCACTTTAGAATCTTTCCTGCTGCTGTTTTTGACCCCATGCCATGCCCTGCCAGTCTCACATCTCCCCTTCAGGCTGAGAACCCTCTGAGGTCTCAGCTTGGCTTTGTGGTTCCTTTCTCCTTCAGATCATTCTCAACTCCATCTCCAGGGCTCTCCTCAGCTGCTCTTTCCCAGCATCTCAGGAATGTGTGAGCAGGGCAGAACTGCCTGTCTCAGGTGCTGACTGGGATCCTGCTCTCCATCCAACACTCCTCCATCACTTTAGGGCTCAGATGGGACCTTTCCTTTCTCCCTTTCCTTCCCAGAGGATACACCAGGATAGCCAGCAAAATACTGCTGCCTCTCACAGCATTAAAACCTCATAAAAAAATTAAAATTCTTCCACCCCAGACTAAGGAATCTCCATAGCTTCACTACTCAGCCGTGAAACCTTCAGTTTAAATCCTCAGTTACCCTTGTGAGCACCCAGGTGGCACTGCAGCCACCCAGGGAGAGCTGCTCCAGGCCCAATCCCAGCACTGCCCTGGCATTCCCAGAGGAGCACCCCTTACCTGGGCCCGGCCCCATCCACCCTGGACACGTCCACGGTGGCAGTGGAGTGTTTGCCACCCGTCAGCAGCTCCGAGCTCACCAGCCACTGCCCGCTCCTGGACTTGGTGCTGAGCAGGTTCACACCTTTCTTGGCCTTCACCCTGCAGAGAGCAAGTCAGGGATGGATCCTCACCCTCAGGCACTCTTGGATCCCATGGCATGGGTGGAGTTTTTTCCCTGATCCCTTCAGGCTGTGGGAAGCTTCACCCAGGCTGGCAGCAGCAGCCCATTCCAGCTCCTGTTTCATGGCATTTTGTCCCTCCAGAAGGATTTTGGAGCCCCAGCCCCAGTGCTGACCCCAGGCATTGGGCACCCCTGGGGTGAAGGACAGGGGCACCTGGAGCATCACATCCTCCATTCCAGGGGCTCCCTGCTGGTCCAGAGGCCACAGGGACACTCGCAAGTGCCCTTTGAAGAGGTGTGGCCAGGGCTTGTGTCCCCATCTTTAGGCACACACAGTGATGGGGCCCCCCCTGCACACCTGCCCACACTGGGGTTCTCAGCACCTCCTGCCCACCACCCCATTCTGCTCCCACCTGGTTCTGGGGCAGGAGGAGGGGATATGGGGGACCACCCTCATTTCACAGTAGCCCCAAGGCTGTACCACATCTTCTCCCCAAAATGGCTGGGAATAAACCCAGAGCTGCTGGCAGGATCCCAGTGCAACTGGGAGCACTGGGAGAGCAAAGGCAGCAGTGCACAGTGGCAGTGCAGAGATGTCCTACATGGACAGCCTTCTCCTGCAGGAAGCTCCCCCTGCAAACCCACATTCCATGTGCTGCATTCAGAGGCCTGTGCTGCATTCAGAGGCCTGCAGGCCAGGAATAAAGCTCTGGATCAAAACCCTCCAGCAGAACTCGACTCCTTTCCTTCACCTCGTCTAAAGCCTCTCCACCAGAGGTAAACCTGAGCTCCTGCATGCCTGGACTTGTCCCAAGTGCCCAGCTGCAGCATCCAGCTAGGCAAAGGTGTCTCTGGGGTGAAACCACCACAGATCCACCTTTGGTCAAGCAGCAAGGGCCAGACGAGCCCAGGCACGTTCCATCTGGCAATATTGGTATTTAATTCCAATATATTGGCGCCCAACGTGGGGTAGCTTGACCCTGGGGATGGATCAGTCAGGGAAGAGACCCCTGAGGTAGCACACTCACTTTTTGCTGAAATATCCAGCCAGCCAAAGGTGTCTCTGAGGTGAAACCACCACAGCTGCCGCCATTGGTCAAGCAGCAAGGGCCAGACGAGCCCAGGCATGTCCCATCTGGCTATATTGGTATTTAATTCAAATAATTCCAGATATTCCAGACCCAGCCTCCAGCAGATCCTACAAACACCACACCCTCCAACAGCTGCTTTTCCTTATCAAAAGCAGTGGGCACAGCCCCAGGGCCTCACCTGAGGGTGAAGTGCTCCACCGTGGAGTTGGACATCAGGTAGAGGAGGATGCTCAGCACCTCCCCGGGCTTCAGGGGCTTGTCGGGCAGACGGATGAAGACGTTTCCATCCAGGTGATGCTCCTGCAGGGCGGGCCCTGGCGGGGGCTGCAGGAGGCTGACGCTGCCGATGCGCAGCAGCGGGTGCTGCGTGGGACCCTCGGTGCGGGCACCACCAACCCCACGGCGAGCATCCCCCAGGCACTGCCCGGCGCTGTCGGGGGCGTGCAGGGTGTAGTACAGCTCTGCCTGCTGGCTCTCCCCCTCCAGGCTCTCGGCGCTCTTCCTCCTGCCCAGCGGCACGGCCGAGGGGCCGAACCAGGCGTGGGGCAGCTCGGCCTGCACCAGGCACATGGCCAGGCTGCCCCGCAGCCGGCACGAGCTCTTGAGCTCGCGGGCGTCACGGAAGGCGTGGAGCCGCACGCACGGCAGCCGGTCCGTCACGTCGAAATCGTCCCAGTCACGACCGGCCACATAAAAGAGCACTTGGACCACGGGCTGGCTGGCCACCAGCCGGGGCTGCACGATGAAGGCGCGCACCTTCCAGTTGACGGTGAGGCGGTCGGGCACCTCCAAGGTGCTGGAGGGCTGCAGGTGCTCCTTGGGCAGCACCAGCCCCGTGCTGAAGGGCCCCAGGGTGACGTTGAGGACGGGCAGCTCCTTGGTCTGGAAGACGACGAAAGGCTCGGAGCGCTGCAGAGGGGCGCTGCCGTTGCCCGCAGGGCTGGCTCCCAGCTCCTTGAGGAAGAAGGCCAGGCGGGTGTTGGACAGGCGGTAGCTGACGGGCAGCAGGATGGCACCAGGGAGCTCGGCAGGCTCGGGGCTGGGGGCTGGGCCCTTGGCGTGGGCTGCAGAAGGGAGGGAGAGTTCAGGTTAGCATGGGCATCCCCTCTGGAACAGCTCCTGGGCAGGGAATGCTGAGCCAAGCAAGAGCAGAACAAGGAGGAGTTGGAGTTTCAGCCCCCCAAACCAGCAAGAGCCTGGCTGGGTTTCTGTGCTACAAACCAAAAGCCACAAACCCAGCCACAAACCCTGGCCGGGTTTCTGTGCCACAAACCCAGGAGCCTGAGCAGAGCCAAAGCCACCATCATGGGATTGGGTGTCCAGGGTGTGCTGAAGCCACATCCAGCCTCAGGTGGGGAGCCCAAAGCATTGTCATCTCATCTCCCATACCTTCTCAGTGATTTCTCACAGGCATCTCCTCACAGCACTGACTCCTTCTTCTTCACAGCCCAGCCAACAAACTCCAGCTCTCTCCTCACCCAGCTAACCCACTCTTTTGTAGCACTCATCCTCATGGGACACTGCTGTGGCCTGTTAAGGGCAGGCCTGTTCTTAATCTTTGGTGATTAGTACAGCTGCAACTCTTCAGGAGTGAGATAACCTTCTGCACTATCTTTATTTTCTTACATTCTATCCCCCCACACTGAAGCAGTGGTCACCCACCCCAGCACTGCCTGAACCAGCACAAACCCTTCCACAGAAACAGGACTGGCTTCATCCCAGCTCCATCCCTGCTTCCCAAGGCATGGATGCTGAGTTTCTCCAGAGGCTCATGACCAAAAGTTACACCCAGTTTAATTTTTGGCTGGCAGACCCCACCACATATTTATCATTATCATCAAGACTTTCTTTCTGCTTCCAGCTCCCAGATCACCCAGGGAAGGTGGTTAAATCAGCCCCCAGATCTGCTCTGTCTCCACACCCACCTTAAGGGTGGTGTCACAGCCAGTCTGTCACCTGCCATCCACCTAGGAGTGTCACCCACACTGTGATAAACCTGTCCCTGACCAAATTATTCCAGACCTGGTGGAAAGGTGACACAGATGATGTCCGTGCCACTTTGTGCAAACCCCAGCAGCACCCAGGACCCTTCAAAACTCCCCTTTTGTCTTTCATTTTGATCAATTTTGCCTTAAGAAAATAACTCCAGGGCTGCCCGAGCCCCTTGGAAGGATCTGGTTACCGCCCTGCAAGCAGAGGGGAAAACCCACGGAAATATTCCTGGGAAAGGCATTGTGCTGGCAGCTGTGGGAGCCTGGAAGGCATCTCAAGGTCTTTGCCTTCTCCAGCGGCTGCCAGGAACTCCCAGGAGGGCTGGATCTCCCCCGCTCCCCTCGGCTCCCCGCATGCCCCGTTCCCAGCACTGATTGCAGCCGCTCCCAAGCGGCTCCCGAGCGGCAGAGCCCAAATTACCGGTGTCAAACCACGGCGAGGAAAGGTGGGGATGTGACGGCTCCTCTCCCGGCAATCACTCAGTCCCGTTCCCCACTGGGGCTTTGCAGCGTGCCAGGACCCAGAGGAATTTTCCAGCCCTAAAAGTGCCTCTTTCCTCGGGCTCAAGGGATGCAGGAACCCCCAGCCCAGCCGCTTTCCTGGGGGCTCAAGGGATGCAGGAACCCCCGGCCCAGCTGCATTCCTTGTGCTCAAGGGATGCAGGAATCCCTGGCACAGCCAATTTCCTCAGGTTCCAGGGATGCAGGAACCCCCAGCCCAGGCAGGGAGGTCTCTGCTGCAGGGCACAGGGGAGTTAAGCAGCTTAGAGGGCTCATAAAAGGATTAGCACTGGATAGGGGACAGGCAGGATCCACATCCCGGGATGGAAGGTGTCCCAGAGCCAGGCAGAGAATTCCCCAGGGCTGTGGGAATGGTGGGGATGCGCTGCCACAGCTCCAGCCCCTGCCACCCCAATCCTGCTTGCTTTGCCTGTTTTCCCATCTCCTAGAGAGCCAGGAGGTGCAGGAGAGGTGCTAAATCCTGGAATGCACCCATGGGTGCCCCTCAGCTCAGTGACACCAGCACTGCTCCAGAACCAGCAGCTTTCTGCCCTCGTGGTTCATAGAAGTAGTTTTCTGCTGAAAGGTGAAGGTTTGCATCCTCCTGCCACCCCCAACGAGTAGAAAAGGGGATTTTTTTTTCCAAGTCATGAGATTATTTGAGGAAAAGGATCCGGCAGCTGGAGCGACGTGAACTGGACCCACTTGGGTACAGGGAAAGGGCTTTGCTCAACCCACACTGAAACAGCATCAGATTTCAGCCCTCCAAAACCTCCGGGGTTTGCAGCAGCATCAGGACATTTCACAGGGAAAACCCACCCAAAACCCACCCAAATCCCACCCAAATCCCACCCAGCTCACTGCCCAGCACAGCCCCAAGCAAATCCAGCCTTGAGGTGCTGCAGAATTTCTGGTGTCACAGGAGAAGCTCTGTGCCAGCCTGGTGAGCACCCAGTGCCTGCTGCGAGGGGCACCCTGTGTCACCCACCCTCTGTCACAGGGTTTGGGTGCCATTTATCCCCTCCAGCACCCAGCTCCTTCCTCCCTCCCTCCCTCCGTGGGGATTCTCTGCTGGATAATCAGGGTTGGTGTAGCAGGACGAGGAAAGCGTCTCCCAAACTCGTTTTGGTGCCACAATGGGGACAGGCAGGGTGGCCCTGCCAGCTGGGGCGGGGACAGGGACGGGGACAGGGCCAGGCTGCAGATTAATGGCATGGCCATGATTAGTCGAGCGCCGGCGGATTGGCGGCACCCAGGGAAGCGATTTCCTCCCCGGACAAAATGCATTTAAACGATGCTCTAATCTGCAGCCGGGAGGGGACGGGAGCGGCGCCTCCCTTGCCTGGCCCTAAACTAATCCCGACAGGAGCGGGTCTAACCCAGGCTGGAATTACAGCCAGAGGGAAAGAGAAGGGAGGCAGGAGGTGCGTGGAGCTGTGGGAAAGGGGGAATAGGGATAAATAAAACCGGAGGGAGAATAAAGGATGGAGGTCAAAGTGGCTGGACAGCAAGAGAACGGCTCCAGGATAAGGAAAAGGAAAAAGGAAAGGAAAAGGGGGAAAAAAGGAAAAGGGGGAAAAAAGGAAAAGGGGGAAAAAAGGAAAAGGGGGAAAAAAGGAAAAGGGGGAAAAAAGGAAAAGGGGGAAAAAAGGAAAAGGGGGAAAAAAGGAAAAGAAAAAAAAAAGGAAAAGAAAAAAAAGGAAAAAAAAAGGAAAAGGAAAAAAAGGAAAAGAAAAAAAAAGGAAAAGAAAAAAAAAGGAAAAGAAAAAAAAAGGAAAAGAAAAAAAAGGAAAAGAATAAAAGGAAAAAAAGGGGGAAAAGGGAAAGGGAAAAGGAAAAAAGGGGAAAGGAAAAAGAAGGAAAAGAAAAAAAGGAAAAGGGAAAAAAAGGAAAAGGGAAAAAAGGAAAAGGGAAAAAAAGGAAAAGGGAAAAAAAGGAAAAGGGAAAAAGGAAAAGAAAAAAAAAGGGGGGGAAGGGGGGGAAGGAAAAAAAAAAGGAAAAGGAAAAAAAAGGAAAAGGGAAAAAAGAAGGAAAAAGGAAAAGGAAAAGACCCAACAAAGAATGGTGCCTGGAAGGAGACAGGAAGGATGGACAGACAGCACAGCCCAGGAGTCTGCAGTCCCCACACCGCTGTCCCCAGCCCCTGCTTCCCTGTCGCCCCCGGGAGGGGAGGTGGCCTCAGGTCCCGCTCTGGCCGGCTCTGGGGGACAGAAGGGTTAAACCCTGCCGGCTGGCCGTGCCCTGCAGCCCCGCTGCCGCTGTGGTGAGCGGGATTTGCAGCACCTGACCTGCATTCCGGGTTGATTGGGCCGGCACTGAGGGGCCCATCTGGCCCTTGCACCCCGGCAGCTCGGCACGGGCAGCCAGAGCAGAGCTCTCCATCCATGCCTGGCACATCCCCGCTGCCCCGGGGGCTCCCCGGGCTGAGCAGCCACCCCCAGCCCCGCGGTGGGACGGGGCAGGACACCCCTGTGTCCCTCGGGAAGCTGGGGGGACCTGCCCAGATGTAAACACACACTGGTGACCCCTTTGTGGAGCCCCACATCTGCCCCGCCAGATGTGCCCCAGCCACGGAGCCAGATGTGCTGAGCTGCTCTGCCTGCCCGGGAGGGCACGTGGGGACAGGGGCAGCGCCCTCCTGCCCTGCCTGAATTCCCAGAATGGGAGAAAACAGCCCCAAAACCCCTGCACATCCTCCCAGCATCAGGGTGCTCTGTGAAAATCAATTCATCCTCGTGTTCTGCCAGGCCTGGGGAAGAGCTCAGAGCAAACCCAAACTCCTGCAGGGGATGGGAGGTGACAGTGCCATGTGAGGTGGCAAAGCCACCCCAGCAGAAACCTGCTTTGGTCAGCGCCCTCCTGCCCTGCCTGAAATCCCAGAACGGGAAAAAACAGCCCCAAAACCCCTGCACATCCTCCCAGCATCAGGGTGCCCTGTGAAAATCAATTCATTCTCGTGTTCTGCCAGGCCTGGGGAAGAGCTCAGAGCAAACCCAAACTCCTGCAGGGGATGGGAGGTGGCAAAGCCACCCCAGCAGAACTTGGCTGGGCTTTTAGGAAAAATCCAGGATGACATCATCACCATCATCTTGATCACCATCATCATCCCCACTCCTGATGCTGGGCTTGGCCAGCCTGGTGTAGAGGAGGACAGACAGACAGGATGGAGCCACAATCAATTACCTTCCCCTCCTGCCCTGAATCCCCAGAAAACAGGGCACAGGCAGAGTATCTCCATCCTGCTGCCTCCATCCCTGCTCCCACCTGCTCTCCTGAGGCTGAAGACCCTCCTTATCATCCTCCTCCTCCTGTTCCCCAGCAGCTTAGCCCAGCCCAGCTGTCGGCCTTGGATCACTGCAGCCACGCTCCAGGGGGGAATCTTGATCCTGGCTTATCCCCTGGGCCACAGCAGGGGCTCCCGGGGCTATATCCCCACTTATGGGGGGAAAGCACACAGGGAAAGCCCTGGAGAGGAGGGAGGGGAGGTTTGAGGTCAGCCCAGAGGGGTTCAAAGCTCTCTGGATGTTAATGGGTGGCACTGAGGGCTCAGAGAATCGATGGATGAACGCAGCTCCAGGGAATGTGGGACTCTCACAGCTCCTGCCAGGCTCCCGTGGTGTCCCAGCTGGGAACAAGGCGGGAGAGCTGTCCCTAAAGCAGCGGCTTGAGCTGCCATAGTGACAAAGCCACCCCAAATGCCCAGGGAGGGATGGAGGGGGTGTCACTGTCCCTGCCAGAGAGTTCCACCCCAGCTCCTGTGGAGGCATTTTGGTGCCCACCAGTGCTCCTCATCGCCAGCTCCAGTGACATTCCAGGGTGACAAGGTCACAATTTAGCCCTGAGCAGGGTGATAATGGCAGAACATACCCAGAGGAGTCAGTGGAGTGATGGATCCGCCCAAAACCCTGAGAACCAGGAGCCCCCAAAGAGGACATCCAGCACGGACCTCTCACTTCCCTTTGCTTGCACCCCATTCCCCTGAGCCTCCTGTGGATCCCAGGCCCAGCCCCAAAATCTGCTGGTTCAGACTTTGCCACCCCATCCATCAGGACCAAGCAGAAAGGGAAAACAGGGGTGGCAATGGCCCCAAATACCTGGGATGTGCCACATCTGGAGCTCCCACAGCTGGATGTTCCCACAGCTGGAGGTGGTCCCAGGGAAGGGTCAGGCTCAGACATCTCCCTGCCTCTCCGGGGAATCTCTTCCCTCCTCATCCCACAGCACTGACCCTGCCACCCTACATTCCCACCCCAGTGGGGTCAGTGCCTCCAAACACCCTAAAAACCAACAAAAAGGGAGAAAAGAATCATCCAAACCTCCACTAAAACTCAGCCAGCCCCAGCATGTGCCCCTCTCCACTCCACAATCCCAGGGTATAAAAAGAAAAGAGCCTGGAATTAAATACAAACCAAAAGCAGAAAATACAGAGAGACCCCTCATGGAAACCTCCAAAACATTCCCTGCAGCCAGAGCCTTGGAAATTGGTTTTGGTGACATAAATGACAACAAGCTCCCCCTTCCCTCTTGATGCATCCAGAGCCTCCATCTCCAGTCCCAGCTATTTGGAACTCAATTAAGTGAATAATTGTTACAAATGTGGAATCACCTTCCCCTGGCACACAGCGTGCGAAGAGCAGGATGCAGGGATGCTCCTGGAGCTGTCCAGGAGCTGTGGCAGGGATGAACTGGGAATTCCCATGGCTCTGAGAGGTTAAACTGCTGCCCAAAATCAGCCTGGGGTGGGAATTGAGTGGGAACTGGATGGGATGTGGAGTCCTGGGGTTGGAGTTCTGAGATTGGAGTCCTGGGAGCAGCAGGAATGGATTCTCTAACACAGAGCTGTACCTGGTGGGCTTTTCTTGTAGATCCCTGAGAATTCTCCCTCTCCCAAAAGTCCAACCTGGCTTTTCCATCAGCAGGACCAATAAAATCCAGTAACACTGATGGGACATATCCTGGGATATTTCTGGGGTGAGAAGCAGCATGGAGCAAAAGGGAACCATTCCAGCAGTGCTTCCCCCAGGAAATTAATAAAAGGGAATAAACAAAACAGGGGAAGAGAAAAAAACCAACAAACCAGAGACTTAAAGGAATAAATAAATATGGCCTAAATGGGATGTGCCGTGCAGAGGCGCAGCCTGCCATAAATTCCTGGAGCCAGCAAGGCTTTTACACAGCAGCTACTTTAGAGCAATTTCCACAAATCACACAAGGGACAGGCTGGGGGACAGGGAGGAGAAGGCCTTCCCAGAGAAGGGAGGAAAAAAAAAAAAAACCAAGAAATTAATTAAAAAGGAGGGATAAAAAAAGAACAGGTAAGTATATGGCTGATTATGAATGTCCAGAAAGGAAAGGGAGGGGAGATACCCTGGGATAAATGAGGCAGCCTTGAAGGTTTTGTGGGGCTGCTGGGCTGGGGGAGCCCCACAATGGGAGCAGCCCAGGTGGCTCCTCCAAAAATAACCCCTGGGGATGCAGAAATGGGGATCAGGGACAGGGACAGCAGCTCTCAAGGGACAAAAACCCAGTGTGGGGACAGAGGCAATGCAGGGACACCCCTGAGGCCACACGTCCTGCTTGGATCACCCCATCCCCTGTCTATCCCCTGCCAAAACCACCTGGGGAGCCAGAAATGGGAGTCAGGGACAGAGACAGCAGCTCTCAAGGGACAAACCCCCAAAACCCCAGTGCGGGGACAGAGGCAATGCAGGGACACCCCCAAGGCCACCTGTCCTGCTTGGATAACCTCATCCCCTCTCCATCCCTTGCCAGCAGGGCCAGGAGCAGGAACAGCCCTCCAGGACCTTCTGAACACTGAGTTTGTCCCCAAGCTGCCTCCCCAGCACTCCAGGCTGTGCCCACAACACCTTCCAGAAGGATTCCAGCTCATTCCTTTCCCTCTGGTGGTGCGCGGTGGAGCCGGATTCCATTCCAGAGGATTTCCCAGGGGAAATCCAGCCCCAGATCTCAGGTTTGGGGCCCAACATCAGCCCCAGACCCCCAAAAGCAGGGCTGGGAAGTGGTAGGAGCTCAAACACAGCTGGAATTCCTCCCCTTTCCCTGGCTCCAGGAGAGGAGCTGATCCCGCAGCCGCGCCGAGCCGGCAGCAGCAGGGATTGCATTTCCAACCTGATTTATCCTCCAGAGCAAAACCACAGCTTCTCCTTAAAGGAAAAAAAAAAGAAATGAAAAATTAATTCATTCTCGTGTTTTGCCAGTCCTGGGGAAGAGCTCGGAGCAAACCCAAACTCCTGCAGGGGATGGGAGGTGACAGCAACACGTGAGGTAGCAAAGCCACCCCAGCAGCACCTGCTTGGGCATTTAGGGAAAATCCAGCATGACAAATATTATCCACGTGGTGGGAAAATGCCCAGCAGAAGGTGACAGTGGCTTCATCAGAAGATGGAATTATCCCTGGTGGTGTTGTCCTCCAAAGGTGAGAGGGGACGAGGGACATGGGACAGGCCAGGAGCAGCAACAGGTCAGGGAGCAGCTCAAGGGAAAGGGAGAGGCACATCCCGAGGACCAACCTCTGCTGGCGGCACAGGTGACAGCCCAGAAATGTCCCAGCCCAGCTGGGCCACCCCCAAACGCGGCTGGAGGAGCCCAGAGCTCCCAAATTCCAATTAGGGGAGCTCCATCCTCCTTTTCCCTGGGGAATAGCAGCAGGACTGCCTCGCTCCACCCCACTGAACCATTCCTCCTTCTGCCACCACAACTCCCAGGGGACATCTCATCCCCTGGTGTCCCCAGCCCCATCCCAGCGTGTCCCACATCCCTGCCTGCCTGCCTGGGGGGCTGCTCGTTAGCAGAGCCACATATTTAATAATAAAAGCTTCTGATTAGATTAGCAAGAGTGACCTTTTCCAGATGGATGGGACGCTCCTGCGGTGGCAGTGACAGGCGCCACGCGGGAGGGGACACCCAGCAACTCGCACACACCCAACATTATTTTGGCCAGGCAGTGCAGGAGCCAAAAAAAAATCAAAATTGTGCTGTCTAAGCAGCTCTCCCCTCACCCACCATCCCCCAGGGTAATGCCACATCCCCCTAACTTCCTCCACAACAGGCTCTGGAGCTGGGATGTGCTGATGGAACACTGGGGATGCTCTGCAGGATCCTCAGTTTCCCCCTTTTTTTGTGTTTTTTAGGGTGCAGAGGAGCTGGGAGAGGGATCTCACCAGCTGGAGCGGTTTAAATAGTAGCACTTTAAAAAGAAATTCTCAAGGAAATAGCCTTGAGATGAAACAAATTCTCAAGGAATAGGTTTCCAAAAATTCCTGGGCAATCCCCAGCCAGGGGGTGCTGCCACCCCATCTCCTGCCTCAGTTTCCCCCAAAAGGACAGGTCTGGATGAGGACTAAACCCTGTGGCTGGTGCTCCCCAAAATCATTGTTCAATTATATCCTTCAACCTTTTCCCTTCTCTCAAAAACACCAATAGGGCAAAAGGGGGAGAAGAAAAGAATTTCCCAAGGGGGAAATTCAACTTCATACCCTTAAATCTCAGCATCTGGCTGGCATTTCAGGTATTGGGGGTTTGGGGGAGCTGGAGCGGGTTTTGGGGTCACACACGGGCACTCCAGAGCTAAAATCCAAAAGGAATATCCCTGCACATCCCCTTTTCTGTGGCATCAAGGTAAAACTTGTGCCACGTTAACCCAGAGGCCGGGTCCTCCCCTTTACCCACCCACCAAAAATCCCATTGCCCTTCGTGCTTCTGGGAATGCTCATCCCAAAATCTATCCTGGGGGGCTGAAAACCCCGGGAGGGGTTCCCGGGGCACGTTCCCGGTGTTCCCCGAGCAGAGGCGGGTGTAGGTTCCCGGTTCCAAGTTATGGCACATCTCCACCTGCTGGTGTGAAAACCCCGGAGCTGGAGCTGCTCACAGGGACGGGCACGGGGCTTGTTTGGGGTGTGTTCCCCGCTGGGTTTGGGGTGTCCTGGCTGGAGACCCCGGCAGGGATGGAGCCCTGGAGCAGCATCCTGCTCCTCCAGGATCCCACTGGTCTGGGGTGCAGGGGGAGCCAGGGATGGGATGGGATGTGGGATCCAGCACACAGGATCCCAAACCTGCCTGGAATTCTGGCACAGGATCACCCCAGCAGAGCCTCCAGGCTGTTTGGGAGCAGGGAAACTGAGGCACCATCCTCCAGGGAGCCCTGGAGCAGCATCCTGCTCCTCCAGGATCCCACTGGTCCGGGGTGTGCAGGGAGCCAGGAATGGGATGGGATGTGGGATCCAGCACAGGACCCCAAACCTGCCTGGAATTCTGGCACAGGATCACCCCAGCAGAGCCTCCAGCTCGTTTGGGAGCAGGGAAACTGAGGCACGCTGCAGGGAGCTGAGGGAAGAGGAAGAGTCCATCTTCAACCCTACAGACAGATGAAATCATCCCACAAACCCACAAATCCCCCCGTGCTGCATCCCAACAGGTCCCAGCACAACTGCACCGAGCACACACCACCAGCATTCATGCTCCACATGTCTGTCTGTCCATCCTGTGGCCATCCCACCCCAGAAATTCCCCCAAAAAACCCCCAAAAATCCCAGTTTCTGTGAGCAGCTGATCTGGGGCCTCGGCCAAGCAGCTCCGGGGAGCGAGGCTGGCACGGAGGGCTGCTCCTAAATAAAAAACAAGGGAAAAAGGGGAAAAGGGAATGAAATCCTGCAAGCAGGAGAGGCAGGTACTGCTTCACCACGGGCTGACCCCACCACCAGCCCGAGCCCTTTGGAAGGAGCTCTGGAGAATCAGGAGCTCTCCGTGGCTTTTTCCTCCTCCCTCCGAGACCTTTATTTGGCCACGAAAGGCCAGAGAGGGCAGCTGAGCGTCCTGGAAGGGGAATAAAAACTCCTGGCAGAGGTTTCCCTTCCCGTGGGCACAGCCCTGGCACAGGGCACCCTCACCCAGCTCACGGTGACATTGGGGACCCCCCAGTGATGGGGGACACATCCCCAGTGATGGGGACACATCCCCCAGTGATGGGGACACATCCCCCAGCCCAGGGGACACATCCAGGCCTGACCCTGAGGGTTTGTGGGGTCCCAGCAGCAATGGGGGATCAGAAATGCCCGGGAGGGGATGGGGAGCAGGGGGCACATCCAGCCCCTGCAGCAGAGGCCGTTCCCCACGGATCACATTCCCACAGCCCAGCCAGACAGCTGGATCTGCTCCAGGGTAATGGGGCAGGGGGAGATCCTGCTTCCCTCCCCAAGCTGGGGCTCCCAACGAGCTGTGCCAGCAAAGCCTGCCCGGGGAGCACCCCAGGAACAGTGTGGGGTGGGAACAGGGAGCTCTGCCACCCCCGAGGATGGATGCTACGGAAAGTTGTGGCTCCACAGCCTGGAGCATCCCTGCTGCTCCACTGGGATCTGGATTTCCAGGCTGGAAAACCCCTTCCATCCCCCATCAATGCTCCCAGTATCCCCCTCCTCATTATTTCACCCTCCTCAAGCTCCTACAGGACCCTCAGGTGCTGCAGATGCTGGGAGAGCCCCCAAAGTGCCTCAGCCATGGGCTGTTGGTGTCACACAGAGCCAGGCACGGTCCAGGGATCCCCGCAGCTCCTGGAGGGGTCAGTCGAGCTGGGCAGAGTCCCCAGGACACCCCCAGCTCCAGTGCCCCCCCCAGACTGCAAACAGCCCCCACTTTCTGCTTGGCCGGGCTGGGAAAAGCATCTGCGGCTGGGGCTCGATTTTAAATGGAAAGCATCCACAAAAATCATTCCTGGAAGCCAGCCCCGTGTCCCTGGGGCTGTGTGACCCCTCGCTGGCCCATCACAGTCCCCAGCAGCAGGTGCTGTCACCAGGACAGGCCGGGATGTCACCGCGGCGCTCGGGATGCGATCAGAGCCAGGGGCTGCAGGGCCCCCAAACCCACGGGAGGGAAGGGGGGGGATGCCAGGGGCTGCACCCCCACCCCAAAACGCTGCCAACCCGGGCAGAGCCTGCCCAGCAACTCATCACAGAGCAGGGAAGTGTCTGGGTGGGGGTCTGGGGGATCAGCGAGTGGATAATAGCGGATAAACCCCTGATCCTGCCGCTAAAGCAGCTCTGCATTAAGGAGACAAGACTCGGGGAGGGAACGGGGGGGGGGGGGGGTCAGGGGACACCCCCTCGGCTGGCGTGTCCCCCTGCCACCCTGCTGGCAGCCCAGCCCGCTCACAAGCACAAGCTGTCATTTTATTAAGCCAGCAATAAACTCTATAATCTTCACCCATTCGGCTTTGGGGGGCCACGGGGAGGGGGTGGCCGTGGGAGGGGGGACACGGAGGGACACGGAGGTGCCCCGGGGGTGGGGGGGCAGATGGTGCAAAGCCCCGTATTGCAGGCACGGATAAAATAGAGATGTATTTGTAAATATTGCCCCCCCCTGCCAGCACTTACCGGGGAGCAGCAGGGAGCACAGGCAGCAGAGCAGCGCGGCCGGTCCGGGCAGCATCTTCTCCAGAGAGGCCATTGCAAGGTGGGGGACAGCCAGAAAAAGCAGTGGGGGGGAGAAAAAAAAAAAAAAAAAAACGAGGCACCCCAGCGGCGAAAAAAAAAATATATTAAAAAATATAATAATAATAATAAAAGGAATCCAAACCAAGCACCGAAAAAAAAAACCCACAGAAATCCCCCTTAAATCCAACCACGTGCGAGCCGGGAGCAGCAGCCAATTCCACGGCGGAATTTTGGGGAGGGCGACGGGGGGGGGAAGGAACCGGGTCAGGTATGGGGGGGCTCGGCTCTGCCCCCCCCCCAGCTCAGCGAGCAGAGCGCCCCATCTCCGGTCCCCCACCCCTCCCCAGCCCGCACCCCAAAGCTGCCGCAAACCCCCCCCCCAGCGCCTGCAGGGCGGCCGGGGGAGCGCCCCCCTCCTCTTCCTCCTCGGGAGCCGCGGAGCACGTGGAACCCCCCCCTTTTCCCGGAGGGTAAAAGCAGAGCCCCGATGTGCCGATGGAGGAGGAGGATGATGATGATGCTGCTGCTGCTGCAGGGTGCGGGTCGCCAGCACACAGCACCCCCCCCCCCTAAACCCTGCACGAGAAGGAAAATCAGAATTCCAAGCGCTGTTCTTCCAAAAGGGAAAAAAAAATAATTGAGGGGAGGGGGGGAAGCAAAAATAAATTTAAAAAAATAAAATAAAAGACGGAATTAACGCGCTCCCCCTGAGGAAAAAGATAAACGGGCGAAAAAAAAAATAATCAGCCGAAAAACCAAGAAAACAAGAAGAACGTAACGCGAAAACCACAACCCAGAGCCGGGTGAATAATTAATCCCAGGCAGATGCGATTAATCGGCGGCAGGAGCAGCTCGGCGGCGGAGTCCCCGCATCCCAAGGCAAAGTTCGGGGGGCTCGGGGGTGGGGGGACACCCCGGGCTCAGCGCTGGCAGCGGGGGGACCCCGCCAGGAGCGCTGCAAAGAGGGGGTCCCCCGCGGTAAAGGCGGGGTGTCCCCCCCGCTGCAGGCAGGGGGAGGCAGGCAGGGGGTGCCCGGGGCTCGGGAGGTTCAGGGGGGCTCTGCCGGGGCCCCCCCAGCCTGTGCCGGGCCGGGCTGGGCGCTCCGGTGCCCGCTCGCCCGGCCCGAGCCGCATCGGGCTCCGCTGGGTGCCAGCGAGCGGCAGGGGGAGGCGCCTTCCTCCTCCTCCTCCTCCTCTTCCACTCCCTCCTCCTCCTCCTCCCTCTCCCCGGCCCTGCCCCGGCGTGGTGAAATCTGGGGGGGTTCCGAGCCCTCCTGGGCAAGGGGAGTGCGGGGAGGAGCAGCCGCGTTTGGCCAACCTGGCTGCCCCTGTGCCACACCTGCAGCGTGTACCCTGAAGATTGTCCCCTCTGTCACACCTGCACATTGTTGTCCCCCCTGTGCCACACCTGCAGGTTGTCCCCTCCCTGCCACACCTGCAGCATGTACAGGGGGACAATCAAGGTGTGTTCTCCATGCCACACCTGCAGATTGTCCCCTCAGGGCCACGCCTGCACATTGTCCCCCCTGTGCCACACCTGTGTGTCCTCCCCTATGCCATACCTGCACATTGTCTCCTCCGTGCCACACCTGCACCGTGTCCCCGCTGTGTGCCACACCTGCTGCATGTGTCCCCCTGTGCCACACCTGCAGATTGTCCCCTCCATGCCACACCTGCAGCGTGTCCCCCCTGTGCCACGCCTGCACATTGTCCCTCCTCAGTGCCACACCTGCACATTGTCCCCTCCTTGTGTCACACCTGCAGACTGTCCCCTCTGTGCCACCCGGGGGATCAGCCCTGTCACCCCTCCTGGCTGTGCACACAGGCTGGGGGTGTTTGGGACCCCCTGTGCCCCCCTGCTGCCCTCCACACCTGGGCACATCCTGGGATGGCTCCTGCAGGGCCTGGAGATGCTCCTGGCACGGCTGGGGAGGGATTCCCTTATCCTTTATTCACTTATCCCTTATTCCTTCATCTCTTATTCCCTTATCCCTTATTCCCTTATCCCAGCTTGCTGGAGCCATGGCACAGTTGGGTTTTTGGCAATGCCACATTCCCCCCAACGTCCCAACAGGAATGTGAGAGCATTTTGGGGTCTGAACCCCATTCCCACCAGGGCTGGCTGCGTTTTCCTGCCCACACCAAGCCCGGGTGCCTCCCCTCTCCCTGCTCTGCTCCCATCCATTCCCTCCCATCTCCCTTTCCCAGGAAAGCTCAGCCAGCACGTTCCTCCTGGCAGCCTCGCTCAGCGGTGGAAGTGCACAAGACATCTCCATTAACGCCCAAATAATTCACGGCAATTAATGGGACTGACCTTGAGCGGTGACAGGAGCTGAGGATGCCCCCGGGAAGAGGCGGCCCCGCAGCACTGAGGAAGATGAGGAGGATGAGGATGGATCCCCCCCGAGGGTCCCCAGCACCTTTGGGTGCTGCTGGGAGAGCTTTGGGAACAACACCAGGGTGAGGAGGAGGAGGGAGATGGGATGTACCTCAATCCCCGCCACCTGGAATTCTGCAGGAATTGTTTTGGAGTGGCCTCACCACCTCCCAGGCTTGTTTCCATAAAAATCCCATAATTTATAAACCAATCTCCCAATTGCTTCAGGAAGGGGAGGGCTGACTCTTGAGCTGAGCACCACCCAGCCCTTGATCTCCTCCCCACCCTGCCCAGGTGGGACAAATCCTCAATTTCCCCACTCCAGAACGGGCCCTGGCAAACCGAGGATGGTGCCCTGTCCTTCCCCGCCTCGGGATGCTTTTCCCACTGATGGATGAGGCTTTTAAAGAGGAATGTTTGGGTGCAATCCCTCCCGCGTTCCCGCCGTGCCTCTGGCAGGTTCTTGGCAGCACCGCTGGGAGATTTTTTATTTTTTTTCCAGCCGTTCTAGAAAGGAGTATTTTTACCCCAGCTGGATTTTATTTATGACTCGAGCATTGGAGGGGGCTGGGATCTCTCCCGAGTGAGGAGCAAAGCCAGGGGGAGATGCCAGAGATAAATCCCCTCATTTCAGCAGGAGCTGAGGCAGGGAAGGGCAAAACGTAACCCCAGAACAATTTCGCACGTGTCCTTGTGGGGACCCACCTGAGAAACATCTGGATGGATTTTCCAAGGAATTATCCCAAAAAAAAGAAAACCCACTGAGGAATGTCCAGGTCTGGACAAACTCCTAAATGGTGATTCCCAAATGGTGATTCCCAAATGGTGTCCTTGTAGGCACCCACTTGAGCAACTCCTGGATGGATTTTCCAAGGAATTATCCCAAAAAAATCCAAACACGGAGGGATGTCCAGGCAGGATTGGGTCTGGACATATTCCCAAATGGTGATTCCCACGTGTCCTTATGGGCACCCACTTGAGCAACTTCTGGATGGATTTTCCAAGGAGTTATCCCAAAAAAAACCCACTGAGGGATGTCCAGGCAGGAAAAACTTCTGGATGGATTTTCCAAGGAGTTATCCCAAAAAAGACCAAAAACCACTGAGGGATGTCCAGGCAGGTTTGGGTCTGGACAAATTCCCAAATGGTGATTCCCAAATGGTGATTCCAACATGTCCTTGTGGGGATCCACCATAGCAACTCCTGGATGGATTTTCCAAGCAGTTATCCCAAAAAAAAAAACCCAACAAACACAGAGGGATGTCCAGTCAGGATTGGGTCTAGACAAATTCCCAAATGGTGATTCCCATGTGTCCTTGTGGGGACCCATCTGAACACCTGAGCAACTTCTGGATGGATTTTCCAAGGAGTTATCCCAAAAAAAAAAACCACTGAGGCATGTCCAGGCAGGAAAAACTTCTGGATGGATTTTCCAAGGTTATCCCAAAAACAACCACAACAACCCACTGAGGGATGTCCAAGCAGGATTGGGTCTGGACAAATTCCCAAATGGTGATTCCTACATGTCCTTGTGGGGACACACCTGAGCAACTCCTGGATGGATTTTCCAAGGAGTTATCCCCAAAAACCCACTGAGGGGTGTCCAGGCAGGATTGGGTTTGACCAAATTCCCAAACGGTGATTCCTAAATGGTGAAAAACTTCCGGATGGATTTTCCAAGGAGTTATCCCAAAAAAGCCATGGAGGGATGTCCAGGCATGATTGGGTTTGGACAAATACCCAAATGGCAATTCCCAAATGGTTATTCCCAAATGGCGATTCCCAAATGGTTATTCCCAAATGCTGATTCCCAAATGGCGATTCCCAAATGGTTATTCCCAAATGGCGATTCCCAAATGGCGATTCCCAAATCCCCCCGGGGCCAGCAGCTCCATCCCACTCACCCCACGGGCCCCACTCCCCAAAACCCTACAATCACCCCATTTATTGTCACCGAGCAGGGTGGGACGGGCTGCAGGCGCTTCCCACGTGGATAAATCCCAATCCCACGGAGGATTCGGTGCCAGCTTGGGCAGGGAGCACCGCCGGCCTCTCCATCCCGGCAATAATCCCCGGCCGGCGTTTCACCTGCCCTAATCCCACTAATCGCTGGGATAACAGGGCGCTAATCACCCTAATCCCTGTGGGAGCCGCGCTGGAGGTGTCGCTGCTGCCAGGGGACCTCCGGGGGTGGCACCGGGAGGGAGACAGACACGTCCCCTTTCCCTGGGGAAACTGAGGCACGGTCTCACTCTCTCCAGCTCTGCTGTTTGCAAGGCTTTGCTGGGATGAATCCATGGAGAGCAAGGAGAGATCCTGGTGTGCAAACCACTCCTCTGGATGCATGAAAATACATCCCAAAACCTATTTTTGGGAGGTTTTACCAAAAAAAAAAGCCAAGAGCCAGCGCTGAGCTTTGCACCTGGAGTTGTTCTTTTTTCACTCCCAGGACCCTCCAAAGGAGATAAATCCCTCATAAACCAGAAAGAATTAATCCAAACCAGCCCTGGGGATGTGTCAGGTGAGTGAAAACCTCACTCCAAGCCTCTGTTTTTCCCATTATTTTCCAATAATGCACGCAGAGAAATTCCTTGGTAGTGGCAGGAGCATCCCAGCCCTGCCCCAGAGCTGAATCCTGAGTGGCTGATCCTAAAACATGATTAAAAATACATCCCAATTCCCTCCCTTCCAGAAATCCATCTGATAATGGCAGAAATAGAGGAATCCCGTAATTGCCATAAATTCATTTTATGTGATTATTTCTAAGGAGATGGAGGGGGGAGAAAAAAAAGCCTTTTATTGGAATTAATTGTCCAGCTGGATTAATGATTTATTCCGTGGATCCATGGCTCTGTCACTGGTCCCAGAGGCCACCCCAAGGTTCTCCATCCTCCCAGAAAAAAATGGGTGGAAAAAGCAAAAAAAAAGGGCTGAAATACTTCAATACTTCACTCCTGAGCACATCCCAGCAAATTGGTCTGACTTTTGGGTGCCCCAAAGAGTGCAAAGACACATTAGGTATTGAATGCAATATTTATAATATTAAAATGAATATTTTAATAGCCCCATAAAAGGAGCGGAAGGAAGAGGCAAAGCAGTGGCGCCAAAGCCGCTCCTTCCTGCGAGATAAAAATGTTTCATTTCACTTTTACTGCTCGGCTCCATCCCTGCCTCGGCTTTTATATTCTATTAAAATATTAATTTCGGGGTAGAACGGAGGGATTTAATATTTCAGCTGATTTTAAAAGTCAATATTATCAATTATTATCAATATTGGGGGTTGGGGAGGGGGTCTCGGAGGAGAACATCTCAATAGACCAGCAGTGACATTATTTCCCTTTTCCTTCCAAAAATTTGTTTATCCCATGGGGAAATTTCTCCATTTCTGCTTTTACCTCTATTTTGAGAGGGAAAAAACACCAAGGATGGGTTCCCCAATGTTTCAATCACTGTTTTGTGTGCATCCAGAACTCCCTGATGGAAACAGAGCATCCCAACATCCTCCAAACCCAGGGAATTGATGAGCACTCCCTTCCTCCAGCACCAGGGAATCAAAGCACCTAATTACAGCAGCTCGTTAGGAGGGTTGGTTATCTTGGCAGCCACAGAGGCCAACAAGAGAGTTTCTTCCCTTGGCTTGCTGTTTGTTTTGGGTTTAAAATTAAAGAAATATTAAAACATAGAGGTTTGGAGTTGGTTTTAAGCACTGGGTGAGCTCAAAAGCAGCTCCTCTGAAATCAGGGCTGGGAATTTGGGGTTGGGAGCAGTGGGGTGAGGACCAGAACATAATTTTATCCTCATTTTGGAAGGGCTGAGGGGATTTATGGCATGGTGAGGACCAGCACCTCATTTTATCCTCATTTTGGAGGGACTGAGGGGGGATTTGTAGCACAGTGAGGACCAGCCACCATTTTGTTTGGATCAGTTTGCTCCATCCCACAGCCTGATTTGGTTTTTTAGGGTGCCTTGGGAACAATTTGCTCCAGCCCAAATCCTGATTCATTTTTTGGGGTGCCTTGGCAACAATTTACTCCATCCCACAGCCTGATTTGGTTTTTGATTTTGGTTTTTTTGGTTTTTTGATTTGGGGTGCCTTGGGATCAATTTGCTCCATCCCACAGCCTGATTGGTTTTTTGGGGTGCCTTGAGATCACTTTGCTCTGTCCCACAGCCTGATTTGGTTTTTGGGCTGCCTTGGGATCAGTTTGCTCCATGCCAGAGCCTGATTTGTTTTTTGATTTTGGTTTTTTGATTCGGGGTGCCTTGGGATCAATTTGCTCCATCCCACAGCCTGATTTGTTTTTGGGGTGCCTTGAGATGAGTTTGCTCCATCCCACAGCCTGATTTGGTTTTTTGGGGGTACCCTGGGACCAGTTTGATCCTGGCCATGGGTTGGTGGCAGCTCAGGCGTCCCACCACCCCCATAAGTGTCACCTGTGTCCCCAGCCAGGCACTCTGCTGCACCCCAACCCCCCCCAAACACCTCCAAAACTCCAAAAACCTCAAACCCACTCAAGCACCTCCAAACCCCCCAACCCTCCAAACCCCAAACCCCCCAAGTACCTCCAAAACCCCCCAAGCACCTCCAAAAACCCCAAACCCTCCCAAATACCTCCAAAACTCCAAACCCACCCAAGCACCTCCAAAACCCCCAAATGCCCCCAAGCACCTCCAAAACCCCCCAAATGCCCCCAAGCACCCCAAAAACCCCAAGCACCCCCAAGCACCTCCAAAACCCCAAATGCCCCCAAACACCTCCAAATCCCCAAACCCACCCAAGTACCTCCAAACCCCCAAACTCCTCCAAACACCTCCAAAACCCCCAAACCCCCCAAGCACCCCCAAAACTCCAAACCCCCACCCAAGCATCCCCAAGCCCACCCAAACACCTCCAAAACCCCAAACCACCCAAGCACCTCCAAAACCCCAAACCCCCTCAAGCACCCCCAAACACCTCCAAAACCCCAAACCTCCCCAAGCACCCCCAAACCCACCCAAACACATCCAAAACCCCAAACCCCAACACCACCAGCAGGGACGGTTTCCCCTTCTCCTTCTATGCCTCCCTCGGGGGATTTTAACCCTGACCCTTCCCAGGGGAATCTCCCCGAGCAAGGAGGGACCAAACCCATCCCAAATCCCCAAATCCTGCCCAGGCCGGAGCTCCCGGTGCCCTCCAGGCTCGGGGAAGCGGAGCCAGCCTGGCTCTGATCCCGGAGCTCCCTCCCGGCTGCCGCGTCCAGCGGGATAACGATGGAGCAGCTGCAGAACCAGCTGGGTCAGCCTAGTGGGCATCCCATAATGGCCAGGGGGATGCGGGATCCCAGCTGGAACAGGAACAGGATCCAGGAAAATCCGTCCCCGGCTGCCATTAGCAATCCCAGCTGGGATTGGGGCCGGTCCCATCCCGCCTGGACCCCCCTGGAAAGAGCATTTAGGAACATGAATTTTTCAGGAGCTCGTTTAGCATCTTCCCAGCTGGTTCTGGGCTAACAGGATTAACCCCTTGGGGTGGGGATGGAGGGGGCACATCCCCTGTGTGAGTGAGGCCGCTGGGATTTAGGGGGTGGAAAAAGCAGAATTAGGAGCAGGGATGGGTTTGGCTTCTTGATTTCCTCTCCAGGACCAGGGAATGGCAGCAGGAATTGGGTATTACCCAAAATATCCCTGAAACAAGCAGGGAAAACCCCTCAGGAGGGGCAAAATCTGCCGGGAAATCCGTGCAGAGGGATTTGCAAACGCGGACCCGACGGGAAGGAGCCACCGGCAGGACTGGGAGGCGTCGGGGAAAATTGCATTTGAAGCACAACCAGTGCTGGAGTCTGGAATAATTATAGCAGCAGGGTCAAAAGAGCCTCCTGCAACATCATTTTGGTGGGGTTTTTTTGTTTGTTTGTTTTTGGGGTTTTTTTGGTTTTTTTTCCCGCTCAATAGGCAGCAGCTGTTTAAAATAAAATTTAAAAAGCCCCCAAAAATCCACACAAGGGAAGGGTGGAGAACAGCCAGGAGAGAGGGAGGATTCTCCAGTGGGATAATGGCTGGGCTGTCTTTGGGGAAAGAATCAGCATTTTCTGGCCAGCTCTGCTGTTGAAGGTTTCTAGCAATGATTTCTCTCCGAGGTTTTTCAGCAAAACTCCCCTGCCCTCAGTGGTGTCTGGCCAAAAATGATTCAGGGTTTGGCTACAGGTGGGCACAGCTCAATTAAAGCCCCCAGGGCCTCTGGGGAGCGTCTGATCGATCCTTTCCATCGACCTGATAATGGGGCTGGCTGTGGGGAGGGGTTTGCTGATGTTTCCAACCCTTTCAGACCCTCTGGGAGCAGAGGGAGCAGCTGCTGGGTTATGCCATCCTTCCTCAGCCTCATCTTCCTCCCATGGAGCTGGGAGTGCAGAGTCCCCATATCTGCATTCTGGGGTTAGGATTTGTAAAATCCAACAGCCTTGGAGGGCTCTGCAAAAGGACTGAGGTGCTGTCCTGGGTGTCCTTTGTCACCTGCCTTCACTCAAAAAAAATTTTGAAGCCAAACACCCTGGGATTTTTGACCAAAATCCCTCAAATTCAAAGCCAAACCCCCTGGAATGGCCGAACCATCAAATTCCAGAGCATCTGCCCAGTGGGGGATGGCAGAGAAGAGCCTGGATCCACACAGGGAGCAATTCCTGGCAGGAATATTGAATTTCATAACTGGTGGATTGGAGTTTTACCAGCAGCTTTTGATAGCAAGAGATTTTGGTAATATCCCAGCTTTATTGCTGGGAAAAATGAGAGTATTCCAAGTGGCTTTTAGGGTCCTTAAAAACATTTTTTTAGTCACTTCTCCCTTCTCCCATCACTGCTGCTTCATCCAGGAATGCTGCAGGATCTGGGAAAGGGATGGGAAGGTGCAGAATCCCAGTAAAACCAGTGGGCAGGTGGATGGGATGCACTGGTGAGGATTTGTGGGCACAGGTTTGGGATGGGATGGATTAGGATGGGCTCATCCCACCAGGGCAGCTGCTGCAAGGGATTATCCTGAGAAAAATCCCTGAATTCCCTTTCCTCAGGACAGAATTCCTGGTTCTGTGCCTGAAGGGGGACATGTGTTCCTCTTTTTGGGAATAAAATATGGGAAATTCCTGAGGGATCCTCAGCCTCTCCTCATCCTGGTGATGGAGGGAGGAGCAGGAGGATGGAGAGTGGGGAAATGGCCAAAATGCTGGGGAAAAGGGTTGGAAAATCCAGGAGAGGGGTGTGGAAATTGAGGAGTGAGGGGTGGCAGCTCCTCCATGACTGCAGCTGAATTCTGGCCCTGGCTTTGGGCAAAGACACGAAAGAAAATCCCCCTCTGGGACTGCGGGCTGGGATGCTCTGGATCACCCAGATGGGGTTATTTTCCTGCTTTTTGGCCAAAGCTGCTGGATTTGACCTTGAACCAGTGTCTGGTTCCCTCCTGCCAGGTTTCCAGCAAAATGAAATCAGGAGCTGGGCGAGAGCTGCTCCTGGCTGGCACCCCAAACACCCCAAATGACCTCAGGGTGCCTGCCAGCCTTCAGTGGGGTTTGCAGGTGAATTTTGGGGGCTCCCAGCAGCAGTGAAAGGGGAGGGGAAGCAAACAGCCCCTGCCAGCCCCAAATCTCCCAATTAACGCTCCTAATTCCCCGTTTGCAGCCCAATCATGGTGCTGATGGAATCAAGGATGCCTCTGGAGGCTCCCTGCCCCACGGGCCGAGCCTGACTCCACCGCGGCGGTGTCACTCGGGGGATATTGAATTATTTCCCTGCCTTTTTCTGGGAATTGCCAGTTAAGGCTCTCAGGCAGGGCTCACTCCCAGCTCCTAATCTCATTCACCTGCCATTTACCCCAGGAGCAGAGCACGAGGCAGCCCTGCCTTCCCAGCACGCACAGATATGGGGGAGCACGTTGCTGATTAGGGGGAATAATCAATGTTTATCAATGGGACGGCATTGCTTAGCAGAGGGAATAATCAATGTTTACCAGGGGTGCTGCAAATTGAAGAGCAGGGCAATTCCAGGTGTGTGGAGTTGGGGTGCAGCAAAGGGGAAAATGGGTCCTGGCACTCCAAAATTCCTCAAGAAAGGAAATGGAAAAGCAGAAATTGGGGTTTGTTGTGCATGTGGATTAATCATATTAATAAAAAAATCAAAATTAATAAAAAATCATATTAATATAAAATAATAAAAATTAACAAAAGATAATTACCGAGTTATTTTAATTTAAAATGATATTATAAATAGAATAGGAAAAATATATTATATTATATTATATTATATTATATTATATTATATTATATTATATTATATTTCTTAATTTTAAAAATTATTTTAATTAAAAAATTAAACTACTTCCCTAAGCACCCAAAACTCCAGCCTGGCACCTAGGAGTCTCCAGGGAGTGCTCTGCCAGTCCCCAGGATTTCTGGGCCCTAAAACCAGATTTGAGGACACCAAAACCATCAAACTTGGCCCAGTTGTTCATGAAATAAAGAAAGAGGAAATCTGACAAGTTTGGATTTCACACTGGCAGAGGGAGAGATTTTGTCCTGAAATCCCTTCTCCACTTCCAAGTTGCCTTCAGGGATGCTGGAAATGCCCTGAAATCCAAGCAGCCCCCCTCACATCCCTTCCTTTCAGCCCTCAAAGTTATCATTTAATTAAATACAACCCAAAATGCTTTGATTGGGGCCCAAGACTGATATGCCTCTTTTTTCAAACCTATTAAAAAATTAAAAACCCCAAAAGCCATGGGGGTGGAAGTTCCCATCAGTTTCAGGCAGAACAGGGACAAAGCAGCACCAGGAATGGATGTGGTGCCACAGAGGCAGATGGAGGAGAGCTCTGGATGACAAATCCTCTTTACCCCACCTATATTTTGCTAAATTTTGATTATTTTTCGACCATAAAGTTTTTAAAACCCTGTTTTTTAACGCCTTCCCAGAGGGCTGCATCTCCCTGCCAAAAATAGGGAGGCTGCTGACACCCACTCCCCGACTCCTCCCGTCCTCAGCTCCACTTTTTTTTTGTGCTATTGATATGATTTTTTTTCTGTCTCCTGGCTCATTTCAAGCCTGAGCTCCCCAGACTCCGGCTGACATCTGTTAATATCCTGAAACCCAAGCCCCAAGGCTCTGAAACCACGACTGCTGCTATTTCCAGGCCACGCTGGGATCAGGAGGGGTTTTCCCCACCCTGGGCTCGCCGGCAGCCCCAGGCCATCCAGGACATCAACCCGCTGAGTTTTCCACTGGATTTGCTCTCCAGGGACAGCACAGGCTCCAGAGAAGGCAGAGAAGCTGCTGGGAGAGGGTGAAACCAAAATCGTCCCCAGTAGTGGGGACAGAGGTGAGAGAAATGGCGGATTTGTCTTTACAAACAAGCTGTGGGTCTGCTGGGAGATAAAACCAGCACTGAGAGATAAACAATGGGAATAATTCCACTGATTGATGAATGGAAAAAGATATTTGCTTTTACAAATAAACCTTAGGTTTGCTGACAAATGAAATTGGACATCGAAAAAGGAAAGAAACAATGGGGAGGAAAAACCCCTAAATTCAGTAAAAATTAAAAATTAAAAGGGAGGGTTATACATTAGAAAGAAATCTTTGGTATCAGGTGTTCTTGGAAGTTTGAACCTCTCAAGTACCTCAGGCAATGGGGAAAGAAAGAAGGGAAATGTGGCTGGGAAATTGGGATAAAAAGGAGGCTGCATCCTCCAAAAATTGGAGAGATCCCAGGGGAATGCCCCATGGCCTCTCCCTTTATTCAAATAAAGTAAAAGACTCCTCTGTCTCCTTTTTGGACATAAACCTCTGGTGTTTGTGGATTAATTTTCCTATCAGAGGGGACCAGCAGACCCCAGGAAAGACAAAGCACATCCCAGCATGCCCAGCCACCTTCCGGCCTCACCTCCTCATCCTGCTAACTCCAATGAAAGAAAACTCCATCTGAGGAGAAGAGAAAAACAATAATTTAATTTTTTTTTTATTTTTTTTTTCAGTGCATATTGAGTGTGCCGTGCTCTCCGCCCGAGCCCAGCCTCTGTTTTACTGTACTAATGACTTTTTACACTCCAGGTAAAATCAGAACAAGACGAGGAGGCTTTTCGAAAGCTCGTTCTGACAAATTCCTCACTGTAATTACTGGAGCAGAAAGAACTCATCAGCAGAACACGCCGTTGCTCGGGGCGCTAAAAGTCTCGAGTGGTGGTGAATGGCCCAGATCTGGGAGCGGGGCAGGGCTCAGCAGGTCCTGCACGCTCAGCCCCGCTCCCCTCCCGACCCAGGAGAGATTTTATACCCCAGTGATCCCGAGAAATGCCCAACTGCCTGGGGCACGGCGGGGAATGGGCTGGGTTGGGTGGCTAAAGGAGATTTGGGGATGGCTGGATTCACTGCGAAGGGTGAGGGTCCCCCCCAGGATCATCCCCACTGCTCAGCCAGATCTGTGTGCTGTGGTAGGGGGGAAAAAAATAAATCCATTTCCATCAAAATCAAAATGAAATCCATGGAAAGCAAGAGGGGGAAATAAAGACCAGCCTGGGCTGGTGGCAAAGCAGCTGGTGCAGGGGTTTCAGCAGCCAGCTGAACATCCCTTGGAGTATCCTTTGGAACGTCCCTTGGAATACCCCTTGGAATATCCCTTGCAACATCCTTGGACTATCCATTGGAATATTCCTTGGATATCCCTCGGAATATTCCTTGGGACAACCTTGGAACATCTCTTGGAATATCCTTTGGAACATCCCTTGGGATATCCCTTGGAATATCCTTGGAATATCCATTGGAATATTCCTTGGAACATCCTTGGAATATCCCTCAGAATATCCCTTGGAACATCCCTTGGGACATCCCTTGGAACATCTCTTGGCATATCCCTTGGAACATCCCTTGGAATATCCCTTGGTATATCCTTTGGAATATCCAGTGGAACATCCCTTGGGACATCCCTTGGAACATCTCTTGGCATATCCCTTGGAACATCCCTTGGAATATCCCTTGGTATATCCTTTGGAATATCCAGTGGAACATCCCTTGGGACATCCCTTGGAACATCTCTTGGCATATCCCTTGGAACATCCCTTGGAATATCCCTTGGTATATCCTTTGGAATATCCAGTGGAACATCCCTTGGGACATCCCTTGGAACATCCTTGGAATACCCCTTGGGATATCCCTTGGGATATCCCTTGGAGCATCCTTGAAATATCCCATGGAATATCCATTGGAACATCCCTTGGAACATCCTTTGGAATATCCCTTGGAATATTCCTTGGAACATCCCTGGAAGAAGAAAGAGTCAGTGCTCTGAGGAGATGCCCACACGAAACACCAAGGCGTGAAACTTTTCTGATAAGGAGACAACGGTGTGGAACCCCTGCAATAAGATGACAACATCATCCCTCATGTCCCGGCCACAGCACAGGGAAAACCCATCCCAGCTTGGCTCTCACTGCCCTCTCCAGTCCCCTCCAGCCAAGGCAGCTCCCAAAGAGGGAAATCCCATAAAAAATGGGCTCTAAATCCAGGCTGAGCAGGTGAGAGATGAGAGATGGGAACCCCTCCAGCTCTCAGACACAGCCATGGGGACAGGCAGGCACCTCCCTGTCCCCATGGCTGTGGCCAAGAGCTGGAGGGGTCCCTAGGCACCGGGGCAAGAGGGGGATTTGAAGCCCAAAAAGGGACAAATGTGGACCTGGATGGATCCAGAGCAGGATGGATCCAGAGCAGGGTGAACCCAGGATGAACCTGGATAGATTCAGAGCATGGAGGGATCCATGATGGACCTGGATGGGTCCAGAGCAGGATGGATCCATGATGGACCTGGTAGGAACCAGAGTGGGTGGATTCATGGACCTGGATAGATTAATGATGGACCTGGACAGATCCAGAGCATGGATGGACTCAGGATGGACCTGGATGGATCCAGAGCAGAATGAATCCATGGACCTGGATGGATCCAGAGCATGGATGGACCCAGGATGGACCTGGATGGATCCAGAGCAGAATGAATCCATGGACCTGGATGGATCCAGAGCATGGATGTATCCATGATGGATCCAGAGCAAGAGGAGAAGTCACCTCCAGCTCACCCCCACCGAGGCCAGCCTCACAGAGCATCCCGAACTGAGCACTCCCAGCAGCACCACGATCCCACAAAGCTTTCCCTTCCCCCTGGAAAAGCTGGAGCTTGGATCCTGACCCAGCCTCTGCACTCTCCAGCTGTGTTTGCTGCCCTCAGCAGCCAATCCATTGATGGGCAGTGATGCTTTTTTGGATCCTGACTCTCCAAAAAGACTTTTAGCTCTTTCCTTGGCTGGCTGGTTTGGCTTTACAACACCCAGGTCAAGAGTTCTCTCTGAGTGAGGCTTGGAAAACAAAACCTTTCCTTTTTGGAGGGGCTTCCTCCCTTCCTTTGGGGTCCCTGCACCCCGATTTTGGCACTGAGTGTGACCCCAAGAGCCCCCCAACACCCTGAGAGCGGGGCTGGAGCAAACAGGGAGAATGGATCCCTCTGCTCTTAATCTCCCTCTATCTGCTCATTAAATATTGATGGTAGTTAAATATTCATAGAACATTTGGCTCGGAGTTTTTATCTGTCTTCAGGCAGACGTGGGGTCTTTGATGTGTTATTTTCCTGGTCACACAAGGTCCCAGAAGCCTCCAGACTTGTCAACACTCTTTTGAGGGAGTTTTTCCCCCCCTTTTTGCCACGTGTTGCTGGGAGAGGGTTGGGGCTCTTTCATCCCCAGCTTCTTTTCCCTTTTTATCCTCTTTCCTCCTGGATCTCTCCCCAGATGATTCCCGTGGTTCTGGAGGTGTCTGGGTGCCTCCAAAGGGGAGGTTGAGCATCACCCGCTGTTCTAAGAGCCTCTCCACCAGCAGGGAGAGGTTCTGGTGGGTCCCCACGGGTACATCCGGACCCTGGGGTGCTGCACCCCAATTTAGGGACCCCAGTGAGCACCGTGACCCGGCCAGGCCGTGCGGAGAACAGCACCGAGAGCCGTTCATGGGGCAGCACTGACATCTTGTGCCAGACGCCGGGAAAACAACATCCAGGGATGGCTGGGATGGATGCAGGAGCTCCTGCACGGCTGCTGCTGCTGCGCCCCAAACCCTGCCCGTGCCCAGCCGGGGCTGGCACCGCACCCAGATCAGGGCTGGGCTGCTGCCATGAACGCCCTGAGGGGCCAAAAATGGCAGAGGGACACAGGGCTCACCCAGCCCTGCACAGCTGGTGCTTATCCCCTTCATCATCTCCTCCATCATCCCCAGCCTCATCCCCAGCTTCATCCCCATCTTCATCCCCATCTATCTTCATCCCCATCATTCCCATCTTCATCTCCATCTTCCTCTTCATCTTCATCCTCTTCATCATCCCCATCTTCATCTCCATCATCATCCCCAGCTTCATCCCCTTCATCATCTCCGTCTTCACCCCTGTCTTCATCCCCATCTTCATCCCGACCTTCATCCTTTTCATCCTCTTCATCCCCATCATCATCCCCATCTTCTTCTCCATCTTCATCCCCTTCATCCCTACCTTCATCCCCATCATCATCCCCATCATCATCCCCATCTTCTTCTCCATCTTCATCTCCTTCCTCCCCATCTTCATCCCTGTCTTCATCCCTTTCATCATCCCCATCATTATCCCCACCTTCACCCTCATTTTCATCCCCATCATCCCCTTCACCGTCCCCATCATCATCCCCATCATCATCCCCTTCATCACCCCCATCTTCATCCCCATCATCATCCCCTTCATCACCCCCATCTTCACCCCCATCTTCATCCCTTTCATCATCTTCATGCCCATCTTCATCCCTTTCATCATCCCCATCATTATCCCCATCTTCACCCTCATTTTCATCCCCATCACCCCCATCTTCATCCCCTACATCATCCCCTTCACCATCACCATCATCCTCAGCTTCATCCCCATCTTCATCCCCTTCATCATCTCCATCTTCATCCCCATCCTCGCCCCCACCATCTCCCTCATCCCCTCTGAGCTGTCCCATTCCAACCCTTCCCACCTGGATTTCTCCCTGCAGCAAACTCCTGGGGACATCAGGAAGGTCCTTCCCCACTCCCAGCCCAGGAAAATATTTCTGGGAGGATTTTGGGGGAATTTCCAGCCCGGGGGAAGGGGAGTCCCCACCGGGGCTCCACCCACCCCACCCCACCTGCTCGGAGCGATGCCAGGGGAAGATTCTCGAGGAAAACACCCCGGGGTGGGCCTGGAGGAAATGAATTCATCTCCCTTGGGGTGTCTTTTCCTCCCTGGTCAGGCGGTGGCAGAAAATACGTGTGAAAAAGGTCACCGAGGCCACAAAGGCAGATCGGAGCTGCTGATAGCTGGGAAAGCACCGCGGGGAGCCGGGGCCAGCTCGGGTGGGCTGAAACAGAATTCCCCAGACCCTGGGGATGCTGATCCCCCTGACCCATCACCTGCATCCCATGGGCACTGCCCAGCCCTGGGGCTGGAGCCTGGAGGAAACCCAGACAGCTCCAGTGTGGATTGTTTGGATTAGTTTTGATCCCAGCATCTGGGTGAAGAGGATTTTATGAGCATCTTCCTTGCTGGTTTTTGGGATTTATCCTTCTTTTTCTTGTTTTGTGCTTTTCGGGTTGCTGGAAAATCATGAGGAGAGTGGAAACTGCAGGAATGGGGGCGCAGGTCAAGAATAGGGGTGCAGATCAGGAATGGGGATGCAGATCAGGAATGGAGCTGCAGATCAGGAGTGGAGATGCAGATCAGGAATTGGGGTGCAAACCAGGAATGGGGGTGTAGATCAGGAATAGGGGTGCAGATCAGGAATTGGGGTGCAGATCAGGAAAGGGGCTGCAGATCAGGAGTCAGAGGAGGCTTTGGGTTTATCTGAGCTCTGAACTCGGGGTTTTCAAAGGCCAGGGTTGCTCAGCCCGAGCAGCCCAGCCCTGATGGCAATCTCAGGCAGAGGAGTTGGGTGTGAAATCAGCGTTGGAGGAGCCGGGGCCGCCCCTGCGGGGGCAGCCAGGATGCCGGGGCCAAAGGACACGGGAAATGAGTCAGCGAGCACCCGGAGATGTGCGGGGAACGGGGAGAGTTCAGCTCGGGACAGCCGAGAGAGGGTGGAATGGCCAGGGACAAGGGGACAGCCACCAAACCTCTGTGCTGTGCCCAGGGACAAGGGGACAGCCACCAAACCCCTGCCCTGTGCCCAGGGACAAGGGGACAGCCACCAAACCCCCTTCTCTGTGCCCGGGGAAAATGGAACAACCACAAAACCCCCATTCTGTGCCCAGGGACAAGGGGACAGCCACAAAACCCATGCCCTGTGCCCAGGGACAGTGGAATAACCCCAAAACCCCTTCCCTGTGCCCAGGGACAACAGGACAGACACCAAACCCCCATCCAGTGCACAGGGACAAGGGGACAACCACAAAACCCCCATTTTGTGCCCAGGAATGAGGGGACAACCCCAAACCCTCCGTCCTGTGCCCAGGGATAAGGGGGCAAATATCAAATCCCTTCCCTGTGCCCAGGGACAATGGAACAATCAAAAAAACCCTTGTGCTGTGCCCAGGGACAAGGGGACAACCCCAGAAACCCCTTCCATGTGCCCAGGGACAAGGGAGCAACCACAAAATCCCTGCCCCATGCTCAGGGACAAGGGGATAGCCACAAAATCCCTTCCCTGTGCCCAGGGACAAGGGAGCAACCACAAAACACCTTCCCTCAGAAGACTGGGACAGCAATTGTCATCCCAAATGGGAATTTTTCACCTCTCTGAGGTCCCCACCACTGTTCTGGGCTCAAACCCTTTCCTTTTGGGTCTGCTCTCCCTCTAGGCCAGCAGGATGTGGGGACACGGCTCGAAAATCAAGAGAGGAGCCCAAACCCCCAGAGATTGACACCAAAGCCACACAATGCCATGTTTTTCACTGTGTTTCCACTTCCCACAGGTGGGAACATCACTCCCAACCTTTCCTTGATCCTGAATTAGGTAGGCCAGGGTGACATGGGCTGGTCCAAGCCTGGAGCAGCTTCTTCCAGCAACACCTGTGGCATGCTCAGCATTCCTCCCATAGGACTGACATCTAAAATTGGATTTAGCTGTGATTTTCCTGGTGAAATCTCCCCTGGAAAAGGATGGCAGCACTCATTCCATCTCAATCCCATAGGAGGAAGGAGTCTCAGGGCAGTTGGGTGCCAGGCAATGCCTTGGACAAAAACAAAATACCCCAAAACATCTCCACTTTCTGCTGTCTGGGAGCAGAATCCAGCTGGGCTCTGCAGGGATGTGGGTGGTGTGAAAAATGCATGTATTTTATTATTGGCTTTTCATAAATATTAAAATTAATATTATATGTGTTGTTTTAGAAAGTAATGCTGTATTAATTATCTTAAGCACTGTGTTAAATATAGTTTTAGGTTATAAAAATTGTTAAAATAGAAACGATGCTATGTAGGATGCTTTTTTTAAAGAAAGGATTCCCAGCGAGATATCAACTACAGGACACCTACATCTTTCAGAGAAAGTGAATTTATTGCTCTCTTATCAGAAGAAAGGAACTTCTTCCCACCTCAAAGGCGCTGTTAGGATTCGGAGGAAGTAGTTCACAATGACAGACAGAATCCTGTATTTGAATGGAATTTTATGAAGTGTATGAATATGCAACAAGCTATTGCTTTTAAGGGTTAATCCTTTGTTAACGTGGGTCCTTTTTCAGGTTCGTGCTCTATTTGTTGTCTCATATTTGTCCTAATTCAAATTGTCGAAATTATTATTACTCTAATTGTATTACTATTTTTATAACCATTTTATTACTATTAAACTTTTAAAATTTTAAAAACAAATGACTGGCGTTTTTAACAAGTGGACAAAGGGGACACCCATTTTCGGGGACATTTTTTTGGTGGCAGAAACCATCTCTGCAGCAGCTGGGGAAGTCCTGCGTGGCTGGGGCCGGACAAGGACTTTTAAAAAAGGAAATAGCACCAACGGGGTGTGAATTCAGTGGTTACCTCAGCGTCAGATGGAAAAGCTGACCTGACCACGCTTGAAAAGGGAGAAGAAGAAACCAAAAAGAGGGAGAAGAAGAAATCAAACAAATCCTTGTTAGAAACAGCCCTGACCTGACAAAGCAGCTCTGATCCCTTTGGCTGCCCCAGCTGCAGCAGCTGCCCCGGGGGCTATTGATCAGCTGAGAGGGAAATAAAGCATCGATAAAGCATCAGGGTGGAAAAGCAGCTCTGCCCCGGGGGTGGCAGCATTCCTGGGCTGTCCCGGGTTGTCCCAGGCTGTCCAGGGCTCTCCCTTTGTGTCCCAGTCTCACACCCAGAGCTAGGAGTGCAAGCACAGAGCCCCCAAGAAACAATATTGTTTTGTTTTTTCTTCAATTTTTTCCTAAGCCTTCTGATATTTATATTTCTGTAACGAACTTTTTTACACACTGTACGTAAACAGCTTATTGTTATGTATTCTTTTATGGAGGAAGAAAAATTTAATAATAATTTTATATAAATTTTAATAATATTAAAATTTGATAATTATTTTAATAAGCTGTTAATTTGTTTAGTGTCATTGGAGAGGTAGCACTGTCATCTCCTAATCTACTGTCACTTTTGGAAATCTGTAAATATTAAAGCTAGAAATTAAACTTTCTTTTTTACTTTAGAGAGCTGGATGTCTGTGTTGTTTTATTTCGTGTCCTATAGCAACAGAAATAGGGGAATAAAGGGAGAAAAAAGATGTTTTTCAGCCCAGTTAATTTGTGGGATCAGAGGACTTTCGGGACCACCCCAGAGCAGAGATTCTGCCCATGTCCCTGCTCTTCTCTGTATCAAACACTGATGAGCTGGGAATGTCATTCCCGGCCTTCTTTGCCTGCTGCATTCGGAATTTTACCTTGGAATAATCAAAAGGGGTTTTCCCAGGCCGATAAACCCTGTCTGTTCCCCTTCCTTTTGTTTTCCAGGGAACATTTTCTACCCTTAGAGGGCCGTGTTTGCCCCAGCTGCAGCAGGAGCTCTGCGGTGCATGGGGGCAGGAAAAGGGATGAGGGAAAAGATGGATCCAGACAGGGAAAAGCGAGCCAAGGGCTGGGCCAGGGCCGAGCCAGAGACGTCCCTGCTCCCCCAGGAGGGATGAATTGGGGATTTGGGGGATGACAAAAGGTGCTCAGCTCTGCCAGACAAACACAAACCCCAATTATCTGCTCCCACCACCCTTGGGGCGTCCCCTGGCACCTCACCGTCATCCCAAAAAAACTGAGGCTGGTTTCTGGGAAGTGGCTTTGGAGAAGAGCGAATTCCCATTCCTATCACAGACATCTTTTATTGAAAATCCTTTCCTTAGGATTTTTCCTCCTGAGAAGCTGAGAGGCCTCAGGGACAAAATGTAAACATTGATTATCTGCTGCTGTGGAATGCAACAGGTGCATCTGGGATTGGTCTCATGTGGTTGTTTCTAATTAATGGCCAATCACAGTCAGCTTGCTCAGACTCTCTGTCCTGGACAGAAGCCTTTGTTATTCATTCCTTCTTTTTCTATTCTTAGCCAGCCTTCTGATGAAATCCTTTCTTCTATTCTTTTAGTATAGTTTTAATATAATATATATCATAAAATAATAAATCAGCCTTCTGAAACATGGAGTCAGATCCTCATCTCCTCCCTCATCCTAAGACCCCTGTGAACACTGTCACACATTCCCATTCCAGGAGCAGCACCCCAAGGCCAGGACAGAGTCTCAAGCTGCATGAAGGGAAATACAGGTTGGATATTAGGAAGAAGTTAATTACAGAAAGAGTGATAAAGTTCTGGAATGTTCTGCCTAGGGAGGTGGTGGAGTCCCCATACCTGGGTGTGTTTAACAAAGCCTGGATGTGGCACTGGGTGCCAGGGTTTGGCTGAGGTGTTGGGGCTGAGTTTAACTCAATCTCTAAGGTCTCTTCCAGCCTGGAGGATCTGTGATTCTGGGCAGGGCTGTGTCCCCATCACCCCAGGATCCCTCAGCGTTCCCAGCACAATCTCCTCCTCTCCCGCTGCTCCCCTTCCTGCACCAGCTGCAGGCAGCTGGGAAGCGCCCTGGGATCTGCAGGGCTGGGGGGGAGAAGGGGCTTTTCTGACAGCTGCAGCCAGGCCAAATCCACCAGGGATTCCCTCTCTGGCCTCTCTTTCCCAGCCCAGCACGGCCAAGAACATGAGCTGCTGCTTTGGCACCGAGAGCGGGGAAGCGCAGCCACCTGCCCATCCTTCCCCTGGGCCCCAAACACCCCCAAAAATGCAGAGAGGGGTTTGTGTGCCTGATGCAACCAGGCAGAAGCTGTTTCTCTATGATTTGTGGTTTCTCTATGGCTGTTTATTTTGTG
This sequence comes from Ammospiza caudacuta, assembly GCF_027887145.1. Taxonomy (NCBI): domain Eukaryota; kingdom Metazoa; phylum Chordata; class Aves; order Passeriformes; family Passerellidae; genus Ammospiza; species Ammospiza caudacuta. Next base: position 7,315,663 of record NC_080612.1, read on the forward strand.
GTGGAGGAGTAAAGGAGTTTTTGGCTGGTGGTCCCAAGGGCCATGATACAAAACTGCAGGGCGGGGAGAGGACAGGGACAATGGGAGACCCTGCCTGTCCCTTGACCCATCCAAAGGACATCCCCAAACCCTCTCACCTCCCCTCCACGAGGTTTGGACACAGCCTGCCCAGGGGCTCAGGGTGCAGAGCCAAGCTTTGGGAACAGCCTGTCTGTCAGCCCCAGCGCTGGGGGCTGGAGCTCAGGAAAAATCCCAAGCACATCAGTGCCAGAAGCACGGCCTGGGAGCACATTCTTCCTTTCCCAGGGCTGGGGAGGGGATGAGGGGATGAAGTATCACTTTCCCTCTGTGCTTTGGGACGTGGCAGGGGCCAGGCCCTCCCCCATGGATCCCCCATAAAAGCAGCCGGGGCAGGCTGGCCCCAGCACAGGCGGCTCAGCCACTGCCACAGCCCGGCATGGGGACAGCGTCCAGGGTGCTCTGTGCCCTCCTCATCCTCTGCACGCTGTGCTGGCACAGCCTGGCTCAGAGTGAGCATTGCCCCCAGACCAGGGGCTGGGGATGGGGACAGAACCCAGGGATGGGGATGGAGACAGAACCCAGGGATGGGGACAGGGATAGAACCCAGGGATGGGGACAGAACCCTGGGATGGGGATAGGGACAGAACCCAGGGATGGGAGGAACAGGGACAGAACCCAGGGTGGGGACAGAACCCTGGGATGGGGATAGGGACAGAACCCAGGGATGGAGAGGGGGACAGAACCCAGGGATGGGAAACTGGGGACAGAATCCTGGGCTGTGGGATGGGGACAGAACTCAGGGACAGGGACAGAACTCAGGGCTGGGAAATGGGGACAGAACCCAGGGATAGGAGGAACAGGGACAGAACCCTGGGATGGGAGGAACAGGGACAGAACCCGGGGACAGAACCCAGGGATGGAGCACAGGGACAGAACCGAGGGCTGTGGGGTCGGGTTTGCTTCATGCACAGAGCACATGGGGATCCCCCCAAAGTGCTGCCACTGCCATGGCAGGAGGGCTGAGGAGGGGCTGGGGGTCTCCAGGCTGAGCCAGGCTTGTGCTGTCCCCCCCAGGAGCCCCAGCCATGCCAGACAAGTGCTGCTTCAACTTCCAGACCAGGAGGATCAAGAGGGACAACGTGGTGGCCTGCTACCCCACCAGCCCCGAGTGCCCGCACCAGGCTGTGATGTGAGTACCCCAAACCCACCCCTGCCTCCTGCCACACCCCTGCCCTGCTCTGCTGGGTCCATCCTGACCCCCTGAGCCCCTCAGGAGCTCAGGGTTGGGGTCCCCCACTGACCCCAGCCCCTCTGCCCCAGCTTCAGGGTGAGGAACGGGAAGGAGATCTGCACGCAGGCCAGCAGGCCATGGGTCAAGAGGTACCAGCAGAGCTTCCAAGTCAGCTCCTTCTCCATCCCCAGCTAGGGGGGTGGCTGGGGACAGCCCTGTGGGGGACACCACGCCGGCAGAGGGGACACTTCTGCACGGAGCAGCTCACAAGGGACATCCTCCCCACCACCATGACCCTCACCACAGGAGGAAGCCTTTTCCAGCCTTTTCCAGCCTTTTCCAGCCTTTTCCAGCCCACCAGGTTGGAGAGTCCAGACCCTCTGTGGTCCATGGAGAGGCTGCAGCAGGCTGGGGGTGAATGGGGAGCAGCTCCTCAGTTGTTTTTTGTCGACTCTGACCAGAATTAAACGCGATTCCCACGTGCAAACATCTGTGTGTGTGAGTCTCTGGGGCCTGGGCAGGTCCTGCTGCCGCCTTTCCTGCCCAGGTGTTGGGACCAGCAAGGAGCCAGGAGCAGCTGGAGCCTCAGCCAGGTCTCTGTGAGGGTGTCCAGGGGGGAATGGGGCCAAACCAAACCCAGGAGGGCTCTGGGGAAGAACCAGAGGGACAACATGGCTCGAGGAGGAGGCCTCCTGTGCTACTCAGCCACCATCCCAATTAACAGCCCAAATTCACTTAGAGGGGGATCTCAGGCAGCCCAAAACGCCAGGAATGCCACCAGAAAATGTGATGGGTGCTGTGACAGTGGCAGAGCCAGCCAGGAATGGGTGATGGATGTGACGGTGTTCACAGGGGTCTGAGGATGAGGGAGGAGATGAGGATTTGACTCCATGTTTCAGAAGGCTTGATTGATTATTTTATGATATATATTATATTAAAACTATACTAAAAGAATAGAAGAAAGGATTCCATCAGAAGGCTAGCGAAGAATAGAAAAAGAAGGAATGATAACAAAGGCTTGTGGCTCGGACTCTCTGTCCAAGGTAGTTCACTGTGAGTGGCCATTAATTAGAAACAACCACATGAGACCAATCACAGATGCACCTGTTGCATTCCACAGCAGCAGATAATCAATGTTTACATTTTGTCCCTGAGGCCTCCAGCTTCTCAGGAGGAAAAATCCTAAGGAAAGGATTTTTCATAAAAGATGTCTGTGACAGATGGAGAAACAAACCTGGCCACCACCCCAGAGCAAGCCGAGGCCCCAGAGCCAATGGCAAGGAGTGGTTTTTGCACAGGAACTCACAAGTGTGAGCATCATCCTGTGCTCTTTGCTGGTGGCCACAACCCAACCCAAAATAGACTCCCAGCCCAGCATCACCAGCCTCTCCCACACCTCTCAGCAGCCTTGGGGTGTCACGGTGGCCAAAGTGGCTGCCAGGAGGAATTTCCCCTCCCCACTCGCCCCTCATGGAGAGATCCAAGCGGTTCTTTCCACGGGGACGGTCCAGAGCTGTCATGGAAAGCCTGGCAGGGGTTGGTATAAATCACCCAGGGCTGCAGGCAGGAGGGCAGGCATCTCCTGGTGGGCTGAGCAGAACCAGAGCTGCTGGTGCTGACAGAACCTCGGGGTGGACATGAGGATCTCCTTGGCCCTGCTCATCCTGCTGCTGGCAGCTGCCTGGACTGGAAGCCACGGGATGTCCTGTAAGTTGCAGCAGGGAGATTTTCCCTTCTGAGACTTTCCTCTGATGGGATTTGGGGCTGGGAAAGGGGAGGAGAGCTCAGCTCCTGATGGGGTTGTGGGGCTGTGGGGCTGTGGGGCATCACCAGCTGCCTGAGCATGGGGCTGGCCTGGATTTGCTCAAAATCCAGGTAAAAATGGAGTAAAAATGGGGTAAAAATGGGGTTAAAATAGGGTAAAAATGGTGTTGGTTTAGCGCCAAAGTCCCAGCTGAGGAACTCTACGGGCAGGGTGCTCACACCCTGGGGCAGAGCATCACCCCTGGGGCTGTAAGATGCTGCAGCTGCCTGAGCATGGGGGTGGCCTGGATTTGTTCAAAATCCAGGTTAAAATGGAGTAAAAATGGGGTAAAAATGGGGTAAAAATGGAGTAAAAATGGGGTTGGTTCAGGCCCAGAGTGCCAGCTGGGGAGCTCTAAGAGCAGGGTGCTCACACCCTGGGGCAGAGCATGACCCCTGAGGCTGCAAGATGCTCCCTTTGTGGGATGAGGGAGCAGGAGCAGAGCCCACAGCCCTCATGCCAGGATGGGGAGAGCACTGAACCCTCCCTCCTGCTCTCAGTCCGCAGCCTCAGAGCCAAGTGCTGCTCCAAGGAAATGTTCTACCACCGGAAAATCCAAGAGTCCAGGATCCTGGGCTACCTGGAAACACCTTCCACCTGCACCCACAGGGCTGTCTTGTGAGTAACCCCAGCTCCCAGCCAGCCTTCCTCCCCTCCAGCCCATCCTCACCTCACTCACCCTCCTTCCCCACCAATCCCCATTGCTGGGCACTCCCCAAAATGAGTCCCTTGTGTGACGGTGGTCACAGGGGATGAGGGGAGGGACGTGGATCTGACTCTATATTTCAGAAGGCTTGATTTATTATTTTATTATATATATTACATGATAACTACACTAAAAGAATAGAAGGAAAGGTTCCATCTCAGAAGGCTAAGCTAAGAATAGAAAGGAATGAGAAACAAAGGTTTGTGGCTCCGACAGAGAGAGAGAGCCAGCTCTGCCGTGAGTGGTCACTAATTCCAAACATCTACACGAGACCAATCACAGATCCACCTGTTGCATTCCACAGCAGCAGAAAACCACTGTTTACACTTTGTCCCTGAGGCCTCTCAGCTTCTCAGAAGGGAAAAAAAACTTAAGAAAGTGTTTTCATAAAAACATGTCTGTGACACCCTTGCACAAGGTGCTGCGGGTGGGACTGTCCTTACCTGGCTCTTCACACTCACCTCCCTCCCTGCTTGACCCAAACAGCCCCAAATGGCCCCATTTGTGCTGCCAGCAGGCCAAGAGTCAGCCCTGGCAGGGAAAAGGGGGACAGGATGCTGCAGGAACCCCCAGACTGACTCCCAGGATATTCTTTTTCCTCCCCAAGTGTGAAGCTGCTGAAAGGGATGGTCTGTGTGGACCCAGACAAGAAATGGTTCCAGGAGTACCTGAGGAAGCAGAAGAATCCAAACAGCACCTCCACGTGAAGCTGCCTTCCCCAAACCTCTATTTAATTGTACCCCATAGTTCTCTGTGTGTGTGTTTTTGTGTCATTAATTTACAGAGCTGGCTCTGTCCCCTTCCCCTGCACTCAATAAACCTTCTTGTAAATAAACCTGCAGGGCGTGAGATGTCAATGCTGGGCAGAAAATGGATCATATCCAGGGTCAACCTTGCCAGGAATAGTCCAGGAAACCCAAAGGGTCCAGCTCCCCTAGCCTTGCCCAGCTGTGGGGTTTAAGGATGCCCATGGGATGGGGATAAATGGGAGAAAAATTCCCTTTGGGTTGTTTGAGGGTGTTTAGGGATTGGCTCAGTCCCTGGGGAGCAGCACTGGAGACAGCCCCAGCTGGGTGTCACTGCCCTCCCCAGCTTGTCAGCCAAACAGGGCACCCGTCCCAGCCATGGGCAGGCAGTTTCTGCAGAAAAACACTGCATTGTTCACTTTCCTGTTCGTTTGTGAGTCACTTGAGTCATCTTTTTGATGAGCTAGGACATGCCTCACTCTTAAAGACACCTTTACACACATTGCCAGATTTGTTGCCATTTATCTGCCCCCATTTAGGGCATTTTTTGTATAAATCAGTCACCAATTTTTACAAATCAATGTCCAATTTTGTACAATCGATGACCATTTTACAATTAATCTGCCACAATGCCCACAGGACTACATCACCTGGAATTGGACTGGAATTAGAAGGAATAGGACTAGGACTGTGTAACTGCAATTCTCAATTTTTGCAGCAAAAATGAGAGTTAACCAGACTTTTCAGTCTTTGGTGTTGGGAATCCCAGGATCCAGCAGAATATGTGGGATATGTGAAGGACAGGGCAGGAATTGGTTCTCTAAACCATAGAAGCATTAAAGAAAAGACCTTTAAGGTCAAGTCCAAGCACTAACCCAGCACCAAACCACATCCCCAGGGGTGACACATCTTTGGAACACCCCCATGGGTGGGGATCCCACCCACCCAAATGCCACATTCACCCCGAGAAGGTGACTCAGAGCTGGAGCCCACACAGAGGTGCCAGATGATGAAGAACTGAACCCCTTGGAGATGAAAGATTGCCAAGGGTGGGGCTGAGGGCACCAGCTCAGTGTCCCTGTGCCTCTGGTGCTGCTGGGTGGCAGCAGGGTGGCAGGCATGGTGCCTCAGGTTTAGCTTTTATATTCTTTATATTTTTCAGATTCTGTGCTGCTTTAGTGTGTATTTCTGAAATTCATATCATGGGATGGTGAGCTCTGTGCCCAGAGCAGGGAGACAAAACAATTCCTTCTGTAGCTGGGGACCAAGCACAAATGATCCAAATCTCAGGCCCAAGAGCATAAATAATGCTCTTAAATAGTGGTGAATATAATGTAATGTAATATATAATATAATATAATATAATATAATATAATATAATATAATATAATATAATATAATATAATATAATATAATATAATACTATATTATATTATATTATATTATATTATATTATATTATATTATATTATATTATATTATACTATATTATATTATACTATATTATATTATACTATATTATATTATATTATACTATACTAAAACTATACTAAAAAATAGCGAAAGGATCCAGACAGAAGGCTAAAAGATAATAATGAAAAACTCGTGACTCTTCCAGAGTCCTGACACAGCTGGCTGTGATTGGTCATTAAGTAAAAACAATTCACATGAAACCAATGAAACAATGACCAGCTGGATAAACAATCTCCAGCCACATTCCAAAGCAGCAAAACACAGGAGAAGCAAATGAGAAGCAAAATTTCCTTTTTTCTCTGAGGCTTCCCCGGAGAAGAATCCTGGGCGAGGGGATTTTTCATTCAGAAAATGTGAATGTGACAGGGGTCTTACCACAGGATCCTCAGGGAGGGAAGGAGCATTTGGAAATGTGAGCTACAAATCCACCAGCAGGGCCTGCTGTAGGAGCTGTGCTTTGAAAGCAGAGCTATTCCCAGAAAAGCCCACAGAGCAGGGTCAGGGCCAGCTCATGCGGCCGCCCCGTGCTCTCCCCGGAACCCCGAGCCACAGGAGCCCTTTGCAGCATTTTTATCAATGAGTGTCACTTCCAGGGGGATGTTGCATAAGCCCTGTGGCTTCCTCTGCCCTTGCACGGGATCGGGGTGCTGGCTGCGACTTTCATTTCTTCCTGCTGTGGGTTCCTGCCTTGGGGAAGGCAGAGGTTGCTTTGATCCCTTTGGTGCTCCCCAGAGCATCCCTCTCCCTCAGGGCCTGAGCTGGACTTCGTCATCCTTGTGGATCCCTTCCAGCTCAATAATATTCTGTGATTATCTCTTATCCCTTATTTCTGGGATAAGAGCCCTAAGGGAAAGGTTCCTCACCCTGGGACAGAGCAAATTTGGGGTCTGCTCTGGCCCCACACTGTCCCTGCTGATCCCCCTGTCCTGCCCTCAGTCAGGGACGGTCCCTCTGCCCAGCCCCAGAGGGTGAGGGGGTCTCAGACTTAATTCTCTCCTTTTCTTTGGGATACTCATGCAAGGCAGTGCCAAAATCATCAGATTTTGTGAGACCAGTGCCACATTTGCTCTCCCACCCGATGTGAGTTTGTCTGGTGATGAGATGGCCACAGCCTGGCTCAGGAGCAATTTATGGGAATCTTTGTAGCCCTTTTGTTTTGGCTGCACCTTCCTCAACTGCCTCTTCCTTCCTTATTTATTCCTTATTTATTATTTGTTCTCTTTATTATTTTCCTCTTCCTTCCTTATTTATTCCTCATTTATTATTCCTTATTTAATATTTGTTCTTTCTTCTCTCCTGTGTGCACAAAATTCTGGTGGTACTGAGAACTCAACCATAACCAGACAACCCAAAAAAGAAGTGGCATCTTTGGCTCTTTACTCGCCCCATTAACTAATGGGCTTTTTCTTTCTTTAATTTTTCAAATTTGCATTTGTAAAGCTGAAGTTTCTCTTTCCCTGTGTTTCCTCCCCTCCAGATTCTTGTTCCTCTGTTGTCACCTGCTCACAGAGATCTTCCACAGCAGGAGAAATAAAACCACAACTCATTGCTTTACTCTCCCTTTACATCAGTTCCTGATATCTAATTCCTTAAACAGAATTAAACACCAACTGCCTGCTCATGCTGCGCTGCACTTTTGTGCAATTCTCTGTAATATCCTCGATTCCAGTCACAATGGAAAGTATTTCATCAGTGTCCAGTAAGAAGTCCCATCCGGCCCTCAGCTGAATGGAGAACTGAAAGTTTGGCCAGTCACTTCTTCAGCAAAGAGGAAATTTTTTTTTTTTTTTGCTTTTTCCATCAGAAATAAACTATTAATTGTGAGATTTTCTGTGGTTCCTGCCGGATGAGAATTCATCCTGTGGAAACTGCAGCGCCCACAGAGCCCTGATCTCAGTTTCCAGGCTTTTCTGGTTGTGGGATATTTATTCCTCACCACGCTCCTGGCGTTTGTTGGCTCCCAGTGCTGCTCTCTTGCCCATCCTGCCCCTTTTCCCTCTGTTTGGGCACCCAAGCTGAGCTCAGCTCATCCCTGGCTCCAGAAAAAATCCCATCCAGGCTTTGGATAGCTCAGGATCTCATTCCTGTGGTGGACCCAGACAGCAATTCCTGGTTTCTTTCCTCCTGTCTGTCCCTCTCCCACTTCTCCCCCACGCACAAACCCAGCTGGCCCTCTGAGGCAGGAGAGGTGCCAGAATTCCAGAGGGGCTGGAGGGCAGAACTGTGAGGAAATCTCTGTGGGTTTACAGGCAGAGACGGTCATGAAAACACAAAAATCTTCCACTGGCTTGCCCTGAATTTGGGTCTTCTCTGCACACAGAAGGTGCTTTGAGCTCTGGAGAAACCTCTTGGAGTCTTTGCAATCAGCAGAGCAGAAAAATAGAATAAATTAATGCAGATCTGCATTACTCTGGGGAACTGAGCCCCTTCTTTTTGCCTTTGTGCACCCAGGGACATGTGACAAGCAGGTGCCTTTACAGCAGGTGAATTTTCCAAGCCGTCCCTCAACCACCCCAAATGGTTATTGGCAAACCCAAAGGATTTATAAATTTATTTATTCATTGGTAGCTCCATGCAAAGAGTGGCTAAAACAGACAGAGCTGAAAATTGGGAGTTGGAGGAAGAGCTGGAACAGCTGGACCTGTTCTTCCACCACCTCAAGGCCAGATCAGCTCCTCCTGAGCAGCTCCAGGAGATGATTTGCAGCCATTCCCTGTCCTGCTGACACCAGGCAGGACCTGATGGCAGGGGAAAGTTTTTCTGGACAAGAACAGGCATTGCCATAGCTCAGCATTTTGGGCACTTGGACTTTTCCCTTGAATCAGTCAGGAATTAGTCATATACCCCAGGCAGGGTCAGCAGCAGGGCCAGGGGAAGCTGGGCTTTGCATGGCAACTGCAAACTCACTGTGGCAGCATCAGGAAAAGGCTGGAAAAGGCAAAAAAAACTGGAGTAAGGAGTGATTTTGACAGCTCACTTTGTTTGGATGCGCAGCAGAGGGGGGTGTTTGGGGAATTACCCTCTGGAATTGCAAATGCTGCCCTTTTTCAGTCATTTTGCAGTTTCCTGGAGATTTTATGTGCAATGAGCTGATCCCAGTGGGTACCAGTAGGATCCTCTCCTCCCTCCATGCTGTGTCCTGCCATGGGAGTCTCTGCTTGTTGGGGCTAAATCAGGAGAGATTAAATTGGATTAAATGATCCTGCTTGAAGAAGTGGTCACGCAGTTATTGCAACAACTTCAGCCTTGAGAGGCTGCAGCAAAACTGAAACTCTTCAGTGTAAATTCAGTCAGAGGAAAGGCAGGAAAGGGTCAGCTGCAGCCAAAATGAAACCCTTAGAGAAGTGTAAATTCAGCCAGGGGACAGGGGAGGGTGGCAGGGTGGGCTGCAGCCAAAAATTAAACCCTTATAGAAGTATAAATTCAGCCAGGGGATAGAGGAAGGTGGCAGGGTGAGCTGCAGGCCTGGAGCAGGGCACCAGAGTCCAGGCCCTGCACCTGCACCTGCAGGGACTCCGTGTCTCTGCAGCCTTTCCAGTAAGGAAATTGCTCTTTTGACCAACCACCAGCAAAAAGGGACAAATGTGAGGCTCACAGTGACTTCTAGCTCGACACAACCTCATTCCCTCATGATTTTCCCTGTCCAAGCAGGAGTTGTGTTATCAGTGGGGACAAACGTGTGTGCAGTGGTTGTAGACCTCACTCTGGATCCCTGTGGTGGAGCAGGGTGAAAAGTGGCAAACCCAGGGAGAATTTGGCATCTCTCTCCTTGCAGGGCTTTTCTGCCAGCACCCCCAGAGCTGCTGCAGAGCCCTGACACAGTTTGGGAGCACCAGGCACCCAAGGAGAACCTCGGAAGCTGCAGCCTCGTGGCCGGCGCTTCCCCTTCTGCGGTTTCGTCGCCTTTTTCCAGCTCAGCAAAAATTAATGATCCCAACATAATTTTTAGGCACAATTTCCTAGTATGATGTCCTCACTTTCCTTCTGTGAAACCATGCACCCGCCCCTGGGATGGGGATAAAAAGGGAGCACAGCCCCAGGGCCACAGACAGAGTCCTGCAGCCTCCTCAGCTCCATCTCCAGCTCCTCTCTCAGAGCCCACAGCACCATGAAGGTCCTGGCAGCCACCCTGGCCACTCTGCTGCTCCTGGCCACCTGCTCCCCAGCTGAAGGTCACCTTGGTGAGTCCCAGCCCTGGCACGGTGGCTCTGGGGAGGGTTTGGGGGGTCTGCGTCACATTGGGGGATGCGGGTTTGGAGATGGGGGCTGCCCAGAAGGGGTTTTGCCAGGGGATGTGGAAATCCCTGGAGCGGGAAGGGGCCGTGCTGGGCTCTCACCAGAGCCACGTGTGTGTCCCCTGCCCTCACAGATGGTGTCCCCACCAAGTGCTGCTTCACCTACCAGACGAAGCCCATCCCTCAGCGCCTCGTCAGCTCCGTGTTCGACACCAGCAGCTCCTGCAGCCAGCCGGGAGTGATGTGAGTACCCAGGGGTGCCAGGGGGGACCTGGGGGGATCTGGGGTGCCAGAGGTGACAGGGGGACCTGGGGACACACATGGGCGTGATGTGAGTGCCCAGCAGTGCCAGGGGACACACTGGGGTGTGATGTGAGTGCCCAGCAATGCCAGAGGTGCCAGGGTTCACAATGGGTGTGATGTGAGCACCCAGCACTGCCAGGGGTGCCAGGGGGGACCTGGGGACACACATGGGATTGATGTGAGTGCCCAGCAGTGCCAGGGGTGCCAGGGGACACACATGGGACACTCGGGGTGCTGCTGCTGGCACTCAGACCCCGCTGCCCCAGCCCAGCAGCTCAAGGCAGGTTTTGTCCTGGCAGTGTGGTCACCCTGAGGAAGAAGGAGCTGTGTGCAGATCCAAAGGAAAACTGGGTGCAGAAGCTCCAGAAGCACTTCCAGAATGCAGAAAACTGAGCCTTCCCTGCTGACAGCCACAACCCCAACCCTGCACAGCCTCCAGACTCGGGCACAACAGAGAGGATTTGACCCCCAGCCTTCTTCAGAGGAGAAAATTATTTTATTTAACTTATTTAAGTTAAACTAAATATTGTTTTTTCTAAGCATTATTTTTAAAATAATTTCTAAAAATTATTTAAACTATGTCAGAATAATACACTAAAATAAAGAACATTTCAATCATATCCACGTGTCTGTTAATGAAGGGTCAGTTTTGATGCCTCCTTGCACCAAGGTGGGAGAAGGGACCATGGGGGACCCCTGGGTTTGCTGTTGCCAGCTCTGGTGCCAACCAGTTTGTCCCCACAGGTGACACCTGTGTCTCACCTGGGGCTGCCAGTGGTGGCTCTTGTTTGGGGAATGTTCTGGAAGCACCTGTGGTGCCACAGGAGAGCTGGGGTAGGATTTTCTATGGGACGGAAAATCAGCTTGGATCACCTGGCCTGGCTCTGCCCCCTTTACAGCAGCTCCTGAGTCCTTGATGAAGGAAAACACCACTTAGGAACAGCTAAAACATCAACATCATTCTCATTTGCTGAATCCATCAGCAAATAGCTGAAAAAATAATAAAATTGAGCTGCAGATCCATTGTCCCACACCACTGGTAACAGGACACAGGACAAGGGGACAGCAGACCCAAATTTCTTTGCCACCCAATTCTTCATCTACAGGCACATTGATATAATGGAAACTATTTTTGTGTGAACTTATTATCCTGACATATTTGAAATACCAGACCTAATAGCTGCCTTTTGTAAGTTCAGAGGTATTTGTGCTGAAGGAAATGCAGTAGATTTCACTCATCTGGGCTCCAGGAAGACACTTGAATTAAGGCCAGATAGTAAATTATGAGCAAAGGCAGAGGAGATGTGACTGGCATGTGAAAAGTAAATTTGGTCAAGAGCTGCCTGAAAGGGGCATGGTAATTGCTTCAGCTGGAAGGGGCTGTGTCACACTCACAGGGGCTTACCCACACTGTTCCTTGAGTTTCTGCCTCAAAAAATATCCTGCTTGACATTTGCATTAATGACCTTGGCACACAAAGCAGGAGAAGGCAGAGGAAATGTGCTGGTGAGGCAAAACGAGATGGGCTCATCAATCTGGAGCAGGCCAGGACATCACACACAGAGGGATTCCAACGACCTTGAGGGGTGGAGGAGGATCCAAGGCAGCAGTGCAGAGCAGGATCCTGCCGTGGGGACAGGGATAACAGGAATAGGAACTCCAGTTTGGGAGCTGGGAATGGCTGGGGCAGGGAAAAGCACACAGCACAGGATTGATGTTACCATGAAAAGAGCTAAATGCAAAAGGTTTGGGTTGAAAAATGAGGGACTGGTCCATGTGAAGGTAGGAAGGAGGTGCTGCTGGTGTGAGGCCAGGCTGGAAACCAACAGAGAGGAAACCAGGTTTGCACAGGGATGTTGTAAGGTTCTCATGCAGGTTTCTGACCAAAGACAAAAACCAAGCTCCCATGGACACCAGTCCCACTGATGGCTCAGGTTTGAGCTTTTCTATTTTTCAGATTCTGTGCTGATTTAGTGTGTGGGTCTGGGTTCACATCAGGGGATGGAGAGTTCTGTGCACAGAGCAGGGAGACAAAACAATTCCTGCTCCAGCTGGGGACCAAGGACAAATTATCCAAATCTCAGGCCCAAGAGCACAAGCAACAGTGAACTGAAGAAAGAAAAACAAGCATAATCTAAAGCTGGAATTGGACAATAAACTGCAAGATGCAAATGGAGCTGAACTGATCAAAGTAAGAGACCCTGTGAGCAGTTGTGCATTTTGGGACCATTTTGGTTCATTTTGGGCTCATTTTGGGTCCATTTTGGGCTCATTTTGGGACCATTTTGGTTCATGTTGGGTTCATTTTGGGACATCTTGGGTCCATCTTGGGTTCATTTTGGTTCATCTTGGGTCCATCTTGGAACCATTTTGGTTCATCTTGGGTTCATTTTGTGACCATTTTGGTTCATCTTGGGTCCATCTTGGAACCATTTTGGGTCCATCTTGGGTTCATTGTGTGACCATTTTGGGTCCATCTTGGGTTCATTTTGTGACCATTTTTGTTTATCTTGGGTGCAGCCCTGGCTGGGTTCTTGCGCTGCCCAAGGTGGATCCATGGAGGAGATCCTTTTAATAAATCCCTGCTTTATTCTTTAGCTCTGTCTGGTCTCTGTTGTAGCTCAGCCTTCTCAAGGCATCACCACCAGCACATTCCACAACCATCCTGCAGCTGAGATTCCTTCCCAGGTGAGCTGCCCTTTCTTCACAAGGGCCAATTCCCAGAACTGCCTTTCAGAGCCCAAGGTGTCCCTCAAAGCAGCGTTGCTGTGGAATCCAATGTTCTCCAAGGCTGTCCGAGAACCTGGAGCAGCAGAATAACAGCACTTCTGCCCAATTTCCTCCAGAATATCCTTTTTGGACATTCCCATCTCCAACACCCCTCGTTCTGTTCCCTGAAGGAGCAGAGCTGAGGCAGCCTGGGTGCAGACACCCCCATTTCCTAAGCTCACCCCTTGCTGCTCCTCAGGGCTGGATTCATTTTGTGGTTCCAACCTTTCACTCTCCACATTCCCTGTGTTTGCCCATCCCATCTCACTGTTCTTGGGACGTGTCCCCGTCTCTGCAGTACTTCAGGACACCAAATCTCCTCTGGGATCATCAGGGGTTTCTGTTTCTTTATTTCTCTCCTTTTGGTTTCCTCCACATCCTCATCTCTGACCAAATCCCTCACAGCTTCCTGGGCCACCTCACTGCTGAGCTGAAAGATTTTTATAGCACTATTTGAAATTTTCAGGCTTTTTCTGTCAACTTCCTCTTTCTCTGGAATTTCTCTTTCGAATTAACTGGGACAGGACTAATCCTGGGCTCTGCTTGGATCCCTTTCCTTTTCAACCACAGGATGTGGGACTGAGTCACATTTTAGGGAGAATTACTTCTATCCCCCCTGATCTGTGAATCCCAGCACCCACAGCATCCCTCCACTCCCAAATGCCAGCCAAAGCTGTCACTCTGGACACTCTCTTGTCACAGACATCTTCCATGGAAAATCTTTTCCTTAGGATTTCTCCTCCTGAGAAGCTGGAGGCCTCAGGAACAAAATGTAAACAATGATTATCTGCTGCTGTGGAATGCAACAGGTGCATCTGTGATTGGCTCATGTGGTTGTTTCTAATTAATGGCCAATCACAGTCAGCTGGCTCAGACAGAGAGTCCAAGCCACAAACCTGTGTTATCATTTTTTGCTATTCTATTCTTAGCTAAACTTCTGATAAAACCTTTTCTCCTATTCTTTTAGTATAGTTTTAATGTAATATATATCATAAAATAATAAATCAAGCCTTCTGAAACATGGAGTCAGATCCTCATCCCTTCCCTCATCCTCAGACCCCTGTGAACACAGTCACACTCTCTCCTGAATTTTCCTTCTGTAAATTCCCCAGCTGTGAAACCTTTTCTTTGCTTTTACTCCAAGCCAGGAGTAATGGCACCCATCAGCCCTTTACCATCCTTTTCAGAGCCATTTTTTTCCTGCAGCCTCCATGCCTGGACCCTGCTGGGTGTAATTCAGCATGACAAAGCCTCTTCCTCCTCCCAGAGAGGCATCACTCCTGATTCAAAGTGCTTTTTGGTGTGAAATCTGCTTTTTACCCTGGGCTAAATGCCTCAGAGCAGCCCCAGGGTGGGCTCCCCTGTGTCCTTCCAAAAAGCTGACCCTACTACCCCCAAAAATGCCGTGCAGGAAGGTGGGGAAGAGTCCAGAGAGTGCAGAGAACCAAAATTAACAAAACACAGCCAAGTTTTGCATCTGGGCCTGCCTTTTATCTATAAAGCTGAGTGAAAAAAAGGTGATTTTGGAAGCAAGGACTCAGCACAGCAGGACTGTGAGTCACCAAGAGCAGCAGGCTCAGGTGACAATGACAAAGGACAGGTGCCAGCCTGGAGCTGCATGCACACCCCTGAGGCTGGGGCACAAGTGGTAGGGATGCTCTGGGAAGGACCCAGCAAACACCTTGGGTACAAGAGGCAGCAGACCTTGGTGGCTCAGAGGGCACAAGGCAGACACAGGGATGTCTGCAAGGAGAAAGAGGAAGGAATTTGCTCCGGGTGTGATTCTGCAAGAGTCAAGATGTGAACTCATCCTGCTGCAGGGAAGTGGCTCCAGAGCAGCAGCACGGGCAGGAAAGGGTCAGGATGACTCAGGGCTCAGCCAAATGTGTGGTGGTGCCCAAATTCCAGGGCCAGGTCAACCCTGGATCATCCAGGAGGTAAAATAAATCGGTTTTTGAGAGATAGGTCCCAGCAGAGGATGTGCTGTCCCCAAGGATTGAACGTTTGCTGCCTTCCACAGCTTGGGGGTACCCTGAGGAGCTCCCCATGTGCACAGTTCCCTGTGTGACCGTGTTCACAGGGGGCTCAGCTTGAGGGAAGGGATGAGGATCTGACTCTATGTTTCAGAAGGCTTGATTTATTATTTTATGATATATATTACATTAAAACTATACTAAAAGAATAGAAGAAAAGGTTTCATCAGAAGGCTGACTAAGCATAGGATAGCAAAGAATGAGAACAAAGGCTCTGTCTCGGACAGAGAGTCTGAGCCAGCTGACTGTGATTGGCCATTAATTAGAAACAACCACATGAGCCAATCACAGATGCACCTGTTGCATTCCACAGCAGCAGATAATCAATGTTTACATTTTGTTCCTGAGGCCTCCAGCTTCTCAGAAGGAAAAATCCTAAGGAAAAATCCTAAGGAAAGGATTTTTCATTTTTTCATGAAAGATGTCTGTGCCAGTTCTCCATCCCAGGTCTTCTGAGGGAAGGGAGAGGCCCTTGGGGTTACAGCACGTGGTTTTTCAGAGAAGCAGAGCAAGCAGGGCTGAGGAAACACAACTTCCACTCGCTGTGTCACTCTAGGAACAGACTTCCCCTCTCCCCAGGTGATCTCCCAGCACCTCCTCACTGCTGCAGGAATTTTTCTCCCATTATTTTTTTTGCTATTTGAGACCAGAATATCGTGTCCTTTCCAGCAGGAAAACAAAGGATGAAATTGTTCAGTGACCCCTGTGGCCCATTCTCAGGCCTCTCTCACCCTCCTTGCACTGCACACCACAATTCTTCCACGCTCTGCCAATTTGACAAATCCACACTTGTTTCAAGCAGCATTAATAAAAATATCACATAGCAGCAGAGCTGTGGCAGCCAGGGGTGAAACCCACCCAGGCCATTTCCACACGCTGACAATGACAATGAGGTGTCAGAAGCATTAGGGGATTTATTTTTTTGCAATTTGGGGGAGCTGCACAGCACCGAGCTGCTCATGCAATAATCCCTTCCCAGAGAACACCACTCCCAGATTTTGAATCCCTGTCAAAAAATGACGTCAGGTTAAACTCCAGGAGAAGAGCAGGAGCCTGCTGGTGTGGGAACACAGATTCCCAAGGATTTCCCAGGCAGCTCTTCCCAGGCTGCTGCAGAGCAGCACTGCAGCACCATCTGCTGCCTGCTGCTCCCCAGCTCCTCAGAGGCAGCTGAGAAATGCCTCACTCACGCCTCAGGGTGACAAATCCTGCAGTCACTGATGAGAAACTGGATCTGTGTTCTCTTCTTGGGGGAAATGAGGGCTCAGGCTCCTCAGAGCTCCCTCAGTCTCAGATCCTGTGGTCAATGCTGCAGGTGAGTGTGAGCAGCAGAAGCAGCGACTCACAGAGTTTAATTGCTGCAAATATTTACCCAGGGTTTCAGCAAATGAACACCCTGCTGGCACTTCTGTTTGCAGCTGCCTCCCTGTGAGGGCACAGCACACCTGACTCCATGTGTGGCTGGGCATTGCTCAAGCTGATCCCAGCTCCTCCTGGCATCTAAAAGGTTCACAGCAAATCTCAGCTCCTCCTGCCCCATCTGAAAGGTTCACAGCAAATTCCAGATCCTCTTGCCTCATCTGAAAGGCTCACAGGAGATCTCCGGTCCTCTTTCTTCACCTAAAAAGCTCACAGCAGATTCCAGATCCTCCTGACATCTAAAAGGCTCACAGCAGTTCCCAACTCTTCTTTCCTAAAAGGTTCACAGAAGATTCCAGCTCCTCTTTATCCATCTAAAAGGCTCACAGCAGTTCCCAGCTCCTCCTTGCCCATCTAAAAAGTTCACAGGAGATTCCAGGTCCTATTTCTTCACCTAAAAGGCTCATAGGAGATCCCAGCTCCTCCTGGCCCATCTGAAAGGTTCACAGCAGATTCCAGATCCTCCTGACACATCTAAAAGGCTCACAGGCAATTTCAGCTCCTTCTTCTCCATCTAAAAGGTTCACAGGAGACTCCAGCTCCTCCTGGCCCATCTAAAAGCCTCACAAGAGATCCCAGCTCCTCCTGGCCCACCTCAGAGCCCAAACACCCATCCCAGCCTGCAGGAAGGCGGTGCTGCACAGCAGCAATGCCCAGCAAGGCCACAGCAGGCTGAGAACAGCATGTGAAGGCAGGGTTTGTATTTGAGCTGGCAGGAGTGTGACCTTGCCCTTTTCTTCACTGGGATTTACAGGGCTAAGTCCAAAGAAATAAATCAAAGGTGCACATGGAGCATGTCTCCTTCTCCAGGCCACAGCTCAGACCCAAGAGCAGAAGGAAGAATGAGCACGTGTGGAGAATGAGGCACAAGCTGCCTTGTCTGTGGTAAGGCACATGCCAGAATAAAAGAGGGAACAGGAAAAGAAGAACCAGGGGAATCCCAGTATTTCTCCTCACCCTCAAATCCGAGAATGCCACACTCAAAGATGCTGCAGCATTTCCTGGCTAATACAGGAGATGGTTCACTGTCCCAAATCCTGGCCTGTCGCAGACATCTTTTTATGAAAATCATTTGCTTGGGATTTTTCTTCCTGAGAAGCTGAGAGGCCTCAGGAACAAAATGTAAACAATGATTATCTGCTGCTGTGGAATGCAACAGGTGCATCTGTGATTGGCCCATCTTGGATGTTCATAATTAATGGCCAATCCCAGCCCAGTTACCTTGGACTCTCTGTCTGAGACACAAACCTTTTTTATTCATTCCTTTCTATTCTTAGCTTAGCTAGCCTTCTGAGATTAAACTTTTCCTTCTATTCTTTTTAGTATAGTTTTAATGTAATGTATATCATAAAATATTAAATCAAGCCTTCTGAACATGGAGTCAACATTCTCGTCCCTTCCCTCACCTGAAAACCCCTGTGAACACCATCACACTGGCCCATGCCCCCTCCCCAGCTCTGGGACCATGACAGCATCTGCCTCATCATTCTGGCATTTCTGACAGCTTCACACACCAGGTTTCTGCAGACAGCTCAGGAATTGTGTGTACCAGCCAATATTCTGCAAACATCTCGTGCCAGACTGGGCTGGCAGAGAATGGACACAGCCCAAGGCACCCAGGCAAGGCAGGGCAGCCCTGCAGAGCACTCCTGTCCCTCTCCACAGGCAGCTGCCATCCCCCTGTGTGCTCAGCCTGCTGCAGATGTGTGCAGAGCAGATTTGGGTGTTTGTTCTCCAAAGCTGCCTTGTTAATGCTGGAGGAATATTGACACAGCGCTCCCTTGGAAGCAAGTGGAAATTGAAGCTTTTTGTTGAACCCTGGTTTATTCTTTAATCTCAGCTTTTAGAACAAGACATTTAACAACATTACCGTTCATTTTTAAGTCACATGTCACAAGTTCAGCTGGGCTCCTGCTTCAGCTGCAGCTGAATGTTGCCTGCTTCCCCAGAAGTCCTCAGAGCGAAGATTTATGGAGAAGCAGACACTTAAACACACACAAAGCCAGAAAATGCAAGTGGGCTTTACTAATGAGGCAGGCACTTTGCTGCATGCACCTCTCTCCACCAGAAACAAGTCCCACTCTAGCAGACACCAACAGCATCTTTTGTCTTTGTCTAATTTGGGAGCTGTGCTGCACACAAGTGGGAAGGCAGTTAATGTATGCACAGTTTGCTCAAGCAGAAAATGCTTGATCTGGTCAGGGACTGGAAGAACAGAAGCTTTGCATTCCAAACAAAGGATTCCCCCAGGAATGGGAGGTACTTGAAGATGTCCACTTGTGCATCTGGAATTAAAAGCTGAGATTTCTCACAGAGAAATGCAAATCAATTAAGTGAACCAAGAAATGTTTGGGGAGGAGAAGGAAAATACTTGGCAGGCAAACATTGAAACGTTAAGCAGCTCTGTGGGAGTCATGTCCCAGGGACTGGACCAAAACCATAATTAGTCTGTTGTGGAGATAAACACCAAGCTTGTGTTCTGTTTTCTCATCCCAAACACCTCCTGGGCACTTGCTGCCTCACATCCTTCCTCCAGCAGCAAAGCTGAAACACCTGGGGGAGGAAGGGTTTCAGCAAAGTGTGAAGAGTCCTTTCCAAAGTGCACAGGCAATAAACAACATTTCCTCTGGCTTTGCACTGCTCCCAGCCACACTGGGGGCACCTGTGGCATTCCCAGCTGATGGCACCTGCCTGGTAGCTGGATGGCAGCTCTGGATCCACAGTGCCTTGTCCCTCACAGGTGACAGCAGCCAGAGCTGCCCAAGTGTCCCCACAGAGGTAAAAAGGCCACCAGTCCCACCAGGCTGGCAAGGAAATGAAGGGCTTCAAATGTAGATCACATCTGAGTCATGCTGCTGAACCTGCAGGCAAATCAAAGAGGGAGAATTAGTGCTGGGGCTGAAAGTAACTCCCTTTGCTCTGGGTCTTCCTCTCCTCCCACTCTGGAGCCTTTTGCAAGATGCTCTGCAATAGTTTTTTCTTCCTTCTTTAAACAAATTTGCCTCACCCCTGAGTTTAATCTTAAAAGTTGTTTCTGTTGCTGCTCCCTCAGCTGCTGCTGCACTCAGCTGTGTCCTTTAGTTCTAAGCACACCAACCCTGAAGGAGGTATTGAATGTTATATTCAGGAGCTTTTAATTGATCCTAAACCCCTCCAGTTTTGTTCAGCTAAACCACAACAAATCCATCAGGCTTTCCCCATTCCCAACACCTTGCCCAATTAGCATTGCCCTCAGACAGCTGATTTCCTTCCCACTGCTCCCGAGCACATTTCCTTCCAGCTCTTCCTCATTCCCCAGCCCAGTGACATTTCAAAGCAGGTTGTTTTCTCCTGCCACCCAGCTCATTGCTCTTCATGCCTCTTTGACAGGGAGCACATGGAAGAGAACTGAGCTGTTGGGAGCCTGGGGATTTATTGGTCTCTTCCTCCCTGCCTTTTAAAAGCAGGAGACAGGCACAGTATGTTTTAAGCTCTCTATACCTGGGAGCACATTTCTCATTTCCAAGTCTGGCTGGTACAAATAAAATTTAACACAGATCCTCCTACTGTGTACAGACATCTCTGCTTCATTTACCAAGGCTTACAGCTTTGCACTCCAGCTTAGATCAGAAGTGAGAAAAAACAGGCAGCCTCGAGTTATAAACATTCCCAAATGATGTGCCAGCACCAGGGGCTCCAAAATCCTGCAAAATCCTTGTCAGCTGTGAGGCTGGGACAGAGCAGGACAAACCAGCCACCCTCTCTGAACTCCCAACTTTTAGGCAACATTTAGGAATTTATTTATGAATCTGATTACCTTTATGATCTGTTTTCTGGTTCCTGTGCCCACACTGTTGGCAGCCAGGGAATTGGCTTGGGAAGATGACTTTTCCACTGGCACCATGTGCTGAATTTTGTTGGAGCAGGGCCAGCTGCTTGCAGTGTTTAACAAGTAAGCAGGGAAAGGTCTTTGAAAATTTACATCCACTGCATCTCCAGTTTCCAAGGTTTTCATCCATGATGGGGCCTTTAAAAGAACAGAGCACATGGAAATTTAATGCCCTCTCTATATCAACACTCATCAAGCCAAAAAGAACATCAGATGAGTAGTCAGAAAATAAAGACCATCTTTCCTCATCATTTTTCAAGCCTCCCTTCTGTCTCTAAAAAACCATTGACTCAGAGCCATTTTTGCTACATGAGGAACAACCTGCAGACAAAGCCAGCCCTATTCCTGCCCTGCTGCAGGAAGAAGCCAAAGAGTTTATTTAAATAAAAAGCAACTTATGACAAAAATCTGGGTCTAGTTCCTCATTGCCTTCAAAAAAAAAAAAAATACACCAAGGCTTTTATGACTTTCAGCAACCACAAAGCACATGAATGAGAATGTGAAGCAAACTGTAAGAAACCACATTTAAATGTGTTAGTCACAACAATTTCATTTGCTCCAAGACCTTAAACCCTGATTGTGATTTCATAATCATAAAAAATGAGATTATTCTTCTTTGCTGATGCTCCTGGTGTATTCAGTGCAGGAAAAAAGGCCTTAAGATTTTGTTTTGACAATCATTTTCCTCTAGAAGTGCTCATGATTCTAATATTTTATCATCAAGGGTAGTGAAGCTTAGACTGGAATAGAGCATCTCCCTTTGGCACACCCACACTGCTCCATTTTGGGGTTCATGCTGGAGAAAGGGGCAGGGATTTGGGGTTCTTACACTTCCTAAGGAGCGATCCAAGGAGCCCAGGACTTCATTCCAGTGACTGTAAAGCCCAGCCTGTTTTTCCTCCAGCTTCAGAGCATGAATTTCAGATTTCAGTTCTTTCAGCCGATCTTCAAATTTCCTGCTGTTTTCTAAGTAGTCCAGCCTGAGCCCACACATTGGAGGCAAAAGGTTTAGGGTGGCACAATTTAACTCAAAAACAGGTGTTTGTGGAAGGAGGAGAGTTGGTTTTTGTTTAATTTTACCTTTTATAAGTAAAATGAACTCTGGCAATGCCAGCCTGGCTCCCCTGACCCAATGACAAGTTCATTTCTTTCCTTTTTGTTTCCTAACTTTGCACCAAGCATTTCCTTCCAGATTTAGGGATGGTTGATGGATCAGCCCCCAGCAATTCCACCCTTTAGCACTAGAGGGAAACTTCTACATGCTGTTAGTTCAGCAAGGTGCTTTGTCCCTCCCCAAGATGGAAGGTTCTGGATTTATTTATGGCTTGATACCACCAAAAAACCCTTCCCCTGTGTGAAAAGCCAGTGTGACACAGACATCAGCTCAGTAAAAGGCCTCCAGCCACATGCACATCCAAATT
This sequence comes from Ammospiza caudacuta, assembly GCF_027887145.1. NCBI lineage: Eukaryota > Metazoa > Chordata > Aves > Passeriformes > Passerellidae > Ammospiza > Ammospiza caudacuta. Next base: position 7,337,691 of record NC_080612.1, read on the forward strand.
ATTTTAAAATTAACTGATGTCCAAAGATTTCATTGCCTTTCTCATCCATTTGCACCACAGGCATGCTGATACCTCTCTCTCTCTATCTCAAAGGAGAGTCTCTTGAGGTCGATGTCCTTCAAATCCAGCTTGATGGAGCCTTTGTCAAAGTTGGCATCTCTGCTGTCACCTGGGGAATACTGAGGGTACTTGGCCATGTGCTGGAAGAGGCAACACAAGCACTGTCAGTCAGATCTGATGGATTTGGGATTTCTCTCCTCAGTTTTTCAAGAGTGCCATGTTGAGCTATTTTCTGAGACACACAGAGCAGATGTTCCTGCAGCCCTTCCCTTGCACCCAGCTGAAGTCTACAACCCACAGATCCAAGAGCAGAGATTTATTATCCTGGCTGCAGTGCTTCTATTTCAGCAGAGAATGAAAACCCAGCCTCAGCAGGGCTGGAACAGAAGAGAGAGTTGGGGCACAGACTTTCAGCACTGCCTTCTTGCAGGGGATAACTTCACCTGCTTCACATCCTGGATGTGCCAGGATGACACAGCTGGCTCAGCACAACCCTGTCCACAAAAACTGCCTGGCTGAGTGGCACCATGAGTTAGGCATGAAGGCAAGACAGCCTCTGCTCCCTAAGTGCATCACCAGTTCTGGTTTTAACTCTTGCCTTGCCTTTCTGACCACCCTGAACAAATCAAGCTCCCACCCTCACCGTTCTGCTTTTTCCACACCAGTTTGTTCCCCAGCTGGATGCAGCCATGCCACTACTCAGCTTGATGGGGGCTATAAAAATGCCATCAACACCTGACTATCCCTGAGGATGAAGTGGTGCCCAGAGGAGCAGAACTCACAGGATAATTAAGCCTGGTTATGTCTAAGAGCTTCTGCTTGGCTTTGCGTTCGGCCTCGCGGGCGTCGTGCAGGTCTTGCTTCAGGTGCTCTGCTTCCTTGGCTCTGCAAGAGAAACATCCTGAGGGCAATTCTGATGGTTTCCAACCAACACAGGGATTTCAGGGCTCACTGCCTTCCAGAGAAGTCCATTACTGTGTTATCTTTACACTAAGGTACTCATGGAGGATGCTCCTGACTGGGCACAGCAGGACAGACACACTCCTGCACATAGTGGCTGAATTACCATGATTTTCCTACTCCTAATTTCCATGGGCTCAGTCACAACCTGCTGATACAGATTCTCTCCAGGCCATCAGATCCTCCCTGAGGTGGGGAGAGGTTGCTCTTTATTTTGGCAAGCTTCCTAAAACAAGTAGAAGGATTTCTTAATAACAGGGTTAAAAATCCTCTGTCAACTCTGGCCTGCTCTGCACGTTCAGGGAACATGCAAACACTCCGAACTGTTTATATTCCACATGAGTTTACCTGGCTTTACACTTCTTAAAGATCTGAAAGAGAAACAAGAGACCATTCACTTGCTACTAATGAATGAAAACAGTCTCATATGTCACAGGGTATAAAAAGTAAATTTAGACAGGTAGCCAGTGCTTATTTGATAACACAGAAGATGCTTCAGCATTCTGGATCTTTCTTGCTAAACATTCTCTTTCTTGTTAAACATCTCCTTCCTGCTAAACATTCTTGCCAAACATTCTCTTTCTTGCTAAACAAGCTTTGCATCCGATCCTCTGTAAACCTGACCTGCAATCCAACAACAGCATCCAGGTGGAACAAACACAGCCCAAGGAGGCTTAGTCCCTCTGAAACGCCACTTCAGGAGTAATTCCCCCTTCCTGGGCTGAGCTCTGGGGCAAGCAGCACTCCCTGCAGCCCAGCTGGGAGCACACAGAGCCGGGGAAGCAAACCCCACCTCCTGTCTGACTCCTTCACCAGCTTGGCGGCGATCAGCTCCGCCTCCCGCATCTTCTGCTCCATCAGCCGCTTCTCCTCCTTGCTCTTCAGGGCTGTGATCTCCAGCCTCTGGCGCTCCTGCTCGGCCTCTGCAGCGTTCTGGGCCAGCAGCTTGGCCTCTTCTTCTGCAATCTGGGCTTTCTCAGCCAGCAGCTCTGCTGCTTCCTGGGATCGCAGCTGGGGAGAAAGAATTTTTCTTAATTTTTTTCTCCTTATCTAGAACCAACAAAATCACCCCTGCGGGCAGAAGACATCTTTTACCAGGTGATAAAATATTATTTCTTAAATTAAAACCAGACAATTTAAGGGTCTGATGTTCCTCCTCTGCTCCAGAATTTCCTGTGTCTCACCTCTACAAAGCAAAGGAGAAAAATCTTAGAGCTGGACAAAGCTGAAGCCAACCCCTTCAGCTGCCTCTTTCTCCCAATTTCAGCTCCAAGATTATTTCCTTTCCCCTCCTCTTAGCCTGAAGAGAGCACTGTGAGCCAAACACAGGGAATGGCTCACAGATCATGGCAGATCAGGCTTTTCCCAGGGATTCCTGCGTGCCCTTTCCACCAGTGCTCAGAAACTTTCCAGCCTCGTCTGAGCTACAATTCCTGCTGTCAAAAAAAAACCCTGCTTCCAACCCAAAAAAACCCCATCAAGCACAAGAATATTCACCAGGGCCTCGTTGGCCTGCCTGGCTTCATCTTCCAGCTGGAAAAGGCGCCTCTCCAGCTCCTCTTTGGCTCTCTCAGCTTCTTCCCTGAGCTGCTTCTCCCTGGCCAGCCTCTGGTTCTCCATCTGGAAGCAGGAGAGCAATAGTTGGTGGGATGTTGTATTTTCAGGGACCACCAAGGAAAGGAGGAATGATGAATCTGATGCCATGTTCTCAGAAGGCTAATTTATTATTATATTATATTATATTATATTATATTATATTATATTATATTATATTATATTGAAAGGATATTTATAGAAGGTTAATAAGATAATAATGAAAACTTGTGACTCCTTCTAGAGTCCTGACACAGCTTGACAGCGATTGATCATTAAGCTAAAACAATTCACATGAAACCAATGAAACAACCACCTGCTGGTAAACAATTTATTATTTGCTATTTTAGGATTATGATTAATTATATTATTTATTATTGTATTTATTTAATTTTATATTATTATTTAGTACATTATTTATAATATAATTTATTCTTAGTATTTGTATTGTATTATATTATATTATGTTCTATTATACTAAAGAATACAGGAAGGATACTGACAGAAGGCTAAAAGATACTAATGAAAACTTGTGACTCCTTGCAGAATCCCAACACAGCCTGACAGTGATTGATCATTAAGTTAAAACAATTGACATGAAACCAATTGACATAAAACAACCACCTGTTGGTAAACAATGTCCAAACACATTCCAAAGCAGCAAAACACAGGAAAAGCAAATCAGATAATTATTGTTTTCATTTTTCTCTGAGGCTTCTCAGCTTCCCAGGAGAAATCTTGGGCAAAAGGATTTTTCAGAAAATATGATGGTAACAGTGGGATTGCAGCAGAATCTCACCTGGGCCTGAGTGAAATGCACCAAATGGAGAAGGGGCTGCTCTCCAGCTCAGCAGAGATGCTGAAGCTCCCTGAACTTGGCAGCACTGAACACCCCAGCCAGGCACTCCTGGTTCTTTCAGGCTGCTGGAAGAGCCCTTGGATTGATCTGGTTTGATCCCAGATCTTTGGGATCATCTCTCCACACAAACACCTCTGACCTCCTCAGATGCCAGAGCTGTTCCCACATTCAGTCCTGCTGCACTTCCTCACCTCCCACACACACACACTGGTGGAATACAGAGCTGCAATAATAATCACTGTCTTCAACAACAGAGGAGCAGGGAAATTCTACCTTTTTTCTAGCTTTTTCTTCCCTGGCTTGTGCTTTCATTTGCTGGATCTCTATGGAGTCCACTTTTCTCCTCCTCATAAATAGGTCGTGGTTTCCAATGCACAACTGGAAAATCTGGATGGGAAAGGCAAAGCAAATGGGGTTTGGATGGATTTGTGCCCCTGCCAGAGGGACAAAAGGCCCACACTGGCCTCACAGCACAATTCTGACTTCAGCACAAGTGCTGGCAGCTCCAAGAAAATCAGCACCCAGAGCAGGCTCACAGCACAATTCAGGTAAATTTGTAACAGGATAGAGATTCCTCCTGTCCCACATCTCCCTCTGATCCCATTTTCCTGAATTACACAGGCTGAGATCCCAAGATCACCATTTTGTTCACAAACAATATTTCTCAGTCAGTATCACCAGGCTCTGCTTTAAAGCAGGAAAGCAGTTCACTCACCAGTTTGTTCACTTTGAGCTGAGAGGAGAAGAACTTGAAGACTTCTGCTTTTTTGTCAAGGGGTTTAATAGTCAACTACACAGGCAAAAGGAGAAAAAATAAAAAGAAAGGAAGCACAGTGAGGAGGAAAGAAGTTTAAAACTATTAAAACCAAGCAAACTTGAGCTCATCTCCACTTCTGTCAGGGGAAGCAGTGATTTATGCCACAAATAGGGGCAGAGTGATGTAAAACTGGTTTTGTTCACAGAATCAGGCCCAGCCCAGTGCCAGTGTGGATGGGGATTTTCCTGATGCCACCTGTGCACTGTCCCCAGAGCTCTGCAACAAGCCCTGGTTATCAGGAGAACACAGGACACAGCAGCAATCCCCAGAAGCAACTCCTAGAACCTGGCCTTAAAGCCAGGGAAATGTCAAACCTCTCAGAGCAGCAACAATTGAAGGGATAAACAAATTTGTCAAGGGCCTAAGGGCTTGTTCTTCAGAGCAGCAGGTCAAAGTTCTGCAGACTTCCTCACTTTTTCAGTCCCAAGCTGCTCCCAGAGGCCAGGCAGGGATTTCCTGCTGCCAGCTCAGTGCTTCACTCCATACCTTGTGCTCTGTTGGGCTACAGAACAAAATATGGCCCTTTTTATTTTTTTTTAGGCCCTGTTTTCTGTTCCTCACAGGTTCCCTGGCATTTAATTCCTCTAATTCATTTACAAGGTAATTCCTGTGTAATTCCAGAGCATCTGAGTCACCAGTATCATGTCCTGGAGCTCCTTTCACCCTCTAGGTAATGACTGGCTGCCTTTTGAGGAGCAAGGCTGTGATGTGTCACTGAATAAAGTGAACCTTAAACACAAAATTTCCCCCCAGTAGGGAGTTAAAGCAGTTTATTCACACATCTCAGGGGCAGTTTCATGATATCAGAGACCAAAACTGTTGTGGAGACAGCAAACCTGCAGTCCCCTCTGATTTAATGGATATGAATCTAAAATCTCATCTCAATTTTAGATCTCAGTTTCTGTGGGCTGTTTTCCAAAAGCCCCACAGAAAATGGAACAGGCTGTGCTGTCCTTTGGCTGACAAATTCCAGGTATTCCAGCACCACTGTAGTTTCCCTGGGTTTGTTTTTTCTGATTATAGCCTTCCACACAGCCCATGATTCGGACTGAGAATAAATTTCCCTTCCTAGAAGCAAAAGCTGGGCTTCACAGTGAAATTGCAGTGCTGGGGAGTGAAATCATGTCCCAGCAAACTGGCAGAAGTCAGGCAGAAAACCATTAATACCTCCCTGCATGTCTGCTCTTGCCACTGGGCTCCAAAGCTCAGCTGCAAGGACTTCTGTGTGTGCAAGCAGCATTTAGGTTTTTGTGGATCATGGAATTCCTGCTGGGATAACTGAGGAAGGCAGGCACGGTGGCATTCATAATATCTGTCTTTTTCAGAGATCAACACATTTGTTTTGCAAAGGCCAAGCAGCAGGGAAGGAGCCAGAACAGAGTCAGAGCTCAGGGAACTGAGGTTCAGAGCTCATCCGCAAGGCAGGGCTGTTATTTTTAGTTTTGTAATAAAGCTCCCCAGGATTTTCCCCTTCTCCCCCAAAATTATTTCAACAGAGGAAGCTTTCAGCCTGTTCCAAGAATCCCAGTCCACACCCATGCCCATGGAAAAAGAATAATACATCAAAGCCATCATACCTCTTTCTCACTACAGGAAATGTTTCTGATAGAGCTCCACTCAAAGGATTTATTGGGGGAGAACCTGTTATTAATGCTGTAGATATGAATACCTTTGGCATCAACTCCAAGCAGGAGATCTGTGTGGTTTTTGTTTTGCTAAAAAACAAGAGAGATGAGTAAATGGCATTTTTGGTCATAATGACATTAAACAACCACAGACAAGGAGCACCTCTTTTAATATATTGATATTTGCCTGTATTTAGGCAATTGGTATTTATATAAAATATTATGAGTGCTGTCACTGGAAGTATAAAACTGAGTCCTCTAGGCTGCTTATAGCAGCTCAAACTATTTCTCCTTCCTATTCCCTACCTGGAGTTACTCAAAACTTCTGTCAGGTTGTAAAATATTAATCTTAACTGTTTTATTCACCTGCTTATTTAGCAGGCAAGAAAACCAAGTCAGAACACAACCAGAAGTCAGGAGTCCCAGTTCCAAACTCCCTGGAGGACTTTAAAAGGACAGCACCATTATCTGCAGCCAGTAAAAACTGCTAAAAAAAGGCACTTACAGCAATTGGGAAATAATTGACACCATACATTTCCAAGTCTTGGGCAATTTTCAGATAGTTCATCTCAGCTTCATCCCTGGAGAATAAAGCCATGATTATGAAATGCCTTTCCAGCCTTTCTCTCCTGGCTGACTCTCCATTTCCCACTCAGAAAAGAACAGGCAATCTGACCCTTTGTACAAACTTAGTTTTGCCATCTTGCTCTCAATAATAGAAAAAAAATAATAATAAAAACAGCATCTGGACAGAATAAAGAATAAAATAAAGAATAATAAAGAATAAAAGTTGCATCTGTTTCAAAAGATGACTCATGGATAGTGTAATCTTCATTAAAATTCATTAAAAGTCTTATCCTTATGTTAGTTTTGCCACTCCATGTCTTGGAAAACCATCCTTCCATTGTTTTCCATGAATATATTTCTTTCAGGAAATAGAGTTCATTGAGAAATGAGTCTTGGACAGAGCTTTTGGCCAAGGCCAAGGAAGAGGGAGAATCTCTCCACCCACTTTTCTCCTCCCATCAAAGTAAATCAGTAAATCTTGAGGAAAATATTCAATAAAAATAATGCTAAAAAGCCTCCACAACAGAGAGAAACAGAAACCAAATATTAGGAAAAGCTGCCTCTGGGTGCTAACAGATCTTATTTATTGTTTAATTGGATTTCCAGACAGGCTGAATTACACTGAGAACAACAAATCCCATAAATAAAGAAATTTTCCAAGAAATGCAAAGGTTTCCTACCTGGCAATACCCCTGTGCTCTGCATACCAAGCTGTGATCTTCTCTTCCCACATCTCTGCTGTCAGCTGGTACTGCCTGAGCACCTGCAGGACAAGGAAGGAGCTTGGATCCCTGGGAAAATCCAAATTCCAGTTCTGCCTCTCCCAAGCAAAGTGAATGCAGAGGTGCAGCTCACAGCTTGGGCATTTTGTAGAGTTTTCAATTAATTTAACATTAATTAATGTTGTAAATGTTTTTAAATTAATCCCCAGCAATAGCTGCACTGCAAAAAGGAGATTGAAAAGTTTTGCACTGCAAAAGAGGAGAATTCAAAGATTTTGCACTGCAAAAAGGAGAGATTCAAACATTTTGCACTGCAAAAAGGAGAGATTCAAACATTTTGCACTGCAGAAAGAAGAGATTCAAATATTTGCAAAAAAGGAGATTCAAATATTTGGTTTTGTATGAAATTAAGACTCACCCTTTTGGGCAGCAGCTCATCATGGGCTAGAAAGCCTGGCTCGTGGAAATTTGGGTCGTAGTCACCATACTGTCCCAAAAAAAGAAAAGTTATTTCAGTTTGTTAGAGGCAGAATGCTGAGGGAGTTGTTCCTTGCATAGTTTGAAGTGAAAGCTTAATGCAGATTTTATTTTGGTTCCCCTGCGCACATCCCCTCATCTGAGAAGTCCATGGAAGATCCTTCCAGAGAGATTACACTAAAATGTTAGGACCAAATAAATCCCTTAAATTGCAGAAGCATAGAAAAAAATCCTTGTTGTGGCATTTAATATTTTTTTTTTCCTAGCTGTGCTTGTACCTCCCACGATGACCAACTTTACCAGCAAATTTTAACCCTGCTGTGTTTTACACACCACCACATAGATGTGTTGGGTTAAACCAGAAAAAAGTCAATTAAAAAAGAGATTTTCTATGCACAAACCTTGGCCTGAACAGCATAAGAAGCCAGTAAAACTGTAGCTTCTGGTGAGCAATAGATTTCCTCATCCAGGATCTGCTTCTTCACCTAAACCAACAGAAAAAGGGAACAAGTTCAAAGTCAGGACTTAAGTCAGGCTTGAAATGAAAGCAGACATGCCCAGACTAGAACTTGGCACCAAATATCACCTCTAGGAGTTAATAACAGCAACAAGAAATTGGCATTCAGGAACACAGGAAGCCTTTAGTTAGCATTGCATTTAATGAGACCAAAAATGCCAGTCAGCTCTCTGCACACACTAACATAAGGAGTCCTATAAAAGAAAATCCTATAAAACATCAATTTTATTGTCTGTGCTTCATTTCTTTTAACAATCCTTCTTTTTTCCTTTTTTCTGCCTGTGGAAAAGTCAGCTTTGCATCACATCAGCCATCAGATTTTAGGTTGGGAGGGAGCTCTGGAGGTCAGGTCCAAGCAGAGCAGACTCAGGGCTGTGCAGCTGCCATAGAAAATCCACAAGAAATGTTCTCCAGCTTTCCAGAATGAGAGAATAAAGGAGATCCTCAAAAGAGCAGCTGAATAATAAAGCACTTCATTTATTCATTTTCAATGGTCTAAGCACAATCAGACAACGCTAAAGAGTCTTTCAACATTCTTTTCATTTTAATAACCTGTGGTGCTACCAGGAGCAGAGGTGTTATAGTTTGTGAGGTGTTGTTTGATTTTAAATCAGTTGTGCAATTTCTGTTTGAAAACCTAAAGAGGGAAGGGGAAATTAATCTTCCCAAATCCTCCTCTCAGGTGTATTTAGCTTAGGAACAAGAACAACAAAATTTTGCATAGTTCACAGTCTTCAACATTTCCAAATGGAAAAATTACTTGAGCTAGCACAAGTTCTGTTTACAAACACATCTCTGTAGGTGCTGGGAACTGAAATGAGCCACCAAGAAAGTTTTTTGCTTTTAAATTTAGTCCCTGGTGAGCACAATCTGTGAGGCTGAGTTACACTACAGGGAACATTCTTTCTAAGCTGTTAAAATGGAAAGAATGGAAAGATTTTTCTTCCAATTTGGAAAGCTCCAGCTTTCACTCTCCAGAGTGCAAATCATGCTCCAGAATTCAGAACAATGTGGATAAATCCCCCGTAAGTGTCTGGGTTGTTTTGTTTGTTTGTTTTTTCTGATCAGTTTTTACAAGGACTTTTTGTTGAACTTCATGAAGAAGCAATGAATTACCTCATCTTTAAGCAGACAATATTTAGCTTTAGTCATTGACATTTATTCAGGCATTTATTTGCAAACGTCTGAAGAGTTAGGAGAGCTGAAATCTTCAGGCATCCAGATGTCTGAACATGTTTTTCCTATTAGCATCCAGGTGTGAGCTGAAGTTCTTACACTCAGGAAACTTTGCAAGTTCCAATTTGTTTCAGCCTTGTTTTCCTACTTTGGAATGAGAAGAATTTGCTAATTGCATATCTGCTAGCTAAGGCAGGTTCAAGCAGAAAAGCAAAAAAAAAAAAAAAAAAGTGGAAAAATCAGGATTAAAAGAGTTCTGCTGTCCTCATTCCTTTCCAAAATTAGCTGAAGAAATAAATTGCCAAGTGGTTGAAAGTTCTGGATGAGGTTCTGGTGGGTTTGTGAACCCTCAGAGCTGCAGCATTTCCCCAATATTTCATCAGCACATCCTCCTCAAGGAACAAGGGGATTTACTGGGTTTATTTCCAGCTGCAGACTGAATTTATCCCAGCTACCTGCACAGACTCATCCTGCTGGAACAAAGCAACACTCCAGGGCCTGAAACTTCCAGAGGGATTCCAGAGCAACTCAGAAGAGAAGCTGGATGTCCCAGATATGGGAATTGACCATCCCAAACTCAGCTTTTCCTGGCTGATCCATCTTTATTTTTGATAAAGCTCCAAGAATTTGCTCCTTCATCTACTTTTTGATGGAGCTCAAATGGTGTTTGCTGCTCTGCTCCTCTCAAACCTTGCCATGTGAACAAACCTGGATTTCAGAATGCCTATCAAATTCCACGATCTTTTATCCCTACAATCCAAAATGAAGGTTTAGGGAGTCCTTGTTTTCTAGAGGTTTTGCTCTCCAGCACAAAATTTCTCTAAAATCCTCACAGTTCTTCCAGCAGTTCCAGCTTCGGAAGGAATTTTTAAATTCCAGCTTTGCATGGAATTTTAATTTTTTTAACACCTATTAAAGAGCAAAACAAGCCTGGAATACTCAGGTTTGGAATTATCCCCCAAACTGCTGGGTGTTGTCACAAAAAACCTGCAGAAGATGAAACATTCAGCTTACCTGGACACAAACCCACAGAAGGCAGGAGAAATGTTTGTATTTCATAAAAATAATGTCTACAAAGTTCTTGATACAGCTGAAGCAAGCAAAATTATCCTGAGCAGCCAACAAGATCAAAGACAATGCAAATGGACTGGGGGAAATACAGAAGGAATTCATGGTTCTAAACTTTTCCTGACCTGAAGGAAGAATAAATGCTGGGTAATTTCCTGTAAGAGTTCCTCTTCTACCTTCTCTGGGTAGAATTTAGCCAAAAAATGAAAGCTAATGGGATCTTCTTTGGGGATTTCTTGATCTAAAACCTGTTTACAGATAAAATAAAATAAAATCAGCAGCAAAAAGGATACATGAGTGTCTGAAGATAATATTCCCAAGGAAAATCAGAAAGCAGCCAATAATCCACTTAAAGCCTCCCCATATTTTAGAGGGAAGGGTAATTCTGAGCTTTAATCTAACAGCAATCAGTGGTGATTAGTGTGGGATGCTGCAGGTCAAATGGGATAGAAGCAATCAGAGCAAATAATCCTATTTTCCCCTTAAAGAAAGCCACCATGTCAAATTCTGAGTTGTCATGGAACCCATCCCTTTAGCTCCCACGCTCCAGAAAGTCAATATTTATAGAAGTAAATAATTAATTGCCACCCATGTTGTCTCCTGTACCTTTTTGTCCATCTTTAACCAGGTGCACATTCCTTTAATTGTGTACTGCAAGCCAAAGAACCAGGTCTCCCTTAAACCAAGGGCTCGGCACACCAGGTCAAACAAATCCTTTCCCTTCCACTTCATCTGAGAGAGAGAGAAAAATCAAGAAAAACATGTATATCCTGAATGAATTTGCTCCATTTGAGCCTTTTCTCCTATGAAATCTTATTTCATCTTTAGGTTTTTAATGAAATATTCTTGCTGCTGTGTCAGAGTTGCTGTGTTCCCCCTCCTCTCCCTCTCCAGACACATCCAGAGAGCAGCTGGAGTCATTTCCCCACCAAGCACTTGAGGGAATGAGGATTGTATTATTGATTCCCTGGGATGTGGCAAGTCTTTATTAATAATTTGTCCAAAATTTTCACTCAATGCTTCATACAAATTTGAGAGACTGAGAGAAAGCCAGGGGGAAATCAAATCAGGGCACGGGGTAGGAATGCTGAACAATGAGAACAGATCCACCTTTCACACCCCTCAGGTATTTCAGTGGCACCAGGCCAAGCCTTTATCCTGCTCTGATTTAAATGAGTCTTCTTCAATATTTTCATTTCAATTTAGCAGCCACAGAGAGCAAACTTTCATTCAAGGTCCCAAATTCACACAAGTGTGATGCCCTCACCAAAGGGGCTGCTCCTCTGTTTCACCACAGCTCAGAAAGATGATTTTAGCTAATTGCTAAAACTAAAAACTGAATGGCAAAAAAAAAAAAGGGGGAACTTTTAGGCAGTATTGGAGTGGAAAGCTGGAAATCATCCCAGCAAAAGAGCAGGGTCTGGGGAGAAAGGACAGGTAGCAAAGGAAGGAACACACTATTTGTTAACAAGGACTCTGAGCTCTAAATCAGATTGTCCAAATCCTTTATTTTCACAATCCTGCCTGCAAGTACTGCAGAGCAGTTAGTCATCCAAGATTAATCTATCCTGTTTCTGAAGGACCTAATAAATTACATTAAATGGCTCACAGAGCAGTCAGGTCCCACTAAAACTGCCAGTCCCACTGGAACTGAGTTTTCTAACTCCCCAAAACACCTCTGTGTCTTGTTTTGCTTTTGCTGGATGATTAGGAATTAATTAATCAGGGACAGTTCTGTCCCTTCAATAGTGCAGCCCAATTTATTTAGAAATTGATAATTTCTTTTTCCCCAGCCATGATTTCCCTAATTAATTTATCAGCCATTATTAATAGAACTGCCAGCTTTTTCATCAATCCTTTTTTCTCTTCTGCCCAGAGATCCAAACACCAGGTAAAGAACTGGAGTTTATAAATGGAAAATTGCTCAACAAAAGTACCAGTTTATAAATTATTTTATCAACATCTTAGCACTGGCTCTGACCAGTTCATCCAAGCTGGATGTGTCTTAAATAACTGTGTCAGTTCCAAAAAAAAAAAAAAAAAATTTTATGGAGAAATAGGAATCCTTACAAACAATTGGAATGAAGAAAGCATTTTTAGTATTAATTTAGCTGTATCAGTCAAATGGACTTCATGCAAACAGCTTTAATTCTGAACAGAGTTAAGAGAAAAACACACCTGAGATTAAATAATCCATTATTTATAAAAATAACAGATCAGTTTTAAGACCAACCACGAGCTGATAATCTGAATTTTTTTCCAATTTCTTGCTAACACAAAGGGCACTCCCCAGCTGACACTCTCACCTCACAGCTGAACTCCATCTCAGCATCCACTGTTATAATTCTGACTTTAAAAGTCTTTGGTTGTTTCTTCTTCAGGCCTCTGATGGACATATTTTTCAGCTGATGAGAGCAGCCACACCTGAAATTAAACATTGAGGGATGGAAATTCAGCAGCATTTTCTTGGTTAGATTCCAAACCAGGATGAGTCCAAACATGCAGAATAAATTCACCGTTAGAGATGCATTTTTTGTGGCTAATAAGGATGTTGAAAGAAAAACCTTTTAAATTAGTTTGCTGCTTAAAGGAAGTTGCTCAGAAAAATGTTATTGCTGTCTTTTCTCAGGTTTTGGCTATTATAAATAAAATTCTTTCTCTGCAACATCTCCACTCAGTAGAAAATGCAGTTAAACTTTATTATTTCAAATCCAACACAATCCTTTCCCATCAGTTATGGCTCCTTCAGCAACTAAACTATTGGATTTCCTTACAACATGAGGTTTTAACTCCCTGAAATTATACAAATGCCAAGAATTTATGCAATAAAATTCAGCTGAATTTACCACATTCCCATGTGCTACTCACTCACAATGATAAAAGGTTTTTAGAACAAGAATTTTCCCAGTGAATTTCTCGTGAAATTAATTTAATTTTGCAGAAGCTGACAGAAAATTCCATCAGAAATCTTCTATTCTAAATGTAATCACCTCCATGCCACCCAAAGAATTGAGGAGATGCTGCTTCCACATGCACAAGAGTCTTGTGAAAACCAAATATTGAAATCTGGAGTTAAATGATGGTGTGAATCTGCTCCAGGCACTTCTCAGGCATTTCTTTCTGAGCACAGGAAATCAGCCTGTAAAAGTTTTTGCTTCTTTTTACTTTATAAAATTAACAGGTCAGTCTTGCATAATGTAGTGAGAATCTGTGAACTGTACAGGGCAAGAGACTGAGGCATTCCTGGTTTTCTGCAACACAAAACTATTACAGTGTGGCAGAATTCCAACCTCCCCTTGAGGAATTCCAAAATAAAGCTCTAGCTGAAACTGAAAATTTCCATTTGCCTGCACCTTCCAGGATTTCATAAAATATTTTGTTCCTTTTTTCTTTTTCTGCTGAGCTCTAAATTGGCTTGCAAATGTATTGGTTTTTTCCACTTACCCCACAAATTTTGAGGGGTTAAACAGGAGGGGAAATAGATATAGAAGGTTTTTTTTTTGAGGTGAAACAGATATGGAAATTTTTCTTGAGGTGAAACAGGTATGGAATATTTTCTTTAGAGATTATAGGGAAGTAAAGGCAGGGAATAGATAAAATAGTTACCAAATCATAGGGATATCAGAGGCAGAGCTGAGAACAAGTGATGGAGACAACTCAGAGTGGGGAAGAGGAGCTCAGGAGGAAATTCATCCTTCTGACACCACTGGGGAGTTGGGGAGTCTCTCTGGCTCTGGTGGAGCTTCTCTGAAGTCTTTTTTGGGTTTGGGGCACCACTTCTGGAGCTGGGAAGACAACTGGAGTCCAAAGGAGAGGCCCCAGGGCTAGAAAATCATCTGTGGGGAGATGAAAGCACAGGTTAGAACAGAGAAAGGACGAGTGGTGAGGCATGGCTGCTCTTCAGGACAAGGAATAACGGGGTTCATGAAGTTGCAGACTGAGGAAAATTCAAGAATAATCAGGATATTATGGCGCTGGAAAAGCACAGGGAGGCATTTTTCTTTCAGAACTTCCCCCCAAAACAATGTGACAGCATTGTCCTGGAGCCTGGAGGCACCTAAACCCTCAAAGGACTTCTGGCAGTGGCCATGAGAGGCCACACCACCCAAAACCAGTGAAATGCACGATAAATAAAGAAGAGCACACCCAGAGCCCAAATCCCATCACCCCCAGGGCACCTTTCTCCTCCAGGATTATATTTTAGAGTGAAAACCAAACTTTCCTCTATAATTTAGGCAGCTCAGTGCAGAGCTCAGGTCTTTTCTACTTAGCACAGCAAAGAGTTTTCAGTTAAGGAAAAAGTGAATATTGAAAACCTCCAAAATGACCACAGCAATATTGACAGGGAGAGCATCATGTGAGGGCATCCAAACCAGCAGAAAATTATCACAGACATCTTCTGATCTTTAATCTGCAAAATTAAATTTTAACCTGTTGTGTTCCAAAGATCTTTTCCATCAGTTTTTTTTCAAAACTGTAAATAATTGTACCATACAGCATTTATAGCCTGAGAACCACAGACTTCTACACAAAAATGGAAATAGTTTTATTAGTTTCTAGAAGAAACAGCAATGGTTGAAAACTAAGGAGAAAAAAGTTTCATAATTCATTTTTAATATGTAACCTGAAACAGCCAGCTGACTTAAACAGGAACTTGGAGTTAAGGCCAGTACAGAACATTCTCAGAGTTTCATATGGAAAAGTCTGAACAGATAAAATTGAACAGCTGGAGAAAAATGTACTCATTTTCTCAAAATATGAGAAAAATACCAGAGCTTTTCATTTGGACTTTGAAGTTATTTCTTTTTTTCTTATATAACCAGGTTGAAACGACAATATAATTTGTTCAACATTTCCAATAGCATTTTTTTTTTTGTTCTTTCCAGAATTTTTATTCCATGGAAAAGTACATTCTGACTCACAGCAAAAAGACATTTTTGAATATCAAATTTTCCCCAGAAAAGTAAACTGCATTTTAATCAATAGCACTGGTAAAGAAATTGGAAAGGGTTTTCACACTGAATAGCTGAAATGAATGTCAGATCCTGACAACAGAAGCAAGAGCACTTAGCAGACAAGATTTTAGAGAAATAACTTCTTCAAGTAAGAGAAATCTTGCTGGAAAAAAAAAAAAAGACAAGGAAAAAAAGAAAAATAAGAAGGGTTTGCAATTTTTTTGTGTAAATGTAAAAGCAATTCCTTCTAACAACAGGGAATCAAGTGCTCCAAGGCTCCTGACACCCAGCTCCAGTGATTTATTCCTGCAGGTGCCACAGGGAATCCAGAAGGGGCAAAGTGTGATGGATCAGAGCGTGAATGCAAAGCAGGGCAGGGTGATGACAGATTCCTGCCCAACCAGGAGCTGGGAGCAGAGAGCTCAGGAGCTGGGAATGGGAACGAGCACAGGGAGATGGAGTGATAAAGGCATGGTGTGGTGAGGGGAACAGCAGGGCAGAGATGGGGAGTAAAACGGGAAGGAACAAATGAGCCCAAAGACCCTGTGGGTGCGCGAGATGAAAGGAGGGACATCCAGCAGCTCTGGGTTTGAGTGTTCTCCCTGCTGGAGAATGAGAAAGCAGCAGCAAAGCGCGGGGGAAGAGCAGGAAGAACTGGCCAGGTTGGTGTGTCCCAGCACAGCCCTGCACTTTGATCCATGTGGGGAGGCACCCACAGAGCACCCAGCACCCACTCACAGGCAGTGAGAGAGGCAAAAGCCAAACCAGCAGCACCACACACTCACCAGGCTCCAGAAATCCACCAGAACTCGGCGCCTTGCAGGCAAAAACCTCGAGCAGCCCAAGAGTGAGAGTGCAATTCATGCTCAGTGAGTTTTGGGAGCAATTTGTGCTCAAGGTGAATGGATGGGTTTTGTAGAGCTCTCCACAGGGGTGTAAAACCTTCCCTTCAGGTGGCACTGGCTCTCAGTGACAGTCATGACCAGCTATCACCCTTGGGGCAGCCACACTGGGGTGAAAAAATCATGTTTTCGCACATACACACAAAACCCAGCAGCACTGTTTAAGGTGAGAACTCAGGTGCAGAGAGGCAAAGAATTAATGGTGATCAAGACCCCTCTTACACCTTCATAATTAATCAGCCTTGAAAGGATCAGCATGGTCCTTACAAACACAAAACCTTCGGGACAGCAACGAGGATTCAAGAGACAAGGCTTGGGAATGACTTAAGAGCCACCAGCAGAAGATGCTTGAAGCACCCCACTGCAAAATCACATTAGCACAGCCACTACTGCAGCTTGAAAGAGTGTCAGCGCTGAAATATTTACTGCAACTCCGAGTGGCGAATTCCCCTGACTCATTACGTTTCTCCCGGTTCCTGAATTTCCATACTCCGGCTCGGGAATGAATGCAAAGGATTTGAATGCAGACAACACAGGCGAGCGAGCGTCGTGGGCTCCGTGCTGCTGTTGACTCACACTCCTGCCTCTGCTCCCTGCCCGAGGAGCGATTTCAGCAAAGAATTCATTGTTTTAAAATGGGTCAGCAAGATAAAGGGTGGGGTTTTTTTACCCCTCGCTCTTAAAAGAAGTTATCTAAAGTCACCAGTTGGATCAAGACTTACCTCACAGATGCTTTTATTGAATGATGATAAGAAAGGGGGGGGAAAAAATCCCTTTTAATCCAAAAACTCCGTATTTTCCCCGCAGACATCAATATGCAGCCCTCACAAGTTTTGCCACTGAGAATAAAATCCAAGAACAACTTTTCTACTTGATCCCCTTCCCTTTGTTTCCATGAACTGCAGCATGTTAGCGCCCTCTGAAAAATCAAAGGATTGCTTTCCCAGGTGATAGGAACTCTTTAACCATTTCCTGCCTGCACCAGGGCTCCTCCCCACTTCCCTGCTCTGTAATTCAAACAACCAGGCACTAAAATAAGAGAAACCCACGAGTTTTGGCTTGGATAGCTGTAAAAATTGATAATGAAGCACTGAATAATTCCTTGGATGGTATCTGATCGAATTATTTCAATGGTGTTTCCTGTTCTGCCCATATCAGCCACCTTAAGAAGGGAAACTGCCTGGAGTTGTGCTGTTAATTAAATATAATTCCCTACCTGTCCTCTTCCTGCCGTGAGAGATGATGGGACACCCACAGCAAAAAGAGAACAAGGCTCTAAACTGGGCAGCAGCCAAAATACAAGCAGAAAGGGGTAAGTGAGTACACTTAAATTTAAAAAACAAAACAAAACAAAAAAAAAAGTATGGTCTCAGCCTGAAGTCACCAGAAAAACCAGGAGCACGTTACCTCAAAGTCCAATAATTTTGCCATTATCCAGTTTCTAAGTAGTTTAGGGTTTTTTTGCTAACCCTCCATTTTATATATAGATTTACAGAAACTGAAATATCTGCCAGGTAATGGATATATATCCAGGTTATGGATAGCAAGGACAGGCCAGCTCTCACTCCATATCTACTATAATTATTCCAGATTTATATGGAATACCTTCAAGATTTGTCTCATATCTATCACTTATCAGCAGGGGGAAGAGCACAGCATTTGTTGATATGCAGAAATCTCAAAGTGGCTGCACTGAGAGTCAGCTCCATCCCCAAAATTCCATGTAAAGGATCCCTCAGCACCCACAGTCTGCATTTGTTTGGAAGAGAAGGATCAGGGAAGAACCTCATCACTCGCCAGAATTACCTGAGGGGAGGTTGTGGTGAGGTAGGGTCATTTTTTTCTACTGCAGTGGGAAGACAAGAAAAACAGCTTTAAACTGAGGTGGGAGATTCAGAGTAGATATTAGGGAAAAGTATTTTCACTGTTTGGGTGGTCATGGGAATAGGTTGCCGTGGTGGGGTTACCATCCCTGGAAATGTCTGGATTGAGTGCTGGGTTTGGGGTTCTGGTGGTAGGGCTGAATACACAGTTGGGACTTAACAATCAAAGCATCACAGAATATCCTGAGTTAGAAGGGACCCATCAGGAAGATCAAGTCCAACTCCAGACAGTGCACAGAAGACAGACAGTGCATCCCACCACGTATCAGAGTTCTTGAGCTCTGTCAGGCTTGGTGCCATCACCACTGCACCAAGGAGCCTATTCTAATGCTCCACCACACTCTGGGTGAAAAAACTTCCCCTGATATCCACCATAAACCTCCTCTGACTCAGCTCTAGCCATTTCCTCAAGCCTTGTAACACATGAGATGGAAGGGATCAGAACCTGCTCCACCTCTTCCCACCATAAGAATATTGAGGACCACAATGAGGTGTGACCTCAGACTCATTATCTCCAAGCTGAACAAATGAGGTGATCTCAGCCACTCCCCCTTAAGGCTTCCCCTCCACCATCCTTAAAGCATTTTTGAAGAGTTCTTAAGGATCGTTTCCATCTTTAATCAATCTCTGCAGACACAACCATCACGCACATCTGCCTCACCGCTTCTGAGGGGGCGGCCTGCGCCTTTAAATACCCCCGGTAAGCCCCGCCCCCTGAGGCCCCGCCCCCTGAGGCCCCGCCCCCTGAGGCCCCGCCCCTTCCCGCCGCGCGGCGCTTCCGTGCTCGGCGCCGCCCGTTCCGGGCCCGTCTCTTTAAGGCCCCCGAGGCGCGGCGGCGGCAGCGGCGGTGAGAGGGGACGGGGCTGCCCGGGGCTCGGGCTCGCTTCTGCGGGTTCCCCCCGTGCCGTAACTGCGCTCTGGGTGCTGTGTGACCCGCCCGGCTGAGCTCCGCTGCCTGCGCGGCCCTGCTGGCACGGAGGGGCCGGGGCAGGGCCTGGTGCGGAGCGCTGTGGGGAGATGCCGTGGGGGGGGGCTCAGGGCTCCTTCTCTTCAATTTCTTCTTTTTTCCCTGCCTTATGGTGCTCCGTGGGTATTACCAGTGCTGTACACGCCTGGCTGCGTGGGGTGTTTAGCCGTGGGGTGCAGAAGGGCCCCCCATGCTGATTCCTTGCAGCCCTGAGCGCCCACAGCTGAGCCCGGCGTGGGAAAAGCAGCCCCCGAGTGTTTTCTGAAATGTTTCATCCTCTCTCTGTGTCCCTAAACTCTGCTTTTGATGTGTTGGGACATCAAAGCGAGTGTCTCACAAATTGGGGGGCATGGAGAGTTCACAGGTGTTGGTTGTGCTTAACCAATCTGAGTGGGAGAGAAAATGGTCATTAATCTCCATTAGTTTTAATATTGATTCAAGGCTTCTGGTGGCTTTTCCCCTGATTCTTGCAAGAGCGGTACAGAAAGCTCTCCCTAATTAAACCAAATAAGGTAATGGAATAGAATTTACTTGCAGGAAAGAGCTCAAAAGCAAACACATGTAGTATGGATCAGACAGCTCTTTGATGTGTCATTTATGGCTTGGGAAGCTCATTACCTTCCTTAGGTTCCATCAGCTCTGCTGATAATGAGAGGCACAGAAGCAAATGGCTTTGAACAAAAGCTGTAGGCTGCTCCCTTGTTTGGTGCACTCTGTCCTGATGAACAGGTTTCCAGCCCAAACAGCTGCTGGAGCTTGTGTAATTCATTATTAAATGAATAATTTCCACAGCTACATTTTTCTCTGTTGTGTTTGTGACAATTGGGATGATTTGTTTTTTGTGGGGTAAGGTCTCCTCCTTGTGCTGTTCTGTCCAGTTTTGCTGCTGTCCTGAAGGGACTTTTACTGATAGCAAGGACATAGTGACATCCTTTCTGTATTGTCAAAATTGCAGTAATAAATGGAGTTTTGAGCTGTTCTTCCTACAAAATGACCTAATGAAACTGTCACTCCAAAATAAGGAAATTTTTGGTATAGATCATAAAGCATTTATGTTTTTTACTTTGTTGCAATAACACATCTGCTCTCCTTGCTGCCAGGCACTGCATGACCATAACTGCACAATGTCTGTCCCACGTGGAGCTGTCCATGCAAAATGGATAGTGGGGAAAGTAATTGGGACCAAAATGCAGAAAACTGCCAAAGTGAGAGTGACCAGGCTCGTGCTGGATCCCTACTTGCTAAAGGTAACACGAGTGAACAACCTCTCCTGCCTGCTGAGTTTTGTATTTTGTGCAGAAATGTTCTGCTGATTCAACTCTTAAAAGTTTTGATGACTCTTTACAAATCAAACTCCTCAAGGATCTGGCTGTGGGGATGACTGCAGAGGATGAAAAGCAGTGAGTGGTGAGGACTTACAAATTACCTGCTAAATGTATTTCTTTGAAGTGCCTTGTTAATGCACTTCATTTGATCTTTTTGGGAAGGTAAGCTTTTGTTGTTTCACGCTTAGATTGAATTTTTCTTGTCGATGTGGAGCATGCTTTGGAGACTTGACAGTTTATTAGTCACTTATACAATAAATTTTATAGCTGTTTTTTTCTGTATGTGTAATTGTAGCATTACTGTGATCTTGGATTTATCCCTTATGGATGCTCTTCAAACAAGAAGGTTAAAAATTGAATTTTCTCCATTTTAAATAGGGAAACAGTGGTACATAGAGGTAGAATAAATTGCTTTTGGTGACCAAAAGGTTAAGGATAGCGTCATTATTGGAAAATGGGTCTTGTGGAACCCATTCCAATATTTTATCCAGTAGAAGAACCTTTATTTATTTCTTAACCTAATTTATTTCGTAAAGGATTCTGAATTCTGCCATTCTAATAAGAAAAAAAAAATACTTTATGTGAAAAAAATTATTTCAGCAAGAAAACTCTCTCACATAAAAAACATCAAAATGCAGATTTCAGAGCTTTCTCTTCCCCATCTCCTTTCCTCCAGGCTCAGTTGGCAATCCTGGCAAGAGATTGGGAAGGGCAGTGCTGTGCTGTCTGTGGAGAACCTGTAGAGTGCACAGTTGCTTTTCTCCTCATGATCCAAACTGAATCTCACTTTAAAACATACATAAAACTTCAGAGAAATTTATTTGATAATAATTATATATTTACCCATTGCATAATTTGAAATACAATACCAAGGTTTCTTTTTTTCTTTTTGTTCTTTTTACAGTTCTTTAACAAAAGAAAAACCTATTTTGCCCATGACCCACTGCAGCAGTGTGTTGTTGGAGACATTGTTCTTCTGAAAGCTTTGCCTGAGAGAAGGAGCAAACACGTGAAACACGAACTGGCTGAAATTGTGTTCAAGGTTGGCAATGTCATAGATCCCATCACAGGAAAGCCCTGTGCAGGAACCAGATTCCTGGAAAACCTGTCAGATTCAGAAAATCTCACCGAGGCAGATACCACCTATCTAAGTGAGAAACTTCAGGAACTTAAAGTTTGTTCAACAGACAAATAGTGGGGGAAGTATTTTAAGCAGAGGGCTTCCAGCTTTTGTGTCTCTCTGTCAGGGATGTTTGAGGCCCTGCTGTGATATGTTTAATGTTTCAGTGAAATTTGTAGTCAAAATAAATAGTAAATGTAGTTGCTTTTGCAAAGAGATGTTGCAGATTGATGGGCACCTGGAGCTTTGAATGAAAATGCAGAGAAAAATGCAAGTTTAGTGTTCACACTTCATTTTGTTGCCTGTAGTTTTGCCCCAGTGACAGTTCCCAGCTGTCCTCCTGGAATGACCTCTCTGTGTTCAGACAAGACTGCAGCTGTGTGATGTTTCATTTTGGTGGGAGGGTCATGATATCATTATATTATTTGGTTGTTCTGTATTTCAGGCAGTCTTTTGTGGTTTGTAGGGTTACTGGAGATGATGCTATTAAAGCTTTTGAAAGGAAGTGTAGAATTTTAAAACCAGCTGCATGCTTGTGTCCTTATTTCCTCTTCCAGTGCCTTCTGCCTTCCAAACTCTAACAAAAACACAGAACTTTGCCTTATAGTGGCAGAGAGGTGAGAATCAAAGCTTTGGGCAGCTGAGTGAGGGTGGCTCTGTCCCTGTCCAAAGGCAGGATTTCATTCTGGCAGAGCTGGATCTCTTTGAGCTGATTAGAATACAAATCCTAAAAGTGATTAGATTTATTGTCATCAGAAAAGCTAATTAAAATAACTCATTTGGGGGAGCTAGAGGGGCTGGTTTGCTGCATGTGGAGCTAAAGGCCAGAGCAGTTAGTGATGAAAGATGATTTTATCCTGGTTCAGCTTTGGGGATCTCATGTCCTCTCCTCCAGGGCATGAAGCAAGCTGAGAGCCTGCAGCTGTTGCAGCAGCCTCAAGTTTCTGACTTTGGATCTAAAAGGACACCTGCCTCAAAATTTGTACATGTGGGAGGGGACAGTGGCATAGGAGAGCTGTGAGAAATCCTTGCCGAAGAAAATGTCTGTTGGTCTTTAGGATCAGAAGCAAAACAAGGTGTGTCAGACCTAAAATCTTCTCCTCTGACCCAAAAGATCTTATTTTAAGCAACTGAGTAGCTTCCAGTTGTGTTTTCTGCTGTTGTCACAGTATTAAAGATCATTTGCCCTTTAACTTTGTGCACAAAATCAGTTCTGGCTGCCTAAAAAGCATGACTGAACTCAGCTAATTATTTGGGACAGCAAAAATTCAAAACTTGAAGCTCCTTTAGTGCTTCAAAGCAAAAAATGCTGCTCTTTGAATGTTCATGTGGATGTCAAGAAATTTTCACTGAAATGTCTCTGTGTAAAATTTTGTGGGCACTCTGAAGGAAGTGCCTTAAACATGTGGCTGTAGGGTTTTTTCTTGTTGTTTGTGGCAGAGGTTTGGGTTTATGTAAATTCCTCAGGAACTGGAGCTGGCTGATCAAAGGAAAGAAAAAACCTGAGCTCTGATCCCTGCCCAGGTGAATGCAAAATGTGAAACTTCATCCAAGCAGAGATTGGGAGAACTTGGATACAGGGTAGAGTTTGGCCTTTGGCTGTAGGAAATGCTCTCAAATTGTATCCAAGCAGAACTTGACCCTTAATATATGGGATATAAATATTCTAATGCTACATAATTATAAAAAATAGAAAAGATTTCCTGTTTGCTTAAAAGATTGTATCTACATCTAATTAGGGGAGTGAATATTTTCTTTTCTTGTAATTCCCCGTGAGTAGCAGTGAAAATGCCATTTTTTTTCTATATGATTGATTCATCACAGAAGGTTATAATTTTTCCAGTGTAGGCTCTGGGAGGGTTGCTCAAGAACTTGTCACACTGTCAGATCAAAATGTGACTAAAACCAAATTACATATCAGACTGTGTTATTTAATAGAGTGATGGCAATTGCAGGTTAAATTGTTTTAAAGTACGAAGATTGGGCTTTTGTGATGTTAAAGCACATCATATGTGTTATCTTCTGCATTAGTCTGAGAGTGCTGATAGAAAAATCATAAAATGGGAAGGGAAAGTTTATAGGGTCAAGATAGAATCATTATAGGTGTTATGTGGAATGATAAGGATTAGTCACTGACTGCTTTCTGTGTTTATTGGCTTGTTGCTTTTAGAACTGCCCTTTAATTATTACCCTAATTATCACTTTATCCTCAATTTGAAGTGATTTAAGGATTCGATGCCAGCACACACCTCCTCCTCAGCCAAAATTTCTCTGAGTACAGCAGAGCAGCGTGAGGAAACCCTTCTGCTGCCAGCGAGTGAAAAATGTACCAGGAGAGCAACAACCTGGGGCTGGGGATCCCTAAATTCAGCTGGGTCCCCTAAAACCAGGGCTGGGATTCCCAAAACTGGGGCTATGATCCCCCTAAATCTGACTGGAGGGCCCCAAACTGGGCTCAAGGTCCCCCCAAACTGGGGCTGCAGTCTCTAAAAACCAGGGCTTGGGGATCTCACTAAATCCAAGTGGGTCCTTCACAAAACCGGGGCTTGGGTACCCCTAAATGAGCAGATCCTCCAAAACTGTGGCTGGGGTCCCCCCAAATGCAGCTAGACCCCCCAAACCAGGCTAAATTTGACAGAGTTTTCCCAAACTGGGGCTGGGGTTCCTCTATGTCTGACTAGGTGTTCCTAAACCAGGGCAGGGTCCTCCTAAACCCGACTTGGTCCCCCCAAACCGAGGCTAGGGAACCCCAAAACTAGAGCTAGGTCCCCTATATCTGAGTAGCTGTCCCCAAAGCTGAGCAGGGTCCCCCTAAACCCGACTTCGGACCCCAAAACTAGAGCTCGGTCCCCTATATCTGAGTAGCGGTCCCCCAAAACCCACTTGGTTCGCCAAAACCTATACTGGGGGACCCCAAAACTAGAGCTAGGTCGCCTATATCTGAGTAGCGGTCCCCAAAGCTGAGCAGGGTCCCCCTAAACCCAACTTCGTCCCCCCGAAACCGAGCCCTGGGGGGCTGAGGGCCCGTGAGGGGGTCCCGGGGCCGGCAGGGCCGCGCATGCGCAGGCGGCGCTGCCCGCCAGGGGGCGTGGCCGCAGCCCCCGGCCCAGGAGGGAGGCGGCGGGAGCAAGATGGCGGCGCGAGTGCTGCTGCGGGGGAGCCTGGCGGGAGCGCCCGCCGTGCCGCGCCTGCAGCCCGGCGCCGGGCTGACCCTCAGGTGAGCCCTGAGGGGGCGAGGCGGGCGGGACGGGGCCGCCCGGGGGAAGCCGCACGCGGAGCCGGCGCCGCCCGAGCCACCCGGAGCCCCGCCGCGCAGAGCGTCCCCTTGCCAGGCTGGAAATGGCGCCCCGCTGGCGGGGCAGCGGCCGGGCCTGGGGCGGGGAGTGCGAGGAGGCGCCGGGGTGTCCCTCAAGGTCACGGGCCGCAAGGCCGGCCCCTTCCTTCCCTCCTCCCAGCCCGCCCCTGGCTGGGAGTGTGGCTGTGGCCGGGCCGGTGCCCGGGCTCGGGGGGCAGCGAGAGCCGTTCCTGCACCGCCGCCTCAGCCCTGCATGGACACCCCCGCATGGCACACACGGAACCGGGCACCCCGCGGCTCTCGGGCCGCCCTCCACACGTGAATTGCCGGCGTTTCGCTACCTGGATGCTCGCTGGCCCTCCGCGATCCCAACTCCTCCGAGCAACAGGGTGCACAGCCCGAAATCTGCGTTCCCCCGGGGCTGGGCTGCCTGGCTGCACATCCCGACATCTTCCTGCCACTCGTAGGATCCCCTTGGGACTCGCGGCTGGGGTTTCCACGTCCCCAGGGAGCTGGGATCTGCACCCCGGTACCAGGGCACACAGAGAGGCGCATCCCGCGAGTTTTGGGGTGTAAAGATTGGCATTTCTGTGTGCAGGGGTGACACACACAAAGTGGAGGAAGCAGGCACAGGGTGATGGAAACACGGGAATTCCCAAGCTGCGATGGCTCTACACAGTTTTTCCTCCCTTTCTTTAAACAGGGAAAGCTGCTGCTTCAACCTCAGAAAAGGCAAAACTAAAAGCATCCCTGCAAGCAGCTGTTCAGGGAATGTGTTTTGAAATTTTACCTGCCTGTTTTGGAGTTATTTTAGTTTGGAATAAACTTTGTTTAGACCACAGATTAAAAACTGTCAAAGATAGACAAGTTGTTTTTCTTACTCTTCCAGGCAGATTTGGATTTGTGCAAAATCTAAGTATTGACCTGGTGTGTCCCACCCTGGTTATATTTTGTGCTAAAGCAGGAGCTAAGTGTAAAGAAGTGATTTCCCTTACATTCTTAATTTAATCTAATCAAGTTATTCAGTGTTAGCCTCTGTGTTCAGAGCCCAACCTTTGCAGCAAGAAAGCAAAGCCCACAGTTAATATTTGCAGCTTGAGAACTTGCTGCCAAAGACAAGCTGATGCTCACAGCTGTTGGAAGACCTAAATTCAGTTCCTGTTCCTCCAGAGCTAATTTTGGGTACAGATTGCCCAAAAAACTGAACCAATGATCAGTCCAGGGCTTCTTGGTTCAGTGATATTTTAGGATATTGATTAAAAATCAGGCCCTTGAATCTCAGTTTGGGTGCAGTGAGCATCTGCTTTAATAAACTCAGCCTGTTATCTTAGTTCTGTGTGAGGTGTATATTTAGTTGTGATTTGTTAATCAGTGCTCATGAGGAGCTTTACAGCTGCTGGGGAGAAGATTTTCCATAAAAGTAAAATATTATTCATGACATTGTTTTGAAAATTAACCGTATCTCCAGTTTTAGGTGCAGTTGAACATTCAAATCATGAGATTCTCCTAATAGCAGAGAAATTTGCTTTTTTATCCCTGTAGCTCCAGTTTATTCCTGCTGCTGCTGAAGTTCACAAAAAAGCATCAGGATTATTTCTCTTCAAAGTTTGCTGCAAACAATGATCCTTGTGGATGAGTTTTCTAAATATTACTTTGCTAACTTTGTTTAATAAAGGGGAAGGAATGGTTTAAAATGAGAATTTACAGATATGAGTATTGCAGGAGTGGGCTTGACTTCAGCCTCCTGGAGCCAGTGAGGGCTTCACTTGAGAGAGCTTTTTAAAACAAAATTGAATTTCTTGAATTTCTGAGATGAGATTCACCCCTGTGCTCAGAGAAAGCTCCACTCCAGCAGCAGCCTTATCATGGAATGCCCTTCAAATGCCTGCCCTCAGGAATATCTGCTTGGCTTCCAGCACAGCCACATGTCTGTGTGTGTGTGCCCAGAGCAAGGGAGGCACCATTTTCAATAAACACACCAAGATTTAGACATTATTTCTTCCTGCTGAAGGTCATCTCAGCTGTGCTTGTTGTTTCTCTGCTGTGAAATACTTTCCCTCTCCTCCATCCTGCTCTCATGGGCAGAACCAGGTCATTATGTTCTTTTCTGACACTGGGATTAAAAGGTGGATTGTTGTAAAAAAATGGTTCTGTGTAACACAGGTGTGTCCAGGGGGATGTTTTCCCAAAGGAAATTGAGATTTTATTTCCTTTTTTTTTATTTTTCCTGGTAGAAAGCTTTGGGCTGGAGGTCCAGCTGTCTTCTGGATCCCCAAATCAGTAATTAAGGGTGAAAAGTTGACATCTGAGATAGGAAAAGGCTGAAATTTCCAGCTTAGAAGTAAATATATGTTGTAAACATATACCACATTTAATATTTTAGTATTTCAGGAGAAACTTGTGACAGAATTAATTTTCTTCACTGTGGCTACTATAAGTCTGTCAAAATAAGGCAAATGGAAGGAAGAGAAAGAAGCAAAACCATTTGAGCTTCTCAGACATTGTAGAGGATCAGTGAAATGCATCAGATCCCTTGTCCTGCTCATCTGGAAAAGAGGAATAATTCCTTTAACACATCACTTTAAACAGCAAAGTTATCTCTTGGTATGTGTGCTCTGATGTAAAGGAGGTGACACTATTCTGAAAGTGTACTTGGAGAAGCTGAATAAAGATTAGATAAGAAAAGAGAGTGAAAATTTTGTGTTTTGAGGCAAGGAAACGTGGATGTTGTGCAGAGAGCCTGGCTCTGTGTCCCTAAATGTTGCTGGAATCTGGAATTGAAATATTTCCTGGCTGGTTGTTTCCTACCACTCATCTTTTCCCCAAATTAGCCTTTCATGCTGTTTTTCCTCTTGAAAGACATTTCCCTTCCCCTTTTGTAGAGCTGTCTTTGAGCAGCACAGGAACATATGGCAGTTCCTTTCCCTTTTACACTCTGCACTTTTCCTTCTGCACCTTTTTTGCTCTTTTTCACTCCTGACTGTTTACACCAGGCCAGACCCAGCCCTGGGCAAAGACAGTGGGTTAAAAAGAGGAGAAATAGCAGCAGAAACAGACATTACACAGGGAATAACCATGGATAATGTGCATTTTGGGAATGGATTTGTAGAGAATTTTTAAAGTTTCACAGAATATTTTATATACATTAATTGTTACAGTGCAATGTTAATACCTTGTGTACGTCACACAGCAAATGATGAACAAAGCCATCCAAAAAGTTTTTTTCTTATCAAGAGAGAGGGGGAAATGTGGGAAATGGATTTGTAGAGAGTTCTCAGAGCCTGGCAAAAGGCTCACACAGTGAGTGCATCTTTGTGCAAACCTTGAGATAAGAAATGCTGACTTAGAAATGCCATAAAACAGAAGAGACACTGTTGAGAGAGAAATGGAACTAGAAACAAGTTTTAAAGGATGGCCTTGCAAATCAGACTGGATACTTTGGAGGAATAGAACTATAAAAGATGCACTGTAGTGGCACCCATGAGAGGTAATTTTAGATTATTGGCTTTAAGGCATTTACAGCATTGTGTGGCTAAAGCTGATAGGCCAAGCAATTTTTAATGTAATAATAATTTTATAATACTTATATGTAATTATAATTATAATGTAATTAAGCTTATAATGTATTGTGATTAAAAATATTTAGCTTCTGATTGTGGTAGTGTGAATTATAACATAGCATAATATTATAATATATTAATTATACATTTAATATAGTTAATTATAACATCATATTATAATATCTGTCTCACCCTTCACATGAGACAGAAAATTAAAAAAAAGGTTTAAAACATCTCTGGGTCAAAAAAGAGCATAATCCCACAGTGGATAACTATGGGATGATAATCTCGGTGAAATGGTAATCTCTAATGTCTAGTGAAATAATATAATTATGTCTAAATATATTATATTATATTATATTATATTATATTATATTATATTATATTATATTATATTATATTACTGTGATATAATTAATACATTATTGTATTATTAATTGATTATATTATGATAAAATATTGATAATTATAATTATAATAAATTCTATAATTATATTTTATTATATTGTCATATGTAATATATTAATTTTATATGATGATAATATAATATAATATAATATAATATAATATAATATAATATAATATAATATAATATAATATAATATAATATAGTGAAATTATCAATCTCAGTGTGGATGAGCCACCTTTGCCTTGCTGGTAGAGCCTGGCAGGGAGGTTTCAGCAGTGTGTGAGTGTCCCTTGTGCCATCACAGGTTCTGGTTGTGCTGTGCTCATTCCCATGCAGTGGCCTGGATTCCCTGCCTGCTGCTCAGGGCTGTGCTTGTTCCCTGCAGGGGTCTGGGCTCCTCAGCCCGCAGTGCCCGTGAGGACAGCTGGCTGAAATCCCTCTTTGTGCGCAAGGTGGACCCCAGGAAAGATGCCCACTCCAACCTCCTGGCCAAAAGAGAGACCAGCAGCCTGTACAAACTGCAGTGTGAGTGATGCCTCTGTGCTCCTGTCCCTGTCCCTGCCTGTACAAACTGCAGTGTGAGTGATGCCTCTGTGCTCCTGTCCCTGTCTGTACAAACTGCAGTGTGAGTGATGGCTCTGTGCTCCTGTCCCTGTCCCTGCCTGTACAAACTGCAGTGTGAGTGATGGCTCTGTGCACTGCACCTTGTCCCTGTCCCTATCACTCCTGTCCCTGTCCCTGTCTGTACAAACTGCAGTGTGAGTGATGCCTCTGTGCCCCCAGCCCCATTCCTGTCCCTGTCCCTGTCTGCACAAACTGCAGTGTGAGTGATGCCTCTGTGCTCCTGTCCCTGTCCCTGTGTCCCTGTCTGTACAAACTGCAGTGTGAGTGATGGCTCTGTGCTCCTGTCCCTGTCTGTACAAACTGCAGTGTGAGTGATGGCTCTGTGCTCCTGTCCCTGTCCCTGTCCCTGATGCACAAACTGCAGTGTGAGTGATGCCTCTGTGCTCCTGTCCCTGTCCCTGCGTCCCTGCCTGTACAAACTGCAGTGTGAGTGATGCCTCTGTGCTCCTGTCCCTGTCTCCCTGTCTGCACAAACTGCAGTGTGAGTGATGGCTCTGTGCACTGCACCTTGTCCCTGTCCCTATCACTCCTGTCCCTGTCCCTGTCTGTACAAACTGCAGTGTGAGTGATGGCTCTGTGCTCCTGTCCCTGTCTGTACAAACTGCAGTGTGAGTGATGCCTCTGTGCCCCCAGCCCCATTCCTGTCCCTGTCCCTGTCTGCACAAACTGCAGTGTGAGTGATGCCTCTGTGCTCCTGTCCCTGTCCCTGTGTCCCTGTCTGTACAAACTGCAGTGTGAGTGATGCCTCAGTGCACTGCATCCTGTCCCTGTCCCTATCACTCCTGTGAGTGATGGCTCTGTGCTCCTGTCCCTGCCTGCACAAACTGCAGTGTGAGTGATGGTTCAGTGCACTGCACCCTGTTCCTGTCCCTGTCCCTATCAGTCCTGTCCCTGTCCCTGTCTGTACAAACTGCAGTGTGAGTGATGGCTCTGTGCCCCCAGCCCCATTCCTGTCCCTGTCCCTGCCTGTACAAACTGCAGTGAGTGATGGCTCTGTGCTCCTGTCCCTGTCCCTGTGTCCCTGTCTGTACAAACTGCAGTGTGAGTGATGGCTCTGTGCTCCTGTCCCTGTCCCTGTCCCTGTCTGTACAAACTGCAGTGTGAGTGATGGTTCAGTGCACTGCACCCTGTCCCTGTCCCTATCACTCCTGTCCCTCCCTGCACAAACTGCAGTGTGAGTGATGGCTCTGTGCCCCCAGCCCCATTCCTGTCCCTGTCCCTGCCTGTACAAACTGCAGTGAGTGATGGCTCTGTGCTCACAGCACCTCTCCTCCCCCTGTCCCTGCCTGTCTCATGGCTCTCTTGCTGTTGTTGCAGTTCACAATGTCAAACCTGAATGTCTAGAGGCCTACAACAAGCTCTGGTAAGTGTGTGAGTTCTCTTTTCACCTTTTTGCCATGTTGATTTGGCAGATATCATAGTTATATTTGAATTATGTAGAGGGGAGGTGACAAAAAATCTGCTTTTTTAGGATTTGGTATTAAATGGAATCTATGAAAGAGCAAAATGTCCTGCACTCAGTTCACCCCACCTCTCTCTTGGCATTGCCATTTCCTGAGCTGTAGTTGAGGGTGATTCCTGTCCTGAGAGCTCTGGTGACATTTCCTGGAGCAGCTCCCCCCTACCCTGAGTGATGTTAAAGTTCTGATCCCTGCAGGGAGGGGTGGAGTTTTGGCATTCCCACTGCAGCTGGGGTTTGTGTGCACACTGGAAGGAAAGAGAGACCAGTGTTAAATAAAATTTTACCAATGTTAAACTCAGATGTTGAAACTCAGGGGTTGATTTCCTCTCGGCTCATTTTTATCCCTCTGCACAAATCCTGCTGCTGAGCTCAAGGAGTTCCAGAAACCCTTGGATGGGGTTTGTGCTTTGGGGTGATTCCCTGCAGAGGGAGCAGTACTGAGACAGCTTTCCCAAACAGCTACAGCTTTAGGAATTACTGACATTTTGCTTTAAGAATAAAACTGCAGAACTATTACTCCTTTCTGCCTCCACAATCCCCCCTCTGGAGCCCTGAAAGAACTGTGAGTTTAAATTTGGGGCTGAGCCTGGCAGCCAGCAGTGCTTTTCTCACTGCCAATACAAACATTCTCAGCACAATGACAATAGTGACAATAATGACACCTTCCTGCAACCAACTTTGAGGTGTGAGCACAGCAGCTGGGCTGCAGGGAGGGGAGGAAATCCCAGCTCCCAGTTCATGTCCTCAGCTCATCTCTCACCTCTGTGTTAGTCTGGATAACCCAGAACTGTTCTCCCTGCTGTAGAAGCATAAAAAGCCACTAGAATAACATTCAATCAAGGTATTTTTAGCTTTTTTTTTTTGTTTAAAAAATAGACACACACTAAAGGACAATTAGCATTCAGCCAGCTTGCTGTTTAAAAGCTGAATATAAACATGTCCAATGATGCAAGCCAGGGAATCACTTCTCTGCAGAATTTCATGAGCTGCCTGAATGTTGAGTGAGAGCAGAGATTTCTCTTTGCAAGGAAAGAGACAAACAGCAAAGAAAGAAACTGCTGACAGCAGTCAGATGAAATATCTGTGGTTGGATTGATTCTTTCTTTCCTGAGCAAATTGAAGCATTTCAGGCAAGGAGACAACTTGAATAAAGTAATAAACAAAATTAAGCCTCTCTGAACTTCCCTCCTGCCTCTTCCTAAAGAAAGAAAGAAAAGAACAGGTTACTTCTGTATCATATCAAAATGAGGATTAGTCATCATCATCATCAGGTATTCATAAATAATGTAATGAAGACAATTACAAGATTATTTCATGAATCACTGTGATTTAGGAGCTGAAAAATTAGAGACAGGGTTTTTTAAAAGATGTTCTGTGGGCATTTTTTTCTCTAATTTTCAACAATATATGGTAGAATTATGCAATATTTTCCCATTCCTCTTCAAAGCTGCCTTTCCAGGATCTCATTCTGCTTTGCAAAAAATGAACTATCCTCGAGAATATCCTTGGAGAGTCATTTTATCATATTATTTACACTGGCTAGTGAGAAAATGTCGAGCTACAAATTGGTAATGAGATTTGCTCAAGGTTGTCTGGAAAGTCAGTGGCAAAATCCAGAGGAAAACTCATCCCTAATGACTCCCACCCCAGCCCAGCCTACTTTTTATTCCTTGATACTGTGCAGAGACTCTGCCTGTGAGCCAAACTGAGGAAGAAGGGTAATTATTGAGGGAAAAATAGAAAAAAGGCAGAGTTCAACCAGACTAATTGACTTATTCATCAAGGCACAGTGCAGGGAAAGCTGTCTTGACTGAGTCAGCAATCAGCAAAACTTAATTTCCTCATGCTAATATGGGCCACTGCTAAAGTTTGAAAGAGTGTTAGGAATCCTGGGAAAAATCAGACAGAAATTGTGAGTTGGAGGCATTTTTAAGATTGTCCCACTGTTCATTAGAGGGTGAGTTGCCTCAAAGTAGGAGCACTTTCTGAAATCAAAAATCAATACTGTGAGCTACAGCCACTATTTAATTTATCAGATTATTTTTATTCATTCAGCTCAGCAGCTGTAACTGGTTTAGAAGAGTGTGCTTTCATATTTCTGACTTCTTCTGCCTTGAGGGAGGCTTTTCCTCAAGCAAAGAAAAGCTTTTCCTCAAACAAATCACCCATGGAGGCTGAGTTGTCACTGAGATATCCTGATACTTGTTTTCCTGATGTGTTGGATAACCTTTTAGATAGACATAATTGTTTACAAACACTTCATTTACTGCATCCAAAGATGCAGTAAATGTTATATATTATAGAAATGTTATAGATCTTTGTTATAAATTTCTCAAAAATGGTAACACTCACCTTAATTCTCCATGGGGGTGCAGCCACCTTCCCCCTGCATAACAGAATTTGCTATTTCAGCTTTCCCCTCTGCAAAATAAACCTTGTGAATGTTCCTAGCATGATGCTGTGTTATACATTGATCAAGTGTGGCCTCCCTGAAGGCAATGCAACCCAGTGTCTGTGTGTTCCTTGTTTTCAAGTCAAGAGGTGCTGCCAAAGATTCATGAAGAAAAACACTACCCTTGTGCTCTGGTGGGGACTTGGAACACGTGGTACGGAGAGCAGGATCAGGCTGGTAGGAGATAGAAGTACAATGTACACCCGTGTGCTTGGCAGGTTTTCTTCTTTTGAAATCATCTCCCCTGTGTGCACTGAGGGGGTTTGTGCATCACTCCTCAGCTGTCTTAAATAAATGTGCACTGCTTGCTTTTTGTGCTGGTTGGACAGCAGAGCATTCATCCCTTCAAAATCCCTTCAGTTTTGTCTCGTTGTTGGTGTGTTTTCATGTTTTCCAGGTGGTGATGGTTGGTAAAATGAAGATGTTTTGGGGATATATTTGTAAAATACACTGAATATTTATGGGTGACTCTTGCAAAGGCAGAGTTTGTCCCTCCTTGGGCACTGTAAAAGCTTTGCTCAGCCTTTCAGGCTGTATGATAATAATAAATTTCAAATCATTCCAACCCTTCTGCATTGTAAACTTCGCATTAAACTTTACTGGGGGAAAATAAAAATCTTTCTGTTCATGTTCATACAAGGATACTGCCTAACTATGAAAACAAACTGGAGCTAGACATGGCTGAAGAGCTGCTACAGAGGTAACTCCAAAGAGCCCAGTGCAGAGAGAAAACCTGAAAAATGCCCTGGGAATTGGAAGGAATGAGAAGCCACAGATCCAAACCCATAGAGGTTCTGTGAGAGGCTCAGTGCTGGGGCTTCCTAATTAAAAAATCAACTCCTGCACACAGCAATTCTCCCTGCAGTGCCAGCATATTGCAGTATTGACACTGAACAAATGCAGGGAATTAACAGCAGATGAACCAAACAATGTCTGAGAGCAACCCTGGAAGTTGAAGGGGAGTTGGGGAATGAGGACAATTGAAATGGGAATTCCTCAGGCAAGTCCCAGTGGCTGCTTTTGGAACAGATGAACACAGGCTGGGTCTGTCACTGCATCCCCAGCCTGCCTTGGAAATGTTCTTGCAGCTATGGAATAAAGCAGATTGTGGGGTTGGAATTGTTAGCATATTGTTTACACTGGCTAGTGAGAAAATATCAACATAATGAGATAATTAACAATAATAATGAATTATTAGTGATCAGTGCTGGGTTAATATCAGGTGGAGCCATCAAATCTGCCCTGGGGGTGAGGCAGCAGGAGGAGAAATCTGCTCTCCATCAGCCTGTGGAAAACTCACAGAGCTGCTTCAGAGGGCAGGAAATAAGTTTTATTTTTCTGTGAGGTGAAATTATTGCCTTTCTATACTAAATGCTTGTAAATACATCTTTCTGTGATTTATTAAAGGGCTTTATTCTGATTTATTAAAGAGGGAATGCTTTGAAAAAAATTTGGATACAACCATAGATACTGGGATTGTTTTTATAGGGGAAATCCCAGCAAATATTCAGTTTTCTTCTGCTTTTATTCATGTTGAGCTCAGAAATAACGTTTGCATCATTTTTCATGTCCTACAGAAAGTGTCTTGCTTGTGTGCTGGAGTAGTTTACTGAACTGAAAATCTGCCCCTCTGCTGCTCTTAGATGAAATTGGTACAAAGCAATTTTTGGAACTAAGTCATCCTCTTGAGCTGAATCTTAATTTCAATAACAGTCATGACAAGTCATCACATCTTACTAGCATGGCAACAAAAAGTCCTTTCAGAAATTCCGCTGTTACCCTCAGAGTGAATTGTAAAATTTTCCAAGAGAATCCCTTTCAAAAAGGAGATGATTCCATTATCCCTAAAATAATCCAATGTGATTTTCATTAATGAAAATCTATTTTCAAACCTGCTGCTTGGTTTCTATTTCTGTGTCGTTTTATAGTGTGAAGAATATTCTATAGTGTGATTTTTCCATGAGATTTACCACTGGTCTGGGACATGCCTGAAAAAAAGTGAAATTTTCTCTGTTTCAGTTCATTTGTGGAGATATGAGGGAGGTTACCCAGCTCTCAATGAGGTCATGAGCAAACTTCGTCAAAATAAGGTAAAAAATACTGATTTTGTTACTCAGAAAAGAACAAAGAACAAGGAGAGCAAATTAAAAAATGCAGGTTTAGATACCAAAGTGTCTCCTCCCTTCCTGTACAAGCCCAGAAAGCTCTTGGAGAAAGGATTTATTGTCACATTAATGTTTCATTCCTGATTATTTCCCCTATAAATTCTTGGAATTCTGGAATTCTCAGATTCACCAGAGAGAATTCAGATTCCTTTCAGGATTTCACTGTCCCACAACCCTGACAGCATTAAAAAAAAAAAAAAAAACATTTTAAGGCAGATGTGGTGTCCTGCTGTTTGTTGTTGCAGAATTTGCCCCATTTTGCCCCATTATTTTTTAGGAATTCACAGAATTCCGGAAGGAGAGGGGTAACATGCTCCTGTCCCGTAAGAACCAGCTCCTGCTGGAGTTCAGCTTCTGGAATGAACCTGTTCCCAGAGATGGCCCTAATATTTATGAACTGAGGTCCTACCAACTCAGAGTAAGTCCAGATTTGATTTCTTTCTGTTTTTTGAAGTTTTGTGCTGTCCTAAAACCTTTGGGAGGTTTTTATGGCAAGCAGAGCTTATCTGAAAAATCTGATTTTTATCTGGGGTGGTTTCTGAGTCAGGGCTGCTCTCAGTGTGGGGTCTGAGGTGAAGGCAGGCTCCAACAAGATCCTGATCTGAAACCCTGTGCTTGCTTTGAGGGATGCTTCAGAGATGACTAAGAAGTGGTAAACAGAGCAATTAAAGATTATTTAAATATTCTTATCACTCCCTGGAAGGGATTGTGTCAATACAGGGTGGTTTCCATACAGAAATGGTGTGAAAATTGTATAATATTTTGTTTTAAATTCTAGTTTTAACAGTGGGTTTTGTTTCTGCAGCCTGGAACAATGATTGAATGGGGCAATTACTGGTAAGTGTTAATTAATTAAGGTAAGTGTTGCCTTCAGCCCTGGGATGCTCCTGGTTGGAAAAAGCAGGACAGGAGGTGCCAGGGTGGCACCAAAGCCACCAAACCCCAGTCCAGGGCCCTGCTCAGACAGTCCTGTGACCCTCTGAGGGAAAAAAAGCAATTTTGTGCACAAACAACCCTCTGTGGTTTGGCTTTGCTTCCCAAAACCCTTTTAGCTTGCTACAAAAACCTGGAATTTCAGCAGAAAGCTGCTTGGGAAGAGTGGCACTTCTGGGAAGCTTGGTTCATCTTTCCCAAAGCACTTCCAGCTGAAATCTTGGCTCTTTAAGCTTTCAAAGTCAAGTTATTTATTGATAAGGTGCTGAGCAGCACATTTGTATTTTGATATATGGGTTAGAAGTATTTGAGACAGTTTTCTATTGATTTCATGCTTGTGGGTTTGTCTTATTTATAACCAGTGTATTATTTCAATTCACACTCACATTTTTAACCAGTGTAAGCTTATTTCAATTTACATTCCCTGTTCTAGTGGTTGATAGTTAAACAATTTGAAATATTTTCAATTATTTGGACAAAAGTGAGGACTTAGATCTTCAGACTTGTCATTAATATAATTTTTTCAATTACAATCAATTGAAAAAAATTAATTTAGAATTTTTTTAATAAAATAGGCACATCTCTACTGGTAGAAAATCTGTTTTATAACATAAAACAAGAGGAATATTTATCTTAATTTATGCAAAGATCTGCATGGATAAAAGGTTGTATTCCACTACCACAAAATCTGTGGAAAATTAATGTGGCAAAGCTGACATGACTAAAACTTTGAGATTTAGTAATAAAACCTTCTATAAAAGTTAACTGGTTAACTATAAAGGTTAACTGCTGGGTTTAACTGTCCCAGCAATTCTCTTTATCCTGAATTTGGTTGAAAAAATGAGTAAGACAAAATTTAGTGAAATGTAGCCTTCAATTTTAATGCATCCTAAAAAGACACAGAGGTAAATCTTGATTATTTGGTGCTGAAATTGAGTATGCTGCAGTGCACAGCAGATGTAGTTTAACATTCCAGCTTCTCTTCAAGTCTGTTTTTTTTCCTATTTTACAATGGTTTTTCCCCATTTTCCAATGGTTTCCCCCCATTTTACCTGATGTTCCAAAAATTATCTTTATCCTGACTTTGGTTGAAAGATGATGAATACAAAATTTAGTGAAAATGTAGCCTCCAATTTTAATTTTACTTAGTGCTGAAAAGGAGCATGCTGCAGCTTTTCTCTCACTTTTAATTGCTGAAATGCACAGCAAATGCAATTTAACATTCCAGCTTCCCATCCAGTCTGTTTTTTTCCCCATTTTCCAATGGTTTTTCCCCAATTTCCTGATGTCCCAACAATTATCTTTATCCTAACTTTGGTTGAAAAAATGATTAATACAAAATTTAGTGAAATGTGGCCTCCAATTTTAATGCATCCTAACAAGACACAGAGGTAAATCTTAATTACTTGGTGCTGAAAACGAGCATGCTGCAGTGCACAGCAAATGCAGTTTAACATTCCAGCTTCTCTTCAAGTCTGTTTTTTTCCTATTTTCCAATGTTTTTTCCCCATTTTCCAATGGTTTTCCCCCATTTTCCCTGATATCCCAACAATTATCTTTATCCTGACTTTGATTGAACAATGATGAATACAAAATTTAGTGAAAATGTAGCCTCCAATTTTAATTTTACTTAGTGCTGAAAACGAGCATGCTGCAGCTTTTTTCTCACTTTTAATTGCTGAAATGCACAGCAAAATCAGTTTAACATTCCAGCTTCCCATCCAGTCTGGTTTTTTCCCATTTTTCCGTGTTTTTACCCATTTTCCCTGATTTTTCCCCATTTTCTCTTTACTCCTCTGCAGGGCCCGAGCCATTCGGTTCAGACAGGACAACAATGAAGCAGTTGGGGGATTTTTCTCCCAGATTGGACAGCTCTACATGGTCCATCACCTCTGGGGTAAATTCCTCTTTCTGCTTTCTTCTCCCACTCAGCCAACCCCAATCACTTTGCCCAGGAGTTTAGTTTTATAAAATTTTTACAAATAGTTTTACAAAAGGCAAAGGAAATGTCTTAAAAGTTGGGGTTTAATTTTTTTTTTTTTAATTTCCCATTTTTAAAATTTTTTAATTTGATGATTTTTAAATATTTTTTGTGTAGATAAATTTATTCTTCACCAAGCAAGAAATGAATATTTCCTGTTTATTCTGTTTTTTCCCCACTTTCTGCTGTCCCTTTCTCATTAGGAGCTCAGTGTTTGCTCTCAGTCCCACAGCCATGACCCTGCTGTCCCAGCTCATGCTGAAATCAGTTTTTTTACAGTTTCATTTCAAACCTCACATTCACCACACCTGCAGAAAGGAAAATCAGGCATTTATTTCCACTCCTGCATGGAGCTGTTTTGCCTCTCTCTGTACATTCATATTCATAAACACCTTAGGATTGGTTCAACTTGAAAAACAATTATTTGTTAGAAATAATTCAGGTATTTTTTCTTATCCCAACAATCCAGAATTTTAGATTTCAGCAATCTGGCAGCCCTCATGTAGAGCTGTGCCCCTGCTTTATCTTACCTGTGCCCAGGTATTTTCTGTCTTCCCCAGCTCCTCCTTTTTGAGCTTTTCCTCCTGATTTTTTTTCCTTCCTGCTTTTCCCAATTCCTCCTTGGAATTCTTTTAAGGAATCTCTTCCTGTTCAGGAGGGAAAGGAATCACTTTTTGCTTGTTTTCCCAGCTTACAAAGACCTGCAAACCAGGGAAGATATAAGGAATGCAGCGTGGCATAAACCTGGCTGGGATGAACTGGTTTATTACACAGGTAACCCATTAACTTCTCTGGAATGCTGGGGGCAGACTTTGGGCTTTGTGCCACCCTCTCAGCTCCTCAGCACATCCCACTGGCAGGAAAAGTTTTGTATCTCAGGGGGAAATTTGTTTCTGTGTCAGTTTTTAGTCTGTAAAGGAGCAGAGGGACATTGCACTGAGCTGTAAAGTGAATTTTGCAGCTGGTTGTACATGGAAAAGTTGCCCAAGTGCTAAAAAATTGCTGCATTAATACTGAATTTTTATAGCGGCATTTTTGTGGAATGTGAGAGAACAGATTTATGTAAATGCTTGTCCAAAGATTTAAGGAGCCAGGAGTGAAATTTACCTTGATGTTAAATGATTACTTCTGATATTTAATGAAATACAGGAGCCTTGTTAAATGCATTGCTGGGAAAGGGGAATTTAGACTTTGGAACAAAGAGCCAGGAGATCTTTGAGATCAAAGAAAGCTGTCACAGCAGAACTCCCAGAATGTGCCAAGCATGTCAGATTTGGGCTCCACAGGGCACATTTCAAAGGAAGTTACACCACAAAAATGTAGGATCACTTCCATTTTGGTGGAAAAAATGGAAATATTTGTCTTCAAATGAGCAGAGAGATGATATTAAAATCATTTTTTCCCACAACCACCGTGCTAGAGGGATGATTACTGAATGTGCTGAACTTTTGTCAGTGAAATTCAAACCTCTCTCCATTTTTTTCAGTGCCCCTTATTCAGGAGATGGAGTCCAGAATCATGATACCCTTGAAGATTTCTCCACTTCAGTAAAGTCACTGATTTTCTTGTGCCTACATAGATGAAGTGACAAGTATTTGTCTTAATTTATGGTATACACTGTATATCATAGTCTGAAATATAAAAGTACTGTATTGAGCTTATAAAAGAGACCTCTTTTCTTCAGAACCCACCACCTTCTGCTCTTAGGGGAAAAAAAAAAACAACAACAAGACTGTGATTAAAAGGTTGGTGAATTGAAAACAAGTGCAGATCTGTGGGCCAGGTCCCCAGGGAACGTGTGACCTACAGGAATTGAAATCTCCTGCTCCACAGGCAGTGCCCAGAGCTCAGGAGCAGCGTTGCTGTGAGCATTTAATGACTGCAGCTCTCCACAACAAACGTGGCAGTGAAATGAGAGGCTCTGGAGAAATGAGAATTTCATTTCAAGTTGTGAAAGCAGCAGCTCTGGGGTTGCTGTGAAATCACCCCAGGCTGGTGGAGCAGGCCTGAAATGAGCAAATCTCCATTTGCAAGCAGGCTGGCAGTCATTAATTTGGGACAGTGCTGTGTGGCAGGGGATGGGCTGGGCACAGAAGGGGCATTGCAGGGTCTCTGAGCACACATCTGTGTGCAGCCTCCCCCTGCAATGGATCCCAGGCAGGGTGAGCCACACTTCCCCCACAGACACTGCCTGAACACCCTGCAGGGAATCAACCCACCCCAAAGCATTTCCCTCCCCAAACAGCTCCAAACTCTGGGAAAAGGGGTTGAATTTAATAAGCAGAGCTGGTTCAGCCTCACAGGGGGGCTGGGTTGGTGTGTGAAGCTGGGCTTGGCATTTCTGTGTCCCATGGTGTCCAGTTCTGTTTTGGTTTCACTTTTAGGCTAGAATGTATCCACACTTTTTGGTGTCTGCAACGATGTGAACATCCTGTAAGTGACAATAATATTCTCTCTCTCTCTCTCAAGTGGCTCCAAGAATCAGTGTAACATACTGAATGTACAAATCAGTTCTGAATGTCCAGTTTGTACATTTCAAGAAGTTTTCAGGAAGACCATATCAGTCAATAAAAACCTTTTAATTTTCACTTTTTGCTGGATTCTCCTATGTATTGCATCACTTGTGTTTTTTCTCCTCTTGCAGTGTTTAGTATGGAAAACTGAGAATATTTCAGCTTCATTAACCAATATCACTTCTCTGGATTGGGGACAGCATTTCCCATTTTCTGCTCTCCTTCTCCAAAGTGAATTTACAATTTCTCCATCACATCCCATTCTGCTGAGTGTTCTGTGAAGATAAATACAAACCACTTTTCCTTTTGATTTTTCTCCACAAATGATTCTTCATTTTTCAGGTGTGGTTTCTTTCCTACTTGCACTGGTGCCTCCCCTTGAGTTTCCCCTTGAACAAAGTCAATATTTGATCTGGTTCTTGCCTGGTTTTATATTTTCCTCCTGTTGCCAAGTGATGATGGGGTTTTACTGAGGCACATTCTGTGCTGGATCAGCTTGAAGTTTCTCAGTGGGCCAAGGAAATCATTTGAGCTGATCCTCCTTGTAAGTCAGCCCTGAGCACTGATATCCCCTGGGGATACCATTTTATCTGATTTTTGGGGCTACTCTGCAGCTGCAGAAGGAAAAAGGGGATGCCAATATCACCTTCCAGTCCTTTTATCTCTCCCAGATTTCTTTTCCCTGGAGAATTGTCCTTGTAACTCCCACCCAGCAAACTCAGCCAGAAACAAGCAGCAAAAAAGTTTTGGAGCCACAGGATTTTTTGTGTTCTGATGCACTCCACGTTTCATACCTTCACCAGGAATTCAGTGCTGCCTGGCACGGCTCTTGTTGTCCAAAGACCACAAAGTTTTGCCTGGATAAGGAACCAGAGGAGTAACTGGGTGTCCTGTAGGGTGAAATCAGAGACTGCAGGTCCCTCACCCACTGCCAGGATCTGAATTCCCCCTGGAATTGTGAATTCCCCAGCCCTGATGTGTCATGGATGAGCCTCCCCTCATTCTGAGCTTCCTGCTCTGCTGTGGCTGCCCTCAGGGACAGAAAAAACAGATAAAACTGATAAAACTCCTTGTTTTACCTGCAGCTAAAGCAGTTCCTGCTATTTTCCT
Source organism: Ammospiza caudacuta (assembly GCF_027887145.1). Taxonomy (NCBI): domain Eukaryota; kingdom Metazoa; phylum Chordata; class Aves; order Passeriformes; family Passerellidae; genus Ammospiza; species Ammospiza caudacuta. Next base: position 7,379,788 of record NC_080612.1, read on the forward strand.
TACAGATAACAGTGTTAGCTCCAATGGAAATGGGCAATGCCAATCTTTCCTTGGCTTCTCTTTGCCTGAGCTGGGTTTTCCCTGGTTCTGTGAACTCTGTTGGGATTTTCCCTCTTGATTCCATGGCTGAGTTCAAGTTTTGGAGCTGTTCTTTCAGATGAGTTATAACCTTTCCTTTCCTCCCTGATTCAGCTGTTGGTTGTGTTTCATCAAATCCTGCATATTCTCCTAGGAAACAATGGAAGGACAAGTTGGAAATACAGATATTTTCTGGTAAAATGAAGGAAAATCTCTCTCTGCTGTCTTGATTTCAGTAGGTGAGCAATCCCTCAGCATTTCTCACAGAACTATCCCTCAGCATCTCTTACAGCACAGCTGCTGCAGTTCAGAGCTGAAATCACTTCCCAAAGGTTGAAAAGTGGGGACAGTGCTTGGAAAAGCTTCTGGCAAATCTCAACTCTTATTCCACTGCAATGACACAATTAAAACTCAGGTTTAATTGTCCTGGAGAAGGCTGCAGACTGTCCCTCGTGCAAATACATAATTTAAAGCAATTCTGCCTCATTGAATAATCACATTAAAAGCTTTTTTACAAAGGTTGATGGTCAGAAGACCCACCTGGAGCCCTGCTCCTGCCTGTGTGCCCTGTGCTGCTCCCCAGACTTTGCCCCTCTGTGCTGGGATGTGTCCAGGCAAATCTGTGACACTGAAACTTTGCCTCCCCCTGCTCTATTCCCTGCTGGGAATTTTCCACTATTTCACAGACAAAACAGCTGAGCCTCTCCTGAGCTCAGCAATGCTCCTGCTGCCTCCTGGGCTAGAGGTCAGCCTCCAGTGAAAGGGGAGGGGGGCATTTTGGTGTTTTTTCCAAGGCAGTGTGACCTAAAGAGCTGTTGTGAAATCCCTGGCACTGCCCCACGTTTCCATAGAGCCCCGAGTGGCAGCAGCTCCTGCTGTGAATGTTAAACTTCATTTCCAGGGCTCTGTCTGAGCCCTGAGCCATGCCCCAGTGCCCTCCAGCTGATCAGCTCCATGGCAGACTTATTTCCTTTTTATTTCCTTATTTATTTTCCTTTTTATTTCCTTATTTATTTGCTGGTTTTAATTCCATAAAAAACAGCAAATAAACTCCTTCACTTCCTAACTGTGGGACTGCACAAGGGAAAAGTGGGAGCAGAAACTCCTCAGATGTGCCCTGCTGGTGCAGCCCTGCCTGAACAGAGGCAGGATTGTCCAGGAGCTGCCCTGGGAGCTGGCTGGGATTTCCCTCAGGAAGGATTTCCATCTTCAACACTCCCAGAAGTTGTGGGCGGCACTGCCAGCATTGTCTGCTTGGCTTTTGTGGGGTTTGCTGAAGCCTCTGCAGATTCTTTGGGCTCTTACATGACTGCCTTGCTCCAAAACCATCCCAAGTCTGGTTCTGGATTTGTTTTCTTTTAACCCTTCTACTTCTCTGCTGTTTAAATGCTGTTGTAACCTCAAGCCAAAAAGATTTTTCAGCATCTCTGAGAGCTGCAGCCCTCACCCTGGGCTGGGGTGACTCCTCTGTCCCCATCTCCTCACAGAATGAACAGAACCAGTGTTTGCTTTAATTGCTGCTGCTTTAATGACTGGACAGCAGCTGTCTCATGGTTTAATCATCATAACTTAAAGAAATTCAGTGCTAATTGTGAAAAGCAGTGATTATTATAAAACTCTGGAATTTTGGAGGGTAGGGACATCACTTGTTTCTGTTTCTGAAATTTGTGGTGGGGTGAAAGAGAATTGCCACACTTCAGTTTCTGGAAAAATGCTGGGGCTCTTTGTAAGGACTTAGAAGATAAAAACCTCAGCAGATATTAAATGTTTTTTACATTAAATCATACCATATTTACCCATCTTTCTCCTGTGTGTGGTGGGGATGGAAGGAAGGGGCAGGTGTGATGGATTTTAACATTGCTAAAGCTTTTCACATCCTCACAGGTGAGATTCTTACAAGTCAGGGAAATAAAAATCCCACAATGTGAAAAACACTCAGGAGAGTTGTCAGCGTTTACCAGGTGTGTTCTCCTGGATCAGACACTGAAGAAACTCCTGAAAAAACCAGGATCCATCAGCTGGAGCTCAGAGGAGTTCTTAGAACAGGTCAGGCTTAACTCTGGCAGAGTTTAGGGGTGGTTAATCCACACTGGAGGCAGAGGAAGGGAATGAAGTCTCCCAGAATTTCCTTTAAATGTTGATTAATTCGTTCCCATCCCATTACAGCTGCTGGGGGTGGGTTGGAAATGAATAAAACATTCCACAAACACTGAGACCACTTCCCAAAATCAGCACTTTGGAGTTTGATTGGAACATTTTGATGAAGAATAGAAACCACTCAGTCCCTGACCTGAAAATATTTCTTGGCCAGGGGTGAACATTGCATCTCAGATTTCCCTGCAGCTCCTGCCCCAGACAGGTTGAGTAACTGATGTTGAGTAACGGATGACACCACAGGTTCTCTGTGGCCATAATTTTAATGAAATCAGAGATATTTAGGGATGTTTTCCACCTGTTCACTGCTTACCTGCAGCTGGGATTCTGTGCAGTGAAAGGTACTTGCAAACTACAGCCTGAATTATATTATTAATATCATAATCATTATTATTGTTATTATTGATTAGGCAAAGTTCTTGTTTGTGGCAGTAAAAGATAATAATAATAATAATAATAATAATTAATGTTATTATTACTGTTATTATTCTTGATTAGGCAAAGTTTTTGTTTGTGACCTTGTTCTTTTTTGGTTACCCAAAATAAACAACGCATTACTGATGAAACAACAGATGTCCAATATTGACCAAGAGATAATCTCTTCAGGTATTTTTAACTTTTTATTTTCTATGTTTAGTCTTCCCTTGGAAGTAAATAATTTATTTCTTCCACCATAGGAAAGTTTTATTAAAAACATTCCCCATTTTCATTCCAACCTATCTGAGCAGCATGGTGCCAGAGTGGAAGGTCCCCAACCCCCAGAATCATTAAAAAACTCCAGCCCACAAGTTTGCAAACAAATAAATGTTTAATGGCATTGTATAATGGATTTACAGGTGTTAAATAGATTATTTTACAGGAGGATTTATCGCTCTTCCAGCTCCTTTAGCAGTTCATCAAAGTGGGTGATGTACCACTTGGCTTTCTCCTTCACTTGCTTTCTGACCACATTGCCTCCAAATCCAATGAAGCAATCCTGGAGAAACACAAGGAATGGGCACATGGGTTATTGCATGGAAGGAGGGAGCTCTCAGTAATTAAATTTGCTTTTAAGATTGGCTTTTAAAATCTCTACCCTGTTTTCCTTTGCATGTTCATTTTTCAGATTTATTAACAATTCATTCTGCAGCATTTTGGTTATTGGGATTTTCCTCAGTGCCTTGTAGCTTCCAGATTCTCAGTAAAATCTGAACAATCTGATGTAAATGTGATGCAATTGCATTCAAGAGCAGGTAAACATTGGCTCATGCATGAGCATCCCACAATTACCCCTCTCCTGTTTGTCTTACCTCTGTTTGCCTCATCCCAGAGATACCAAAAGCAAAGTTTAACCCTGTCCTCAATCATTAACCAGAGCAATCATCATTTCTACATCTCACAAAACCCCCTGCAGTGAAAGTGCAGGATTTAAAATTTCCATTGCAACTTTTTTTTAATTTTATTTTTTTCTTCTTTTTTTTTTTTTTTTTTTGCCTTGAGGTGGGAAGCATTAAACAAATCCTGAGCAGTTTTGGGGTATTGGGAGACTTTTGTGTAGGGAAAGGAGCTGAAGGAGAGCTGGAATTAAAATCTCTCCTAAGACATGAGCATTTATAAAAGTTGTCTTTCTGTTAATTTTTAATTAAAGAATCCAAACCCCACTCTTCTCTTTGCCCCAAGGATTTGCTCAGAAGGAATTCAGGATTTCTGCAATACTCACTCCAGGAGGGCAGGCTTCCATGTCTGTAGCTCCATCCCCAATCATAACCACCTTCTTGAAATGGAACTGTTCTTTCAGATGAGTGATAACCTTTCCTTTCCCCCCTGATTCAGCTGTTGGTTGTGTTTCATCAAATCCTGCATATTCTCCTAGAAAACAAAGGAGGGACAAGTTGGAAATACAGATATTTTCTGGTAAATGAAGGAAAAATCTCTGTCTGTGGTCTTGATTTCAGTGCATGCAGCCCTGTAAAACTCACAGCACAGCATCCCAAATCAGTAAGTTTAAGGCTGAGATTTCACCCAAGTGTTTCAAAGAAAAATAGAGACAATTTCAGGGAAAACCAGTGTGGGCAGTGCTACCAATCCATTCCCAGCCACTCTGGTGTGAACATCCCAGAGCAGCACCCAGGATGATGCAGAGTGTAGGAAAGCCTGAGTAAGAACAACCTCAGCACCTCCAGCTCTGCTGGGACATAGCTTCAAACCCAGAGCAGCTCCAGGGCCCAAAGCCCCTGAAAGGCAGGGCTGGGAGAGCACCTCAGGTCATGGACTCTTTAACTTGGAGGAGAGGAGAAAATGAAACTCTGCTCTCAGCAGCTGCACAGTTTTACCTTTGGCACAGCTTGCAATTAAAAAGTAACTCCGGCTCTATTCCTTACACTGAGATGCCCTGAGCTGGTTTTTGGTAAGGTTCTGTGATTTTCCTCCATGGATTGATAACAGGACGGTGCCTGCAGCCCAGTATCTGAGAGCTGGAGCAGGAAAGTGCCATTGATCAGCAGAGGGAGGAGTTTGCAGGGGGCTCTCACCGTTGAAGTAGAACTTGAGCCTGTTGGCAAAGACGTTTGCTGTGGGGATGTTCAGCTGCAGGGCCACGTGTTCCACAATGCTCTGAAAGCCCCCCGAGACCAGGAACACCTGAACCCCTCGTTGGTGGAGTCTGCTCACCAGCTCCCTGAGGACAGACAGACAAAGGTGAAATAAATCCTCCCTGAGCCAGGCTTTGTGCTATTCCAGCTTCGTTTGGGGTGTTTGTGCTATTCCAGCTTCGTTTGGGCTGTGCTCCTTCCATCTCTGCTGCCCAAAGCTTTTCCCTCTCTGTTTGTGCCCACACCTGGCTGGCAAGAGCTGCACAAAACCATCATTTCATTCCTCAAAAACAAACACTCCCTAAAACTGTTTTCTTTCCACTTCCACATTAATTCCCTTGAACAAGTGAGAGCAGATCCAGTTCAATTATTATTTTTTTTTCTCATCTGGAATGCAGCAAAAAGCAGGGGATGAGACAAAACCAGTGCTCCAAAATGCTAAGTGGGCTGAAAAGTGCAAAATGCAAATGTTTGCTAGCTCAGAGTTGGTTCACCAGATGCTGGACATCAATGCCATCTTTAGAAGAAGGCAGCAGCTAGAGAAAAGGAATGAAAAAAAGAAGTTTGTGACTCCAGTAATGCCAGCAGGACTTGAAGGCAGTGCAGAGTTTTGGGATTTGGCTCTGGAGGCAAAAGATCAGCCTGCAGCAAGGGGAAGGGGTGGCAGGACCAGCAGAAACAATAAAGACTGAAAAGCAAAGCAGAGCCTTAAAGCAGGACACAGAAAAGGAGGAAGAAAGAGAAGGAACGAAAAGGAAAATCACATGATCCTGAAGAAACAATGTTCTCTTTGTAGCTACCTCTAGCTGTCTTCTACAGAAAAAAAGATAAAATACAAGCACAGGATCATAAAAAACTCTTTTTATATGCTAAAAATATTTCAGACTTGAAGCTATGGTCAGATTTTGTAGTAAAGGAATTCTTTTCAATTGATAGAAACAATTTGAATAGGGAAAAAATCCCCAGAGCTTTTCAGTTTAAGTAGTTTGTGTTCATTCCAAACCTCAGGATGAATGAATACACATATTTTTGTGTATACACACATATTTATGCGTGTTTGCTTTAATTTTAATGTTTTGAGGGACTGCAGAATGGGTTGCTCCAGGCAATGGATCCCCCAAACTGCACTGAGCAGAGTCAGAGAGAGGTAACAGAGTTGCAGAATAGACCAAATTTAGGGAGGTATTAAATCTCCTCCCAGTCCCATCACCCCTGAAAAACCAGAGGTTGAACAGATTCTTTTCCATGGCCATTTAATCCTCCAGCCAGGATCTGAGCTTGGCAGCCAAGGTGCCAGTTAATATCTAAGAATCTTTTCTTTTTCCATGGATGTTTAACCACTAGCCATGGAGCCAGGCTCCTGATCCAAGCTCTGCACACACCCAGCATGGAGATGGGGCAGGAAAGGCAACACAAACCAGCTCTGTGGCCTTACAGCATCACTAATGACACTGAATTTGCTTTATTTATTCCATCTGCTTCCTGAACACTTAAAAAAAAATAAAAATTCAATTCTTCTTACCTTATTCCTGGAGTTAGCTGAGGTGGGTTGTCAGATATTAATTTCTGCACTTGTTCATAGGAGGGCCTGATGAGACCTAACCGTGCTGTGAGAGCTGCCTTGAATGTCACAGTGCCACCCATGGCTCTGCGGGTCCTGGGGGACAGACAGACATCAAATCAGGGACACTTCATATCCCTGAGCTGAATCCAACAGAGCTTTGGCTGAAAGCTTCAGCTTGTGCTGTTTCCCAGCCTCAGCCATGGGTTGGGAGTGCTGTCCCCTCTCCTCCATCTCATGGTAAGGTTTTCTCATTCAGAATAAAGTTTGGTAGTGCTTAGCCAAGTTTAATGATGAGGGCTGCTCTTAGTCTATCAAAATTACCAATAGAGATTTAATTCAAAATTACTACTAGAGATTTAATTCAAAATTACCAATAGAGATTTAATTCCAGGATAGTTTTGTTGGGCAGCCTCACAATTCGCAAACCAAGTCACCTCATCCTTATCACCCCAATCCTCATCCACTTATTACCCCATCCTCATCCACTTATTACCCCACTTATTACCCCATCCTCATCCACTTATTACCCCCCACTTGTTACCCCATCCTCATCCACTTATTACCCCCACCCCTTTACAAACTGTAACCATCTACAACAGAACCAAATTACTGTAAAGGACAAATCCATGCTCACAGACCAATCCATGCTCACAGCTCCATCACCCCTGGCTCATTCTGCCTGGCCTGTGTGAGCTCCCCAGCCATGGCTCATTCTGCCTGGCCCTGTTTGAGCTCCCCAGCCTTACTCATATCTCTGCCATGGCTCACTCTGCTTTCCTGACCTGTGAGAGCTCCCCAGCCATGGCTCATTCTGCCTGGCCCTGTTTGAGCTCCCCAGCCCCACTCACATCTCTGCCATGGCTCACTCTGCCTGGCCCTGTGTGAGCTCCCCAGCCCCACTCACATCTCTGCCATGGCTCACTCTGCCTGGCCCTGTGTGAGCTCCCCAGCCCCACTCACATCTCTGCCACGGCGTCCCCGACCCCGCAGAACTTGGCCAGCTCGTCGATGCCCTCCTCCCTGATGACGGTGCTGTCCACGTCGAAGCACACGGCGTCGGCGCTGCGGAAGATCTCCTTCAGCTCCATCAGGGATGCCATCCTTTTGGGAGCCTTCTTACTGTGAGGGGACAAGATGAAATCTTTCTCTGAGTGGGAGTAGTGCACTGTTTCCTGAGCCATTGGTGCTGCTGCTCTGGTGTGGGCGAGAAGGGCCGAGCGCAGGCGGCTCAGGGCTTTTATCCCTGAGGAGGGAATGGTGGTGGAGGTCTGCCCCAGCTGCTGATTTGCTCCTGCTGTTGCTGCCTACTGATGGTCAGCTCGTGCTCCAGGTGGGCCGTGGAGCCCTGGGCTGCTGCTGATTTGTTGTCTGCTGCCTCAGCCCCTTCGTGTGTTCAAGGTTGCAATCCTTGGCACTGCCTGAGGCGCCAGGCTGCCAAGAGCTCTGTGGGGTTGCAGGGCTCTGGTTCAGATCAGGGGGACCTTGGTTTCTCATCTCTCACAGCAGTTGCTGCAGGACACCCAGGCCCTAAGGATTGATTACAAACGATCCCAAACCTATCAATGAGTGGTTATCCCTAAATCAGGAAGGTTTAGATCCTGTCCTACATCCTCATTAATAAAAGACTGGACCATTAACATTGGGGATTAGCCTTTTATAAACCCATCAGACCCTTGGCCCTTGAGAACTTCTCTCAACCATCAAGACATCACTGTGACCATGCTCACAGGGTCTGAGGATGAGGGAAGAGAAGAGGATCTGACTCCATGTTTCAGAAGGCTTGACTTATTATTTTATGATATATATTATATTAAAACTATACTAAAAGAATAGAAGAAAGGATTTCATCAGAAGGCTGGCTAAGAATAGGAAAAGAAAGAATGATAACAAAGGCTTGTGTCTCAGACAGAGAGTCCAAGCCAGCTGACTGTGATTGGCCATTAATTCCAAACAACCACTTGAGACCAATCACAGATGCACCTGTTGCATTCCACAGCAGCAGATAATCAATCAATGTTTGCATTTTGTTCCTGAGGCCTCTCAGCTTCTCAGGAGGAAAAATCCTAAGGAAAGGATTTTCCATAAAAGATGTCTATGACACATTACATTTTACATAATAGTCCCTGACAAATAATTTTAATCCCTTTCCATAATAGTCCCATTTTCTACCCCTTTAATGACAAAAGTTTCTTTTCTGCCCTGTTAGATCTGTCCACTTCAACATGGTGAGCACTTCTGCAGATCAGAAGCTTAAGGATTTAAATATCTTCTTACTCATCCCTACTCTCCTTGTGCTTTCAAAGGGGAATTCATTCAGTGTGGATGTTACTGTTTACTAATCTGTAATTTAGACACAAACAACACCTGCCTATTTATCTCACTTCTCAGATTTTTGTATAAGTTTTTGTTTTTTCCAATCTCTCAGACATCTCTCAGGACATGTCTTGTATGATTGATCTGGGCTGCAGGTTCTTTTCCTGTGACAGGGGAAAAACACCATCAAACAGCACATTCTTAAGAATTATAGGTGTCTTTATAACCTTTAATCTTTTGTTTTCCTCTCACTAATGGTCAAAGCAGGAACAAGAACCTTTGGGTTTATTCCCAGGACGTGATGAATGTTGGGATACACAAAAAGCTTTATGAAAAATTCCCATCATCACTACAAATGTAGAGCACACACCTCTCTTATCTGCTCTTTGCATGGAATAAAAGAGAATGCTCCAATCTGTTGTGGGGAGGTGGAAATCTGTGTGAAGGAACCACCCAGCCTGAGTGGTGGAACCTGCTGTGAACAGCCAGGAGCTGTGTCTGCCTGACAAGCAGGAGAGGTCAATGAGCAAGGGACAATGAGTGACATGAGAGGCTCAGACAGGACATTTGTGGGCTTTATTCTGCTGCCTTTGAGGGGTGGTGGCACGAGAGGAGATATCCCAAAAAAGGGCTTTACAGAGCCCCTCTGAACTGCAGTTTGGCACAACCCTGCCCTTGGTGCACACCATAAAACCCCAGTCCAGCTTTAGGACCATGACTAAAGGATTATTTGCTGCAGGCCATGTGGGGTTTTATCTTTTTCTCCAAAGACTGCACCGGACATGTAAGAAAAATTCGTTATCATGAGTAACTGATAACTATATAATAGTCATAATAGTTATATAACAGTCATAATTAGTTAAATGAGCTATCAGCCATCAGCACAGCATGTGAAAGAAAGGTGGACATCAGAACTTCATGGACATCAGAACTTCGTGGACATCAGAACTTCATATATAATAGCTATATAATAGTCATAATTAGTTAAATGAGCTATCAGCCATCAGCACAGCATGTAAAAGAAAACTGGACATGAGAACTTGCCTCTGCCAGCACCCAGCTCTGAGGTGAGGCCTGGTGGCCAGAGGCCAGCTCTGAGGTCAGCCTTGGCACTGGCTGGGCAGGTGCCACGTGAATTCCACGTTTGTTTTAGCCTTGACTTGCCCTGGGCTGCAGAGCTGTGCTGGTGTTTGCAGTGAAAGCTCCCAGATTTCCAGGCAGCAGGGCCGTGTTCCGGGGCAGCTGTGACATTGGCGTCACCAACGTGTGTCCCAGCAGCCACCCTGCTGATGCAAAGCCACCATTGCCACACCTGGGGCTGCTCTGTAACCCTGTGAGGCAATGGCACCGTGTGGGGACATGTCACTGTCACATTCTCTGAAAAATCCCTTCGCCAGGATTGCTTCTCCTGGGAAGATGAGAAGGCTCAGAGAAAAGTGAAAACAATCATTATCTGATTTGCTTCTCCTGTGTTGGCTGCTTTGGAATGTGGTTTGGACATTGTTTACCAACAGGTGAATGTTTGATTGGTTCCATGTGAATTGTTTTGTTTACCAACAGGTGAATGTTGATTGGTTTCATGTGAATTGTTTTTACTTAATGACCAATCACAGCCAGCTGTGTCAGACTCTGAGTCATGAGTTTTTATTATCATTCTTGTTAAGCCTTCTGTCTGTATCCTTTCTGTATTCTTTACTATAATAACACAATATCATAAAATAATACAATCAGCCTTCTGAGAACATGGAGTCACATTCATCTCTTCCCTCATCCTGGGGACCTCACAAAGACCACAGGGACACTGCTCTGTGACGTGATTGCTCAGTGACAAGCTGTAATTTTGGTCTGGATGCAAGGCTTTGATCTGTCCCAGAAAAAGGTTATCTCTCCACAGGTGTGCTGGGAGTGATGAAATGTTCACATTTCCTTCTCTCTGATGTCCACATTTCCCATGCTCCTTTCCCTGACAATGATGGCATGAATGCTGTGCTGGACTTTGCACTTTGATGGACAAATAAAGAAGAATTATTGTGGAGTCATAGTTGGAATTAACCCTGTCCTCTCTTTATTCCTATTTGAAAACAGTTTCAAACTGTGGTTTATGTTGTCTAAAAATGACAAACTGGAAGGGAAGAATTGCAAAAACCATCACAGCAAAAAGAATTAAAGCTGTGTAAAACCCTTCCATGGACAAATCTCAGCTGCAGTCAGGGAAAAGCAATTTTGTATTCCAGAGTGGTCCAGGCCTGTATAAGTGGCAGAGATTAATTATTCCAAATACAGAGCATCTTATTGCTTTAAAGTGTAAATGTTTTAATGAGATGGGAAGAAATTCCCACAAAATAATGGGTTCTGTTTCCACATGAAAAACACTGATAGAGAATCTCTGATCTTCCTGCCACTGAATTTCAGGTAGGTAATCAATTCCTAGCCTGAAAAACATCCAAGCAGCAAACATTTCAAGAGGTCTGATATAAAATACCATGGGGAAAAGGTAGAAAGAAGAATATGGGGAAGAGAAGAACACTGGGCAAAGAAGCGACTAAGGAAGACAAAAGAGTGAGAGAGAAAGAGGTAGGGTGAAACTTGAGATAAAGATGGAGAAAAAAGAAAATTATAAGGGAAAAGTGGAATTCCCATGAGATCTCCTTGCCTCCAGACTATGAAATGTTTCATTAGGCTGTTAAAAAAAAATAAAGATATTTTCACAATAAATAATTCTCTTTCATAATAGACAGGGTGGAGTCACAAACAGGGGAATTATGTAAGAGCACATGGGAAAGGAAAACAACTGAAATCCTCTCTGTTTGCTGTCCCTTCAAAGGGCACTTGCCTCATGGGGAAAAGCTGCCCCATCCTCTGTATCCATAGGTAATGTGGAAATGCAATGGGAGCAGTGAGTGGTGCTCAGAACTGCAGCTGTTCTGGGGCTGCAAGGTTCTGATGAGATCTCAAACCCCTCATTGTGACTAAACCTCCCTTGTTGTCATATTTCAGCTTTCACAAGTGCTGCCACGCTGCCACTTTGCATGATGATCACATTTATTGCTGTTTAAAATGAAGATTAAGTGAATCTTAATGAAATATTACCCAGCACTCAGGAATATCCTTGTTTGCAAACAATTTCTGATTCACTTCCCCATTTAACATTGAACATTAACAGAAGTTCAACCACATTAAACTGTTTATTTTGCCTTGAAGGGAAACTGCTGCTCAGAGCAAAGGATTTGGAGAAAATAGTTCTTGAAAGTTTTTTTCAGGACCTTTTCCTCCTACAGCTTCTAAGAACATTCCCAGGAGTGTTTCCATGGTATGAGTTGAAACAAACCACTTAATCCTCATTGTTTCCAGTTCTGTGTCTGTAAAATGGGAATAATACAGTGGCAAAGCTTTTCTGTGCTGAGCTTTCATCCTCAGAATTAGCAACGTCTTGAAAGCTTTAGAGGAAAGCTGATACATTTAAGCAGATTAGTTATATTTAAGCAAATTGTGTTTGTGTTTTATAAAAGTTTTAGAAGTTCGACTCATCCACACATAACTTTCTGTGGCTTGCAGGCTGAGAATAGGAAAACTCAGTCCTTAATCTCCTGGGTTTTCTTCATTTTTTTAGGTTTTTTGTTAAACCTCCTGGATTTTCTATTTCATTTTGGGTTTTGCTTTAACCTCCTGCTCGGTTTGTAAAGGCAGTGGCACAAAGCTGCCTGCGAGTCAAGAGATGAGCTGCTCGCAGCTCCGCACGATTCTCTGCACAGCAGTGCCTCACAGCGAACTCATTCAAACACCTCGCGAAAAGCAGGTGAAAAAGGGCAGAAGGAACCTGTAGGATGTTGACATCCACCTCCCAACTCTCCAATCCCCTCTCGCCCCTGCTGCCAAAACGCCGCTGCTCCCCCCGTGCCCGATTGCATCATTCATTCACGCTGCTGTTATAAACCAGCCGGGCAGCACAAGGCACAAGATCCTCCTCGTTTTCCCTGCTGGAAAAACCCCCCTTGTGTTATGGAGCCGCGAGCCAAACTCCAACCCCTTCCGAGCTGCGAGAAAAGCACGATCCCGGTGACTTACAGGATACAGAAGGGAAGCGGCCGCGGCTGCTGCTGCCGCCGGGAGGCTCCGGGCTGCGCCTGGCAGGGAGGGATCAGCTGAGCCCTCAGCGGCACAAACCCCGCGCACGGGCTGCGCTGGACGACAGCCGCATTTTGCCGCTCGGCCCCTGATAAAGCGCTGAGTCAGACGGCCCGGGGGGTTTGTTTGAGGTGCTCGCACACATGGGAGCAGAGCGGGGCAAGCTGTTCGCTGCCAGCGAGGGCGGCAGAGGTGTGACCGCCCCGGGCCAGGGGAGGAGCCGGCCAGGCCGGGCCGGGCAGGGAGCGGCGGGCGCGGGGGGCTCGCTCGGCCCTCACGGGCAGCTCCGGGCAGCGGCAATCGGGAGCTTCTCCTGGCTGAAATCAGCGAGGAGATCTCCTGTTTTCGGGAGAGAAGGGAGGATTTATGAGCTGCGATCACAGAATGACCAGGTTGGAAGAGACCTTCAAGATCATCGAGTCCAACCCAGCCTCAACACCTCAGCTACACCCTGGCACCCAGTGCCACATCCAGGCTTTGTTAAACCCTGGCACCCAGTGCCACATCCAGGCTTTGTTAAACACATCCAGAGATGGGGACTCCACCACCTCCCCAGTCCCAAAATTCCCAGAATTCACAGAATGACCAGGTTGGAAGAGACCTTCAAGATCATCGAGTCCAACCCAGCCCCAACACCTCAGCTAAACCCTGGCACCCAGTGCCACATCCAGGCTTGTTTTAAACACACCCAGGGATGGGCACTCCACCACCTCCCCGGGCAGCAATTCCAGAACATTATCACCATTTCTGTAAAAAACTTTTTCCTCACATCCAACCCAGATTTTCCTTGGTACTGCTTAAGGCTGTGTCCTCTCCTTCTGTCAGTGCTGCCTGGGAAAAGAGACCAACCCCACCTGACTACAGCCGCCTTTCAGGAATTTAAAATTCCAATATCTCCTCTTGGCTTGAGCTGTTAGTGCATCCCTGAGTGAAGTTACACACACAAATCCCATCCAAAGCTGGCAAAAGCTCGACAGCAAAGGGAAAAGGCGTGGGAAAAGGCTCTGTGTTGTGTCCCCAAAAGCTGTGGAAAAATGGCCAAAGCTGCCTGTGCTTGTGTTTTGGCATCCCACGGAAGAGCTTCCCTTGCTCACTGCCGTGGCTTGGACAATGGGATAGTGCCAGGCCAGGAGTTGTTTGGTTCAAGGTTAAGAAAAGCTGATTTAGCTGATTTAGCTGCTTTTGTCAACTTGTGCCAGGAGTCCTGTGACTGCTGCCCGTCTGTTCTGCACCGCTGGGTGCTCCAGTCATGCTCTGTGCATGACCTATTCTGCCATCCTGGCAGTGTCACCCCTCAAAATTCCATTTATTAATTAAATCCCATCACCTTTTGTGCCCCTCCTCCCTTTATGCTTTTTCAGAATTTCTCAGTACATGACAGGATCATCTCTCAGGAGCTTCTTGAGTCGGGAGAAGATGGGACCAAGCCCCTGTGCCAGGGATCAGCAGCCCAGTGCTGTTTGTCAGCTTTATCGTGGCAGGACAGGATGTTGTTCAAAGCAGATTTAGAAATCATTTCTGTGAATAAGGTTAAAGGAAAACCCATCTTGATAAAGATGAAAGAAAATGGCTTTTACTGAGAATCTCAGAGGGGTTTTTGCCAAGATAAGCAGTGCCTGGCTTGACTAAGAGAATTGCTGCTGAATATTTCATGAAGGATGTTGCCTTTATTTGGCTTAGTTTAATGGACATGTTGGCTTTAATTTAGTTAAATATTTTGATTTTAACCTGGTGTAATCCATTGAATTCATAGGGCAATTTAAGTCTGGTAAGCATTTGCCCTTTATTTTCATTACACATAAAAAACAAATAGAACAATTCTACAGCCAAGGCTGGAAAAAAAAAAAGGGAAAAAAGCTTGTCTTGATGGCTGAAAAATGCTGCAAAATGGGATTTTAATGTGGAGATGCTCATGAGAAATGTTACTATAACACAAAATAACTATCCTGAGGAATGTGAGCCAGCAAGGAAACACACAGCTCTGCCTGGGAGCTGTAGGTGGATGCTCAGGAAAATACAAACACAGTACCCAGCTCTGGTATGTCACTACAGAACCTCTCAATTTTTACAAAAAAAAAAAAAAAAAAACCAGCAGAAACCACCTGCATGGAGGATTAGGATGTCTTTGAAAGCAGCTTTTCCCTTTTCCCCCTTCTGGTCCTAAAAAAAAAAATCTCAAAACTAAATTTTCTCTCTATTTTCCAGCAGAAATAATTCCTCTCACAAACCTGAATCTGGCCCACATCACTGCTACCCCCACAAATGTTTTAGGATGGGCAATTCCTGCCTTTCCATAGGCATCAGCAAGGAAAACATGAAATTTAACAAGCCTGGGATGGGTTTGACAAGGCTGCCCTCTGCTGAGAACAGCCCTGAGAGGAACAAGCAAAAAAATAACAAACCAGAGAAGCAAGAGCTAGAAAATATTTGATCTGGGAGTTCCAGAATCCAGGGCAGAGCAGGGGATCGGGGTGTTTTAACTGGACATTGCATTTTAGCTATTTGCACAGCAGCCTTGGGCCAGGTTTGGTGGTTTGTTTTGTTATGGTTTCAGCATCCCAGTGAAGTGCAGACAACATTTTAACAGAGTTCCAGAGCTAACATTGAAATGACAACTGTGATTCCCTGCATTTTGCAATGTTTAATGTTTATTTCTAATGATTGCAACCACAGAGGAGAAAGCCCAGCCACTCCATTGGAGCCAGCGTCAAAATATTTCACAAGACACTGCTCAACAATAGGGCTCCAAACTTGCAGGATGTCCAAACACCACCTAAAACATTAAAAAACCACAATCCCAATGATATCAGCAGCTGTCCCTCCAGGGAGACAGACAGGCCCCATGTGGGAGTCCTCCTCTTGAGCACAGCGTGGCATTTTGCCCAGAAACCTGAGATCCTCACCCAAAGCAGGTGCCACAGCCTGCAGCCAAGCCCAGCCAGGCTGCCCTGACACCTGACACTGGCATTTCCCATCAAGCTCCCCCAAAAGCAGCAAAACTGGGCCCAGCAGCAGGCTCAGGCTTTACTCCTGGAGATGGTGTGGAAATACATCCAGCTCACTGCACTGCTGGAGCAATCCAGGGCTGCATCCAGAGCCCCCTGCTGCAAAAAGTGGGATGGAGAGGGAAGGATTTCATAGAATCCATAGGTTTGGTTGGAAGGGAACTTAAAGAGCATCTTGTTTCAGCCATGGGCAGGAACGCTTTCCACTATCCCAGGTTGCTCTAAGCCCGGTCCACCCTGGCCTTGGACACTTCCAGCTTCTCTGGGCATCTTCACACCTGGTGGGAGAGGGTTGGGGAAGGGTCTCTGCCTTCCCTGCACCAAATTCTGACAAAATTCTGACCTCAGGGCTATTGTGCCTGTGGTCAGCAGCCTCTGGAGCAGCTGGGCTGCAGAGCACAGGGAACTGCCTGGGGATTATTGTGGGGCCTCATGCAACACCTGGAATCAGAAGAGGTTGTGTCACACCCGGTGTTGCCGTGTGGGTGTTGGAGGGGACAAGCCCAGACGGAGCAATTTGGGATTCAAGCCTGGTGCAATCGGTGCCCGCAGGGTGTGAGGGACCATGGCGGGAGCTCCTTCTTCAGCTCCTCTCCAGGGAAACTCACTTGTCTTTCCATTTCAGAGTCCAAAGACACAAATATTGGGAGTGAGCCCTGACAGGCTGCGTAGGGAAAATGTTTCAGCACCCACCGAGGTTGTCTTGGCAATAATATTGCTGGTTTTATTCTAGACAGAAACCTCTGCATGGCCTTGGGAGGGACCATCCCCATCCTCAGAACCCCCGGGAGGGATTCAGTCCAGGAAAGCCCCGGGCAGAGGGTGTGCACTGGGGGCTATGGAGGGCTCGGCTCCCTATACATCAGCTTGTGGGCTATGAGAAAATGCGTTTTTATTAACTTCAATCCCGAATTTAACCAAGAACCATTGATTATTAATCCACGCCACTAAACTATTAATTTTATCGGTCTAATGTGAAATCACTGGGTTTAATTATTTATTCTGACGGTTCTGCGGAGTTGCTGGGAGTGTCCGAGATACCAGAAGGCGGATTAAGCACCGACCATCCCCGCCCGTTCACACACGCCCACACCGGCCCCGGGCTCCCCTCACAATCCTCTCTGAGGGCGGTGCCACGCCCGCGCCTCAGACGCACGGAGGGGCGGGACTAGGCGGAGCGACAGGCTCTGCAGCCAATGGAAGCGCGGCTAGCGCGCCAACGAACCAATGAAAACCGGGACGCCTTGGCGGCGGGAGCAGCCGGGATGAGCGACAGGCATATTAACCAATAGAAACTCTGCTTCGCGATGGGCAGCCAATGGGCGAGCCCGGAGTGTTCTAGAAGGGGCGGGCAGGAGGCGGGACCGCGGTGCTCCGCCCCGCCGGCGCGGCCCAGAGCGGAGCGCAGTCATGGCGGTGAAGGCGCTCAACCCCAAGGCCGAGGTGGCCCGTGCCCAGGCCGCGCTGGCCGTCAACATCAGCGCGGCCCGCGGGCTGCAGGACGTGCTGAGGACCAACCTGGGCCCCAAGGGCACCATGAAGATGTGAGGGAGCCCCCGCGCCTCTCGCCGCGGGTGGGGCTGGGGGGGAGCACGGCCTGAGGGGAGGCGTGAGGGGAAGCGGCGGGGCCGGGAGGGGAACAAAGGCGGAGGCGGGAGGGGTCCGTGCTCAGGGATGGAGGGATGGGAAGGAGCGGGCGGCCCCGCACGTGTTTTGGGGCCGGGGTGGGATGGATGAATGGATGGGGAAGGAGCGGGGCGGGCCCGCGGCCTCACACGTGTGTTGGCGCTGCTCACCCGCCCGTGCCGCCCGCAGGCTCGTGTCGGGCTCCGGAGACATCAAGCTGACCAAAGATGGCAACGTGCTGCTGCAGGAAATGGTGAGCTGGGGCTGCTCCGAGCAGGGGGTTTAGGGAGGGACGAGCGCCTTTGGGTGAGGGGGAATCGCGTCCCCCCTGCCCCAGCCACCCCTATCCATTGGAGCAAAATGCGCCTTGGGAGGAGGGTGGAGAAATAAATGCAGGTTGAGGCAATACTGCAAAGAAAATAATGTTAAAAATACAAACGGAATGAGTAAAATAATCAGCCAAAGGAGTAGCAAAACAGTTAGGGTAAACCTTCAGAACATCGCCTTCAGTTCTTTCTTAGTTCTTTCTTCATTTCTTCTGGTCTTGGATTTTCGTTTGCTGTACCACTTAACTGCTCATCTTCTTATTTTTGTCTAGCAAATCCAACACCCCACGGCCTCCTTGATAGCAAAAGTAGCAACAGCACAAGATGACATCACTGGAGATGGCACCACCTCAAATGTCCTCATCATTGGAGAGCTCCTAAAGCAGGCAGATCTTTATATTTCTGAGGTGTGTATGCAGTGTTTCATAGGTGGGCAAGTTGAAACCTTCAGTGGGCTTTTTTTGTTAAATGTTTAACAGGAGTGGAGCATAAATACATTGTTCTGCTTAAAATGAGAAGTTGTAAAAACGGGGAAAAGCTGGAGGAGAGGATTTAAACCGTGTTCAAAATCAAACCCACTTGTTGTGGATACTGTAGCTTTTGAGGTTTTGGGTGATACCTGCTGTTACTTTGTTTTGTGGGACTGAAAACACTTCTGGAGTGTTTGACAGGAGCTCCTCCCTGAGGGCAGGTAAACGTGGATATTGCACAGCGAACACCCAAGTGTGCTTTGTAGTTCCCTTGGTTTCAGTCTGTGCTAAATTAATCTGTGCTTTTCCTCTGCATTGGAAGGATTTCCATTCCTTTTACATGTATTCAGAAGGACAGAACACATGGCCTGGGCAGCATATTCCCTGTGCTTTGCCATTCCTTGGAATGTTGAAACCACAGGTTCTGTTTGTGCAAAAAGAACCATTTTATCTTCCATTGTCTAATGATCTCTCTTCCCTTGCCTTAGGGTTTGCACCCTAGGATAGTAGCAGAAGGATTTGAGATTGCCAAGGAAAAAGCACTTGAGGTTTTGGATCAGGTCAAAGTGTCCAAGGAGATGGACAGGGAGACCCTCATTGATGTTGCCAGGACATCCCTCAGGACTAAAGTGCACGCTGAGCTTGCTGACATCCTGACAGAGGTGAGTGTCCCTGTCACCTCTGCCTCTGTGGGTGAAGAGAGCCAGCTGTGGAAGTGCTGCAATTATAATTTTAAGTGTGAAAGATGTAAACTTGCACTTTGGAAGACTGATGGTGATTTTGGGATGTTTCCCTCCCCTGTTCTGCAGGCTGTGGTAGATTCTGTCCTGACAGTCAGAAAACCAGGGGAGCCCATTGACCTGTACATGGTGGAAATCATGGAGATGAAGCACAAATCAGAGACAGACACCACGTAAGTCTGGAGGATCCTTGGGCTTCAATTTAATGGGACCCTGAGCTTTGAGGAGCCTGAGGGGTTTTGGTTTCTTTTTAGGGTGTCCTAAAGCTGCCACTGAAAAGTTGAAATACAAATTTCAGCCATAAATAACTTTATGAGGGAGAGGTTACAATAATCTGCTCTTCCAAACTGAGACAGTCAGTCAAGTCTGGCTTAAATCTGTCAGAAGTTTCTCACTCACTGAATTGATTCCTTAATGAAATTACTAAATAGCAAAGAACCTCGCTGGCTTAACAATGTTGGATAAATACTCATTTTTCTTAGTGTCTGTGGCTTGATAATGCTTTAGGTTGGCATCTGTTAAATACAAAGCAGCATTTGATAAATGGAAACTGGGTTGTGGATTGGGTATTCCATAGGATTTCCCTTTCCCTCAGTGCATGGATGAATTCTGCCCTAGCTTTCCTCATAGCTGGTGCAGTCAGACACCATGCCAGAGCAAATTCCTTTTTCCCACTGTGCCTGGTGTGCTTTTTGATGGGATGAGCATGCCCTTGGGAGGGGAACACATCACCCAGCAGTGCCCAGGCAGTTTGGGCTGGAGCAGTTCCACTCTCACGCTCCATGGAACCCTGTGTTTGTGTCCATGGACACCCAGAGGGGTTTTTAACCTTGCAGGCTGATCAGGGGGCTGGTGCTGGATCATGGAGCTCGCCACCCTGACATGAAGAAAAGAGTGGAAGATGCTTTTATCCTTACCTGTAATGTGTCTCTGGAGTATGAGAAAACGTGAGTACCCAGCACATGCTCCTGTCCTGAGGACTTTGATTTAAAATGTGCTTAAATACCAGCCAAGACTGAAGGGGAAAGGTGATTTCCCTTCTGCAGCCCTTTTGGGAAAGGTGGAGAGTGAGCAAATCTGTGAGAGGCAGAGCTTCACAGTGGGTTTTATTTTGTTGTATGATCACAGAAAGGTTGAAAGTCCTTCCTTTCTTGGGCACAATTTGATATTGTAGAGCAAACACATTAATACACTTCAGAGTTCTCTCAGTTTCAAGCATCTGCCTTATTTTTTGAAGTGGAAAAGCTCTGAACCAGAGAGCAGAACATCAGTGTGGGTTGGAGGGACTGGTTTGTTCTGGGTTGATTTCTTCAGTATGTTACTGAAGAAACATTCATTATGCTCATTCCTTATGCTCCAGTTTATTTCTACAGCAGAGAGGAAATTTTCTCACTGCATTTTTGTGGGGTTTTTTTTTCCCCTTCAGGGAGGTGAGCTCTGGATTCTTCTACAAAAGTGCTGAGGAGAGGGAGAAGTTGGTGAAAGCAGAAAGAAAGTTCATTGAAGACAGAGTCAACAAAATCATAGAGTTGAAAAGAAAAGTCTGTGGCGACTCAGACAAAGGATTTGTTGTGATCAACCAGAAGGTGAGATGAAGAGAATAACTAAAAATTATTTGAAGTGCTAGAATTAGCTAAATTTAGGCTGATAATTCTGAATATAATGTACAGTTCCTACTTGAGATCTTCTCTGAGCCTTGAGGAAGATCTTGTGTCAGAGAGAGAGGAGGTGATTTTAGCTTTGTCCTTATGCTGATGGTCCCTTTGTGTTTGCAGGGAATTGACCCATTTTCCTTGGATGCCCTTGCCAAAGAAGGAATTGTTGCTTTGAGGAGAGCTAAAAGGAGGAACATGGAAAGGTCAGTTTTGGGGAGAGGAGAGAATACAATAATCTGCTCTTCCAAACTGAGACAGTCAGTCAAGTCTGGCTTAAATCCATCTTTAAAGGCTTGACTAAAAATTCCACTTCAGTCTGTGCAGCTCTTCTGGTGTAACTCAGGGCAGTTTGGACAAAGTGCAGAAAGGGCAGTTTGAGCTCTCGGGATACTTTAAATGCAGACACCTACAGAGGAGCCTTAATTCTACAAGTCAGTTTTTTAAAGAGCTCTTCCATGAACAAAACCAAACTGTTGCAAACCTAGGATCTGCATGCTGAAATACTGCAGTGATTTTGGGTTTTATTGAACATAAAGCTGAGCTGTGCCTGTTCTCTGTCAGACTGACCCTGGCCTGTGGTGGCACTGCCATGAACTCTGTGGAGGATCTCACTCCTGACTGCCTGGGACACGCAGGGCTTGTCTATGAGTACACCCTGGTGAGTGACCGAGTGTTGGAAGGGTAAAGCTGGAGTAGTGAAATAAAACACTTAAAATCCACTTGGATGTGAACATCTGCCTGGGTGTTTGCTCCTGTCACAGGCTGAGAAAACAGAAATAAAGTTCTGCTGCTTCTCATCACTTCTTGAAGTGCTGTCAGTGCAGAACCCAGCCTGACAGAATCCAGTTTATTAATTTGTGTACACAAATTGCTGAAGCAAGTGGCTGACAGGCAAACCTGATGCTGTTTTCCCCAGGGGGAGGAGAAGTACACCTTCATTGAGAAGTGTGAGAACCCCCGCTCGGTGACCCTGCTCATCAGGGGCCCCAACAAGCACACGCTGACCCAGATCAAGGATGCAGTGAGGGATGGGCTGCGGGCTGTGAAAAACGCCATTGAGGATGGTGAGTGCCCTCCCTGTTCATCATCATGAAGGTGTGTAGAAGCTCATCCCAAAATTAGGGAATTCTGTATCCAGCCCCCTTGGTTCCTGCTCCAATCCAAGCCTGAGCTCAGGGTGAGGTGATTTTATAGTTCTGGGTTGATTACTCACCTGTTCAGGTGCAGGGTACAGAGGGAAGAGATCAAACTGCACTAAAAATGAGCAGTTTAAACTGA
This sequence comes from Ammospiza caudacuta, assembly GCF_027887145.1. Taxonomy (NCBI): domain Eukaryota; kingdom Metazoa; phylum Chordata; class Aves; order Passeriformes; family Passerellidae; genus Ammospiza; species Ammospiza caudacuta. Next base: position 7,401,692 of record NC_080612.1, read on the forward strand.
AACAGGTGATGTTCCCTTGCAGGATGTGTGGTGCCAGGAGCAGGGGCTCTGGAGGTGGCAGTAGCCAATGCTCTTGTGAAACACAAACCCAACGTGAAAGGAAGAGCCCAGCTGGGAGTTCAGGCTTTTGCTGATGCTCTGCTCATCATTCCTAAGGTAAAAGGAGTTCTGGGTGATAAATTGGCTTTAAAGCACACACAGACTCAGTGCTTTTTCTGCTGCAGGGCTCTGTAATCAGCAAAATGAAACCAATCCCTCTGTTCTGTGCCAGGTGCTTGCCCAGAACTCGGGCTATGATCCCCAGGAGACGCTGGTGAAGGTCCAGGCAGAGCACATGGAGTCAGGGCAGCTCACTGGGGTTGATCTCAACACTGGTAAGGACTCCCTCAGCCACAGGCTGATGCTCCAGTAAGAACCTGGCTCAGCTCTGAAGCACAGAGGGCTCTGAGTGCAGAAAGATTTATCTTTATTGATAAAAAGCTGCACAGAAGCCTTGGCAGTCAGGCTGCTGTAGTTCAGTGTGTGCCGATTTGAGGTTTTTAGAGGATAAACCACACAGTTGGATGCAGTGAGGGATATCAGATGTCAGCCAGCAGAAAGTCTCTGTGTGAGCTGATTTTTAAAGGCTCTTCACTTCCATTGCAGGGGAGCCCATGGTGGCTGCAGCAGCTGGAATCTGGGATAATTACAATGTCAAAAAGCAGCTGCTTCATTCATGGTAAGGCTGGCAGGATTTCAGTTGTGACATTACTCTGTGTGTGTGTGTTCAGGTGATGAAAAACTGGGGGTCCCATGTACAGGAAGATGTCTTGAAGCACACAAATGAAGCTGAGTTTGGCAATTGTAACAATATTTCTTTGCTGTTTTCCTGTTTCCAGCACGGTGATTGCCAGCAACATTCTCCTGGTGGATGAAATCATGAGAGCTGGGATGTCCTCCCTGAAGGGCTGAGCTGGAGCTGCTCCCTGTGGAATTTCTCCAGGGAATCCAGCCCAGGGCCCTGTCCTGGCTGTGGTGGAGTCACTCTGCCATGAGGGGCAGCCCCCTTGAAAACACGGCCACCCAAAATCTCAGCAACTTAATCAAAGATTTGGCTCTAAAAAGGAGTTATTTATTTTTGATTTCACTGAACTGTGTGGCTGCAGTTGCTTTCCATTTTTACCCAATAAACTGTTCTGTTCTGTGCTTTGGGTGTCTGTTCTTTAAACCTTCTGCAGTGGGGGCTGCACTCCTGAGTCCTACCCTTGGCAATTTTGTGAAATTACTACTCAACACTTGTGAAATTACTGCTGCTGCTGCTGTGGGAACAGGGTGGGATCAGATCTGGAATTTGTTCAGTAAATTTTAAAAACTGGATTAAGGCAATCACTAAATAGTTTTGTACTTGCTTATGAATAAAACTGAGTTCACTGCAGAATGGCTTGGGGGGGGGGGGGGGGCTGAAGGACCTGTTTTAAGGGTTGGGTTTTTAATAGTGATGCTTCTACGTTATTTATGGATAATCAGTGCCAGAGGAGGTCTGCGCAGAGCTTCCAGTGGGTTCGTGGCAGGGGAATGGAATGATTTTCCCTAAAACCAGCGGTGCTTTGTGTTAAGAGTAATCTCCTTCCTCTGTCATACACAAAACCTTAAAAAAACCCTTTCAAACACCCAAAAAACGCCTCCCTTGTATGGGAGGGCTGCTGTGGCTCCGGTGCTCGGCAGTTTTAGCTCCCGGGGAGGGACAGAAATCCCCGTTCTTACAGAAGCGCTGCCCCGGAAGCGCTTCCCGAGCCCGCAGCGCCTCCGGGTCGGGCCCGCGGCTCCTCCGCGGCTCCGCGATGGGAGCGGCGGGGCTGGTGCTGCTGTGCTGCGGGGTGCTGGGGGCTCAGCGCGGTGAGAGCCCCGACATCCCCCCGGAACCCCTAAAATCCTCCCATGGCACCCCCGAAATCCCCCCTGGCATCGCCCTCCCGGAGTCCCTGCTGCTGCCCCAGCCTGGGATCGCTCCCCTCCCGACAATGGGATTTTAAATGCGGACATCGATCGCTGTCATCACCCCTTCCAGCACACGCAGGGACATCCCGTCAGTATCTGCGCCTGGCCAGTGTTTTTAAATGAAGTTTGTACTGAATTTGTGCCTTTCCAGCGCTCGCAGAGGATGGGAGCATGGTGCAGCTGCCCGGGGGCACCTTCCAGATGGGGTCCCTGCAGAGGAGCGGCGAGGAGGAGCCCGCCAGGGAGGTGACAGTGAAGCCCTTTGCTCTGGACAAACACCCGGTGACAAACAGGGACTTCAGGTGAGCTCGGGTGGCTGTGGGGAGGGCAGGGCCAGATGTGGTGCGAGCTGTTCTGTTCTGGAGGTGGTTCCTGGCAATCTGAAAGCCAATGCTTGGGTGCTCATTGGAAAAAAATGTGTCTGTCAATAGGAAATCACTGTCACAGGTGCAAGCTGAGCCATCGTGGTGGTGTAGCTTGCAAGCACACTTTTATTTCCTTTTTTTTGTCCTTCTCTTTCCTCTTTTTTTTCTTCTTTTTTTCATCTCCTCCTCTTCCTTTTTTTCTCCTCTTCTCCTCCTCTCTTCCTTTTTTCTTCTCCTCCTCCTCCTGTCCTTTTCCTCTCCCTATTCTTTCTCTTCTCTTCTCTTCTCTTCTCTTCTCTTCTCTTCTCTTCTCTTCTCTTCTCTTCTCTTCTCTTCTCTTCTCTTTTCTCCCCTCTCCCTCTCTTCTTCTCCTATTCCACCAACAGCAGCCACAGCTTTTATTGGCTTTTAAGGGATTTTTTCTCTCCACAATTACAGAAACCTGAGTGCAGGCTGCGTTTACCTGCACAGGTGACATAAAAATTAACAAATCTGTGCAAAGATGCTCCCTGGACTGTTTTATCTGTTAAATCTAAATTAAACCATCTGGAGCAGGGGGGTCTGTAAGTTTTGTACATTTTGCCTTGCTCTGAACTCGTTGCATGAACAGATTTGTGAGGCAGAGCTTGAAGAACTCTTACCCAGAGCGTGTTGTGTTTATGCCAGGGAGTTTGTTAGAGAAAAGAAATACAAAACAGAAGCAGAAGCATTTGGCTGGAGCTTTGTCTTTGAGGATTTCGTATCTGAAGAGCTGAAAAAAAAAGTCACCCAAAAACTGGAGGTAAATGTGAATCCTATGATGAGTTTGGTGTTGCTTTTCCACTGAGGAGCAGCTGCCTCTTTGCAGAGCCTGCTGTTCTCAGAGGTTTTTCTTTAATCTGGGGTTGTTTTGCTTTTGAACCTCAGCAGGATTGAGCTGGGGTTGATTCATGTGCTCCTCTATTTCCATGCTCTGTGAGCTGTCTGTCTGGGCTCCAGGGAGCTGGGAGGAAGTAAAATGTGTTTCAAAGTACTTCAATAATCCAACTTTAATATAGAAAAACTGAACAGCATGAGCCTCTTGATCTGTTTTCACTTTTAAAAGCCTCTGCTCTGTGGGAAAGCAGCATCCAAATGTCTGTGATAACCCAGCTCAAACTGCAGCATTTCCTGACTAACACACCCTGCTGTGGGACGGTGTCACCAGTCCAGGTGTCACCAGTTCAGTTTTAATCCTGGTGTCATTTCTTTCCCCAGTCAGCCCCGTGGTGGCTGCCCATCAAGAAGGCTTTTTGGAGACAGGTGAGTAAAATCCTGGTGTGATAAAATCCTGGTATGGTAAAATTCTGGTGTGATAAAATCCTGGTGTAGTAAGGTGATTTCCCTTCTGCAGCCCTTTTGTAAAGGTAAAATTCTGGTGTGATAAAATCCTGGTGTGGTAAAATCTTGATGTAATAAAATCCTGGTGTGATAAAATCTTGATGTAATAAAATCCTGGTGTGGTAAAGTCTTGGTGTGGTAAAATCCTGGTATGGTAAAACCCTGATGTGATAAAATCCTGGTGTAAAATCCTGGTATGGTAAAATCCTGGTGTAGTAAAATCTGGATGTAATAAAATCCTGCTGTGGTAAAATCCTGGTGTGGTAAAATCCTGGTGTAGTAAAATCTGGATGTAATAAAATCCTGCTGTGGTGAAATCATGGTGTGGTAAAATCCTGGTGTGGTGACTCCTCCCCATGCTGGTAGTTCGTGTGTTGTGTGTGCTGAACCTTATTGACTAAAAATAAGTGAAAAACCATTTTCCATCCTTTCGTCTCTTCCACCCCTCATTCCCTTTGTAATGAAAACTGTATAAAATTAATTCCGGTCTGCTTCAATCCCTGCCAGCCCTCAGGCCCTGGCTCCAGCATCAAGGACAGGCTGGATTACCCCGTGCTGCACGTGAGCTGGAACGATGCTCAGGCCTTCTGTGCCTGGCAGGGGAAGCGGCTCCCGTCGGAGGAGGAGTGGGAGTTTGCTGCCAGGGGAGGACTGCAGCGTACGTAGCACAAGCTCTGAGCAGGCATGGAGTGCTGTTGGTTCCACCAGATCCAACCCTCCCTCCAGGGATGTTGTCAGATGTTGATTTGAAGGGGGCTTGAACCACCTCTTTTGGCCTGAGAGGGTGGTAATATTAATAATTCATAAAATAAATATTTCAAACTTCAGTAGCTCAAGCTGAGTAGAAGAGGACAATCCTGAAAGCCTGGCTGGAGTGACCCAGGGCTAACAAGTGTCTTTTCCTCCCTGGCAGAAAGGATGTACCCCTGGGGAAACAAGTTCCAGGCAAACCGTACAAACCTGTGGCAGGTAAGGTCCTAAAAATCATCCCATCCATGCTGGGCTAAAAATCATCCCGTCCATGCTGGGCTAAAAATCATCCCGTCCATGCTGGGCTAAAAATCATCCCATCCATGCTGGGCTAAAAATCATCCCATCCATGCTGGGCTGTCCTCAGGGGGGGTTTCACTCAGCTACTGAGTGAGGGTGTCCTGGGAAACACTGGGGGTACTGAAACTGAGCTTCTGGGGGGGTGTAACAATACCCTCAGAGGGAGCAGGCTCAGCCCATCCTCCCTGGGAAAGCAGGATTTTACTGCTTCCAAAAATTCACACATAGATTTGTTTGAAGAGGGAACTTGGGACAACTTCAGGTAGCTGATCTCTCTTGACCAACATAAATTGCCACCAGAGAGTTATTTGCTTACTTGGAGTGTGGCACAGCCCTGTGAGGAGCAGGGTTTGGGGTTTTTCTGGGGTGGTTCTTTGCTGGGAGGGATCTCTGTTCCCCCAGGGTGATTTCCCTCGGGAGGACACGGCTGAGGACGGCTACCACGGCGTCTCCCCGGTGACAGCCTTCCCTGCCCAGAACAGCTACGGTACACAGCACCCTCACCCTGCTCTGGGGATGGCAGCTGCTCCCTCAATTAATGCTAATTATCAAATCCTGGAGCTGGGCAGAGTTTAGATGTGTGGGGTCTGGAGTAGAGGGAAAGCATCGATGGTTGGGGCTGGAGTTGGCTGAGGTGCACCTGCTGCACTTCAGGCACCAAACCAGCTCCTTTTAATTAAAACTGGGTTGTTTTGCAACTCAGTGGAGTGTAACAAAAATTCCAAGGACATTTCTGGCTGCCCTGTCCTTGTGCACTGTTTGAAATACAGTGAGGAATTTCTTCAGCCTCACCATTAAACCACACTCTTGAATGATCCTTTGAACGTTGTTCCCCCTCCCATACACCAAATTTACATTTCTTGTATACCTAATTCTGTTCTAATTCTGACACAAAACCATCTCAGGGCTCTATGACCTGCTGGGAAACACCTGGGAATGGACAGCATCAGAATTCCCAGCTCCAGGAAGGGCACCCAGGGCTCAGAAGATGCAGGTGCTGAGAGGGGCCTCGTGGATTGACACTGCAGATGGCTCTGCCAACCACAGAGCTCGTGTTACCACCAGGTAGGTCTGGCCAAAGCCCAGCTGCTGCTGCACAAGGATTTTTTCTGGGTTGGTTTTATTTTAAAAGAAGTTTGTTTGTTCCTACACAATTTTTTTTGAGAAGCAGTTGGCAGAGCACACTACAAATATGGCTAAAACCACCCCTGCTATAAATCCATTCCTAAATGCTTCTCAAATCATGTGTTTTCCAGTAGGTATTAATAACTAAATGCTTTTCCCGAAGTAATTCAGGAGAATTGGAAGATGTTTTTAGGCTGTTCTAGCAGGTCAGTTAGGGTTGTGAGTGTTGTAACATATTGGGGATATGTGTAATGAGGAAGGATCCCTGATTTTGGGTCTCTTTTTCCCTGTGAGGATGGGGAACACACCAGACTCTGCCTCTGACAACCTCAGCTTCCGCTGTGCTGCCGACATCCCTCCTGTGCCAGCCTGGAAAAGCCAGAGCAAAGCTGAGCTCTGAGGGCTCCCTGGGAACACCTGAGGCATTTTCTCCTGTGGAGATGAACAGTAACCCCCAGCTGTCACTTCCATTAAACCCCAATTGTTTCTAAAATTAAAAGTAATTTCAACCTTTTCAGTGCTGGCATGTCTGGATGGGAGCAGTGATTGGGAAGGCAGGAAGGGGGGGTTGCTTTAGTGTCCTTCTGGTGTGGGAGATGCTCCAGCTCTCCTGTTGTTGTAAAGCAGAGGGGTGCAGGTGTGAGACTGGGCCAGAGCTGCTCTGACCTCCAGCCCCAGTGAGGAGACACCCAGAGCCCTCTGTGACCATCAGGGTGGGGCTGCCAGGGGGAAGTGATGGGGGCACATCCCTGGAAAGGGGAGTCATAATCAGTCCCCATTCCCTTGGGAAGTCCCAGCTCTGGAGCAGTGCTGAGCCTTCTCAGAAGCAAAACAAGGCACCTTCATTGGCATTTGACAAAATGATGTGTGACAAACCAGTGTCCCACCTCTCCCAGGAGTTACAACAAGCACAAACTCTCTCTGCACCAAACCTGACCAGGAACCTCGACCACAAGGGTGGGCAAGAACATTGCTCAGGGATCCACCTCAAACTGTCCCAAAACAGGCACTGCAGGTGCCTGAGGGCTGAGCCTTCCCCATGGGGAGCTGCAGCTGGCTCTGTTAAATGTGGCTTCTCCAAACCCATTCCTCCAGTGAGACACACCTCAGGAGCAACTTATTTCCCAGGTTTGTATTTGCACCAGTCGTGAGCAAAGTGAAAAAAAAACTTAAAAACCCCAGAAATCACCATGTTGTTTTCCAAGATTTTACTCGCCTTACAGTGAGCCAAACCAGGGGCTGGGCAGGGATCAGAACAGCCCCTCCTCGGTGGCCAGGGTGAGCAGGATGGCCTTGCAGGTGTTCTCAAAGAGGGCAGCTCTGTTCTGGGCCTCCCCCTTCTTCACCCAGTGGCGGTAGGTGCGGAAGGCGCAGGCGTCGATGAGCTTGCGGACGGGCTTGAGGGCGTAGGGGTCCCTGACCACCAACTCCCTGGTCACTGACTTCACCTGCCTGTACTGGTAGTAAATCCTCACCGAGGCCAGCACGGTCAGGCAGATCACCTGGGGCACAGGGAACAGCCTGGCAGTCAGGGGAGTCCTCCCAGAACAGCTTGGGATTCAGGGGAATCCTCCCAAGAGCAGCCTGGCAGTCAGAGGAATCCTCCCAGAGCAGCCTGGCAGTCAGAGGAATCCTCCCAGAACAGCTTGGGATTCAGGGGAATCCTCCCAAGAGCAGCCTGGCAGTCAGAGGAATCCTCCCAGAGCAGCCTGGCAGTCAGAGGAATCTTCCCAGAACAGCCTGGCAGTCAGAGGAATCCTCCCAGAACAGCTTGGGATTCAGGGGAATCCTCCCAAGAGCAGCCTGGCAGTCAGAGGAATCCTCCCAGAACAGCTTGGGATTCAGGGGAATCCTCCCAAGAGCAGCCTGGCAGTCAGAGGAATCCTCCCAGAACAGCTTGGGATTCAGGGGAATCCTCCCAGAGCAGTGTGGGATTCAAGGGAATTCCCACAACAGCCTGGGATTCAGAGGAATTCTCCCACAACAGCCAGGAATTCCCACAACAGCCTGGCAGTCAGGGGAATCCTCCCACAACAGCCTAGCACTCAAAGGAATTCCCACAACAGCCTGGGATTCAGGGCATTTCTCCCACAACAGGCTGGCATTCAAGAGAATTACCACAACAGGCTGGCATTCAGGGAAATTCTCCCACAGCAGCCTGGGATTTTTGGGAATTCTCCCACAACAGCCTGGGATTCAGAAGAATTCCCTCAATGGGGTGGTCCCAGTGCATCACCTCATGTGGGGGAATCAGGAGGGAGCTCAGTGCCTGGCACAGTTTAGTTCCTGCAGGGCTGGCAAAGGGCAGGAGTTCATGCCAGGGAATCACAGAATCACAGCATGGTTTGAGTTAAAAGGGAATTTAAAGCCCATTTCATTCCCTGCCATGGGCAGGGATGTCTTTGCCTATCCCAGGTTGCTCCAAGCCCTGTCCAGCCTGGCCTTGGACACTTCCATGGATGGGGCAGCCACAGCTTCTCTGGGAAACCTCGGCCAGGGCCTCAGCACCCTCACAGCCAAGAATTTCTCCCCACTATCCCATCTGACCCTGCCCTCTTGAAGCCATTCTCCCTTGCCCTGTCACTCCATCTCTTGTCCAAAGTCCCTCTCCAGCTCTCTTGGAAGCAATGGAAGGGGCTCTAAGGTCTCCCTGGTGCCTTCTCTTCTCCAGGCCGAACTCTCCAGCTCTTTCAATGTTTTTTTTTTGGAGGTGAGAGGCAATTTCTCCCTTCTCCCTTAACTCCTTCCTGTGAGGGAATGCCCAGGCATCCTCCCAAAACCCATCCCCACCAGCCTTCCCCAACCCCCAGTTTCTCCCAAACCCATCCCACTGCCGGCTCCTGCAGCTCCCAGCCCCATCCCCACCTTGAACTTGCGGAAGGGGCTGAAGTGCCGGACCTCCTCCACGTCGTACTGCTGGAAGAAGGGGTGTGCCAGTGCCTCGCCCGCCGTGTACCGCTGCCGCGGGTCCACCACCAGGAACCGCGAGATCTGCAGGGGGAGCCGCTCGCCCTGAGCTATCGCCGGGCTCTGCAACGCCCCCTGCACTCCAGGTTTTCCCAGCTCAAGCACCTACCAAGTCCTTGACGGTGTCAGAGCGGTCATCCCACTCTGGGGAGCCGAACTGGTAATCGCCGTTCATGATCATGCGCAGCATCAACATCTGCTTGCGGTGCCAGAAGGGCGGCGAGCCGGCCAGCAGGGTGTACATGATCACCCCCGTGCTCCACCTGTGGGCAGCAGGGTGTACATGATCACCCCCGTGCTCCACCTGTGGGCAGCAGGGTGTACATGATCACCCCCGTGCTCCACCTGTGGGCAGCAGGGTGTACATGATCACCCCATGCTCCACCTGTGGGCAGCAGGGTGTACATGATCACCCCCGTGCTCCACCTGTGGGCAGCAGGGTGTACATGATCACCCCATGCTTCATCTGTGGGCAGCAGGGCGTACATGATCACCCCATGCTCCACCTGTGGGCAGCAGGGTGTACATGATCACCCCATGCTCCACCTGTGGGCAGCAGGGTGTACATGATCACCCCATGCTTCATCTGTGGGCAGCAGGGTGTACATGATCACCCCAGTGCTCCATTTGTGGGCAGCCCACAAGGAGCCTCCAGCACCCCCTGTGCCACCCTCGGGCACCCAGCTGGCTCTGCACCCCAGGGGAAAACCAGCAGGGAAACTGGCAACACCTGGAAACAGCTGGAAAACCAGCACGGAACTGCCCTGCGTGTGCCTGAGGGGCTGACCTGAGCTGCAGGGGACTTTGAGCTGAGCTGGTGGGGAGTTGTTCCCTGGATGCTGCAGGAGGATGCCTTGAGATGGAGAATTTGGCCCTTGCAGAGGTTTTTAGGGAAGGGAGTGGGGTTTGGTGATGCACAGCTCAGGTGTTGTGGCTCAGACTGGAGAGGGGATGAGATGCCCTGATGTGTGTCACAGCTCTGACCACTGCAGCCTGAAGCCACCAGAGGTGGTGGCAAAGTCCCTGCAGAGCTCTGGTGAGCTGCCCTGAGCTGGCTGCTCTCCCAGGGGCTGCACAAGGTGTTTAAAACCCCCATGTCTTGGAGCTCAGCCTAAGCTGACTTCCATGAACAGAGAGTTTTGCTTTCCCTCCCACAATGGGGCAAAGTGAGGAGATGGGTTTGTCCCCAGGCTGCTTCACTCCCTGCTCTGTGCCAGAACCCCCTGGTGACCCAGACAGCCCCTCACAGCCACCAATATTGGCTTCTGGTGCATCATTTCATTCTTTCCAAACACTCAAACACCACATGTGTGTGTTTAGGAACAGCTTCTCACTCACATATCCACCTCCTTCCCGTAGCCTTGGTGCTCATCATCCATGGAGCACTGCAGGATCTCGGGGGCCAGGTAGCCAGGAGTGCCACAGATCTCTGTGGGGACAGGGACACAGGGCAGAGCATCAACCCAGGTGCCATTCCCACCCACCTCCAGGCAGCCCATGGTGGCATCTTTGCAGGGATGGTGCTCACAGGGAGGAACTGCAACCTGTGTGCATCTCACTGGTGATTTTTTTTGTGAATTATTGTGGCTAAAAAGTGAGAAAAAAAAATTACATAGATGCTTGTGGGAGGGGATGCCTGTTGATGGGTATGTGGCTCTTTGCATGTAGGAATTGGGGGAAACAATAGGTCAGTAAGTGGATGAAGTAATGGGGATCATCTGGAGGAGAAAAGAAGTGGAATGGATTGGGATTAGGTTTTCCTAAAGAGCAGCAACTTTTCCATGGCAAGGAGAGAAGCGTGGAGGCTGTGTGCAGGCAGAACTTGGGTGTGAGGACAGCAAAAGCAGCCAAACAGCACCAATTTGCACCCCAGGTGAGACTGGTGACAAGGAGAGAGTGGGGCTGGAAAAACTCACCAGCCCAGCATCCCCCCACCTCACCTTTGAGCTTCTCATTCTCATTCAGCTGGCAGGAGAAGCCAAAATCTGTCAGCTTGATGTTCATGTCATCATCCAGCAGGATGTTCTCCGGCTTCAGGTCGCGGTGGACGATGTTGATGGAGTGCAGGTACTGGATCACTTCCAGCAGCGCTCGCATGATCTTCCTGGGGATGGGGACAGCTCACCCCCTGTCCCAAACACCCACTGGCACCACCATCCCAGGGGAGGGGACAGGGACAGTGCACAGGGACACAGCCCAGGGTGCTGTGCTCTCCCCTCTAACCACACTCTGCTCTTGCAAGGTGATTTTCACACCTGGCCTTACCTGGTTTCTTTCTCGCTCAAGGTGACTTTCTCAGTGAGGTAGTCAAAGAGCTCCCCTCTCTTCATCCTGCATGAGGGAGGGGACACAGAGTCAGGCAGAGGCTGAGCTGCAACAGCAAACCAGCCCTGAGTCCCTGGGGATGATCAGTCAGGGGTTTATGCCCCTTAACAACCTAAAATAACTTTCATAACAAGGGGTAAAAGTGCCTTTATATATTTTAGTACAATATCAGGCAGAAGGAGAGGCTGTGCCTGGAGAGGGCAGTTTTGGATAGAAACACAATTGTTAAGGTTGAAAAAGACCTTTAAGATCACCAAGTCCAACCATCAAAGATGGGGCAGGGATGGGGCTCTCCCCGTGCCATCCCACTCCTCTGACATCCACTGCACTGTCCTGGCATTGGGAATTGTGACTTTGCAGACACCCTGGTCCCACTGAGCATATAAATAACCCTCAGGGATGCCTGACAGCTCCCACCAAAGGTTACAGGGAAACCCGAGCAGTGCTGAGCCGCTGACAGAGGGAAAACAGTGCTGGCAACAGAGCTGCAATGAGTTTGCAGTAATTGGGGCTTGATTCTACCTTAAGGGCTGCTTGTCCCTCCACTGCTTGCCATTTTTGCCCCATAAAAAGCTGGGACAAATCTGCAGAGAGGGAGTGGGCCCAGGGTGCTGAGCCAGCTGGTACTTACAGGTCAAACACCAAGAAGAAGAAGGTGCTGGATTCATAGCTGTCCTTCAGCTGGACTGTAATAAAGCACAGGGGCTGTGAGCACAGTGTGAGTCCATCAATGGACTAAAAATCTGATTAAACTGCTAATTGAGTTAATGAGGAGCTGATCTTCACAAGTGTTGTGCTTGGGAGACAATATGGGAGGCACTGCTGGGGGTGTGTGTGGCAGGAGAGCAAACACTGCTCTGAGCAGGTGCCTGGTATTTCACCCCAAAAATCCTTCCTGGGGACTGGTTTTGGGGTCCCCCTCTGCCCTGAGGAACAAAGAGGGCAGAAATTGCTAATTGAGTTAATGAGGAGCTGATCTTCACAAGTGTTGTGCTTGGGAGACAACATGGGGGGCACTGCTGGGGTGTGTGTGTGGAGGGAGAGCAAAAAACGCTCTGAGCAGTTGCCTGGCATTTCACCCCAAAAACCCTTCCTGGGGATTGGTTTTGGGGTCCCCTCTGCCCTGAGGAACACACAGGGCAGAAATTGCCCTTGAGGGATGCTCAAGGCCTGACTTACTGACGTTGGGGTGGCCCGAGACCTTGCGGAGGATGTCGATCTCCTTGGTGGTGGCTTCGCGCAGCTCCTGCACCTCCTTGGGGGAGATGTTCCCCGCCGTGATGTCGATGATCTTCACAGCATATTCCTGCCTCGTGGTCTTGTGGATGCACCTCCGGACCACGCTGCTCACCCCCCTGCCAGGGACAACAGGGACAAAAGGGGGGTTCCATCCCTGCCTGCCCAGCCACCGGCACCTGGGCTGGCTGGGATTTTCATGCACCAGCGGGTCTCGCTCTGTCACCCTGTCTCGGTGGGACAGAAGGTTTTGAGCTGATGGAAAGTGCTGTTCCATGCTATTTTTAGCCCCATGCTGCTGTGGGCCCTGTTTGTATCAGATTCCCAGGGAACACTGTTCCTATGTGGCACTGGGGGACGTGAAACCAAAACAAGCCGCTCACCAAAACTAAAGCTTTACCTGCCCAAAACCTCCTTTGGCTCATATTTTTCATAAAACTCCTTGGATGAGTTCCAGTCTGGTAGATCTTCTTCCTTGGTCATCTCTGGCTCCTGTCAGGGCAGCACTCTGGGCTTGTCTAAGGGCAGAAAGGAGCTGCAAGGAAAAAAGAGCCAGGATGGGCACACACTGCTCCCAGAACTGGGATCATCAATCCCTTATGGAAGAAAAAACACTGAGGAGGAAGGAAGAGAAGGAAGATCCTGGACCAAGCAAAGGAGGTGTTTTGCTGCTTGGAAAAGCCAAGCTTTGCCCTTGGGATGCTGCAGACATCCCACTGGGAACAGGAGAAACCCCACTGGATTCCCTCATAGCCTGGCTGGGGCCAAGGCTTTGGGAAATGCTGCAGCACCCCAAAACCTCACCCCTTCCCTGTGCCCAGCTCACAGCAGCAGCCTCCAGAAACAGCACCCCACACCAACACCACCCAAGTGGAATATGGAAGCTGGAATCTGCCCCTGTTGTTTTTCTCTTTCTTTTCCTTATTATTTTTAAGCAGTAGAGGGGGCGGGTGGGTCAGGGTGCAGGTGGGGACAGAGGGACTGGGGACAGTGGGAGCTGAGCCAGCCTGAGGACAGCAGCTCAAAGAGTTCCCTCAGCCACTCCTGTGCAGCTGCCAGCAGTCTCCACAACTCCCGAAAGGCTCTTGTCCCATTTCTTTTTCCTATTTCAGGCTTGGAAGGATTTTTATACAGCTTGTTTCTGTGCCCATACACGGAGTCCAGGCAGTTAGGATGGAAAGCAGTTCTTTACAAGCCTGGGCAGCAAAACTGTCCCTTTGAGGTGACAGTTTGTTGCTGGGGAGGGGACAGAGGTGGGCAGGAGATCCCCAGCACTGTGAGTTTCCCTTTGCCCTCCTCTCAATAGCTCTGCCAGGGCACTGGCAGCTCTAAATACATTTAAATCTCATTAGCAATGTGTTATCTGTCCTGACCTGGTTTTAAGGACCAAAGTGTGTTTTGGGCGACTGGCTGCTGCTGCCAGGGATGTCTAACATGGGCTGGAGCATTTCTAAACAACCACAACCTTAACTTACAGAATTTTAGTTGTTGGAAATACTGTGAGTAATGCCAAACCAAGCTGAAAACACAAAGGAGAGGCAGGACCAGGAAGGAGGGAAAATAAATATCCCTGAGATGGAGGAGGGGGGGTAACCAAAATCTGATTATTTTTGAAAATCCAGGTCCTGGGGGTTGGTGTTGTGGGGAAGGGCTGGGGAGCATCCACGGAGCACTACCGGGAGAAGCCTGGAATCTGTGTGCTGAACCCGGGAATTTGTTTAAAATACCCTGGAATTATAAAAGCAGCAGGTGCAGGGCTCTAATGGGACACTCTGGGTTCATCAGCAGAGTGCAGGGGGGGTCGTGAGGGGATTTTCTGCCGGGAGGAACGCTGAGGGTGAGGCGCTGGGCATCGCCCCCCGCCCGCAGCCGGGAGGATCTCTAAGCACAACAAAGATATTCAAATATCAGTTGGAATAAACCCGCAAAGCTCAAGAAAAAGCAAGCTTTCATGCCGGCAGAAACGCGGCCCCTCTCCCTCAGCCCCGACTCTCTGGCGCTGACCCGGAGCCAAAGAAAGCTGAGCACGGGAGATTCCCGGGGCAGGACCCCCCTCACAACCCTCCCTCAGCGCCGCCCGCTCCTCACCTCGCTGAGGGCCCGGGCCCAGGCCTGGGAGCCGCCGGGAGCCGAGCGCTCAGGGCCGGCCGCCGCCGCCCGGCCCCGGAGAAAGCGCAGCGCGACTTGGCAGCGGCGGGAGCCGGGCGGGCATGGCCGGGCAACGGGCAAGGGGGGGCCGGGGGCCGCCCCGGAGCTTCCCCGGTTTAACCCTTCCGCCGCCGAGCACGGCCGGCCCCGGCTCCTCCTCCCCGGGGGCGTTGCTGAGCGGCCGCCGGGAGCTGCGGCTGCCCCGGGCACGGGGAGGCTCGGCCGGGGAGCGAAGAGCGGGGAATGGGAACGGCGGGAGGGAGCTTGGAGAGCAGCCGGTCCCAGCCTGAGCACCGAGCCGCTCTAAGCTCACCCACCGCCACGGCCGGGCTCCTCTTGGACACCTCCAGGGATGGGACACCTCCACAATTTCTCCGGGAAACTGTTCCAATGCCTGACCACCCAAACAGTACTCTTTTTTTTTCCCCTCCTAATATCTAACCGAATTTCCCCTGTATCAGCTTAAGGCTATTTCCTCTTATCACAGAGTGGCCCAAACCACCCACTGGTTTTATTTCAGTTTCACCAGGACGGTGAAACACCCCAGAAATGAGATGGGAGCTTGATCAGCACACAAAAGCTGCTCCTGTCAGTTCTGTCCTCATCCCCACTGTGGGAGGTGACTCCTCTCCCTTCTGAACACTGATTTAATCTTTTCACTTTCAGAACAGCAAGCGAGATGTGAAGTGCTTTAGGAATGGGCAGAATATCCATCAGCATAACAGCATTTCAAGGAAAACAGGTAATGCTAGGGAAAGTATTTTTAACAGCAATTGCACTGTTCAGAGCAGGGTTATTCCCCACCACAGTCCCTTATCCAGGCTTTTCCAGTGATGTCCAGGAGGGTGTTTAATTTATCAGCCCCAAGGATTTGAGCAAGGCATGATGTGGCAGCCCCCTCCGATGCGAAAAGGTTGCACTTTGCATCAGTAAATACTTTTAAGATAATAATTATTTTCATGTAGCTGCCATGGCTTTGTAACTTGCCTGAGCCAGGCCGAAGGGAAGGTTACAGGACCATCATCTCATGGTTCAGCCCTATTACAGCACAAAAAGAAACACCTGCAGAACACCCTGCCAAAATCAATTCTCACCTCCTCACCCTTCTACTCCAGCACTCAAACTCAACCAAAGCAAGGTACTTCTAGAGAGAGAAGTTTATTTATAGACATTACATACATTCAACACAACAATCAGTAAAACCCATGTTAGCTCATGCTGCTTAATTATTCACTCTTCCATTTTGTGCTAAATTAAATTGCGTCTGTGAAGTTGGATCACATCAGAGGCAGCTGTGGCAGGAGTCAAGCCACAGAGATGAGTGTGAATATATGAACTAACAAGATACCAGGCAGCTTTAAACTTTATTACTGAAGCTTTTTGTTTTTCATTCGTAGGTCAGTTCTTGCACGATGATCTCCAGCAGCTGCCTTGTACAGGCTTAGGACAAACCTGAAAGGGAAGGAGTTAAAGTCAGTGAGTTTTGGATCCCTGAATGGAAGGATAAACAGTTTTCTCAGTGAGTTTTGGACTCCTGAATGGAAGGGTAAGGAGGTATCTCAGTAAATTTTGGATTCCTGAATGGAAGGTGTTTTCCCTGCCGCAGGTCAGATTTGTCAGGGTGTTCCATTTGCTGGGATATGCTGAGCTGCAGACATCAGCACTAGTGCACAGCTGCCTCCTTCCTCCTGGGACAGGATGGTTTTGTTATCCTCAGAGCTCTGCTAATGCCCCAAATGTGCTGCTGCCACTTTTCCAGTCATTTTCAATCCAAGCATCAGGAATTCACCCCTCTCCACCCACAGGACCCAAACATGAAGCCCAACAGAACAGCAGCTGCTTTACCAGACTTCAGAGCACCTCCATCACTCCCCAGCTGCATCAAAGCCCCAGGACATCATTCCCATGATATTTTTACTGATTATCCCAGTGAAGAGCTGCCTGCCAGCTCTGTGTACTTACCATTGGAAATCCTGCACTGCTTGAGCACCTCACTGAAGCCCTCACACAGCTTGAGGTCGGTCTGCTTCTGGGCACACTCCAGGAATTGTTTCATCTCATACTGGCAAGGACCTTGCTGCTGGGCAGCCTGAGCACCCTGGGGCTCCTGAAACACCAAATGGCTCCATAAGGACCCTTCCAACAAAGCCAAAGCACCCCCACACTGCTTGCTGAGGGTTCTTGCCTGCATTTCAGTCAAAACCTTCATTTTTTTAATGGAAAACAAGTGAAGGGCTAAAGTACAAAACAATTTTCCAGCAGAGGAATGCCACATTCAGAGCAGTTTTTTAAATTACAAACACTTGAGTGGTTTTGATACATTTGAGTAACTCTGGATGGCACCTGAGCAAAGGCCTCCCCAACATCAGACCTGGAATATGAAAGTCCTGCCTGAATCAGAGGAATAGAGTAGAAAATAACACCAACACCTTGCCACACATCCCTCTGAATTCTTTATAAGATGACTCATGGTGAGTTACCTTGGAGATTCAGTCTGTAGTTATACTCTATATAATATAGTTTTATATATAGAGAGAGATTATATAAAGACTGTAAGCATCCCAGCTGTGCTCATAAGGCTCCAGTAAGTCCCTCAGCACAGAGCTGAGCTGCCATCAGCGTCCAGCCGTGCTTCCCCTCACCTGGTAAGTGACATCAGGCCTGGCAGCTTCAGAGCTGCCCCCTCCACTAAATCCTCCGGTGATGGCATGGCCGATGGTGTGTCCCACAGCCGAGCCCACGGCCACCCCGGCCGCAGTTGAGGCCATCTGGGCCATCAGCCCCGGCTGCTTCGGGGCCGGGGACGCCACGGCCGAAGGCGGAGCTGCTGCGGGGACAGAGGCCCGAGGAGCCGGAGCTGGAGACGGGACTCTCCTCGGGGGTGCCCGGCTGCGGGGACACAAAGAGAAACATCACTCCATCATCATCATCATCATCATCATCATGGTGATCCCAAACCATGCCGGGCAGGGGCCACACGGCTGCAGGGACACAAAGAGAAACATCACTCCATCATCATCATGGTGATCCCAAACCATGCCGGGCAGGGGCCACACGGCTGCAGGGTCTGGAGCCCGCTGCTCCTCCTGTGAGGCACGGGATGTCCCCAGCTGGAAGGGACACACAGTGTCACAGAGCGTGCTGCACAGGAGGCCCCAAGGATCACGCTGGGATTGCACACACCCCTGTTACACACTGAAGGAGTGAACTCGCTGTTCTGGTAAGCGTCTTATGCAAGACGTGGTCAGGGTTACAGGCGCCTTTCTGCTCACACGGCTGTTTTGGGGAAAAATACAACACGACCCAAAAGCGGTTGATCACCACGGTGCTGGTGTCCTGTCCCTGCGGCCGAGCAGACCCAATTCCACCCCCAAATCGCCCAACCCCGCTCCGCTAACCCACGGCCAGCCCGACTCAAACCAGCCGGGCGCTGCCACCACCCCGGCGCGTCACCCGCCCCCACAATGGCGGCCAGGCCACTGCGGCCTGCGCGGGGGAGAGGGGAGAAGGAGAGGGACCCCCGGCCGCCCTCACCTGGCGGGGGGCGGCACGCGGGACGTGCGGCTGCGGCTGCCCCTGGGCATGGCGGCGGGAGGCGGAGGGAGCCCCGGGCGGCGCGGAGGGAAGCGGAGGGAGCCCCGAGCGGCACGGCCTGGTCCGATACCGGCACGCCGCCTCTGAAGGTCACCGCGGGTGCGTCACTTCCGGGGCGGGTCTGAGTGGAGGCCACGCCTCCTCCGCCCGCCTGAGGCGGCACGCGGGAGCGGCCGCGATGGCGGCGGTGGGAGTAAATAAATAAACACCTAAAGTGCGGTTAAACCCGAGCTTAGTGTCCGTTCGTAATAATAAACGTCTAAATAGCGATAGACCTGCGTCTGCCGGACCTTCAGCCGCAATAAGCACCTAAATTGTGATAAATACGCGCGTGCAGGATCCTCGGTCACAATAAATACTTAAATCGCGTTAAGCGCGCCTTTGTAGGGTCCTCGGTCATAATAAACACCTAAATAGTGTTAAACCCTCGTCTTTGTGGGACTTTCAGCGACAATAAACACCTAAATAGCGATAAATTTGCGCTTGTGGGATCCTGAGCCGCAATAAACTCCTAAACCAGTGAGGGAGCATCGGTCACAATAAACACTTAAATCTGTGAGGGACAAGCGGTCACAATAAACACCTAAATCTGTGAGGGAAAGTCAGTCACAATCATAAATATCTAAATCTGTGAGGGACCATCGGTCACAATAAACACCTAAATCTGTGAGGGACCATCGGTCACAATAAACACCTAAAGCACAATAAACCTGCACCTGTGGCACCCTGAGGCACAATAAACACCTAAATTGCCATGGAAAGAGTTCCAGCCTTCAGGGAATCGTTCTCTGAGGAAAAGGAGTCTCCAAAAGTTTCTCAGAATTCAGCCCTTTGGTAGAGTTACGGATTTGATTTTATCTCTATGGATTCATGGGCTCCTCTGGAGCAAAGAGGAGATCCCATCAATCCATAGAAACATCACCAAGGGGATGATCCTGGATTCTTTTTAGTGATGCCCAGCAACAGGACGAGGAGGATTAAACTAAAACACAACAAGTTTCACCTCAATATGAGAAAGAATTTTCTTATGTTGGGGTGGCAGAGCTCTGAACCTGCAGTTTCCCTCTCTGGAGACATTCCAACCCTACCTGGATGTGTTCCTGTGTCACCTGCTCCAGGTGACCCTGCCTTGAATGATCTCCCAACCATTCTGTGATTCTGTGATTTTCACCCCAAAAGAGAAGCCAGAATCCCTCCTGCCCCCTCATCCCCACCCTTGGGCTGAGTCTCCTTGCTTTAGAGACACTGTCTACTTGGAGAAATTAATTTTTAAATTAATTTATGAATTATTGTGTTAATGAAACTGTTTCTACACTCAGCAGCAATGATAAGGCATACCACAGTCAACAGTTATGGTAATTTACGATAAAAAAATTGCTTGTTGGCAGTTTCTTCACTTAAAAAGGAGGTGAAAGACCAGACATTTCAACATCTTTTACATCAGGGGATGTAACTGTTGCCTGATGAAAGAAGTGCTAACATTGTGAGTTTATAGAGCAGAACTAGAACTCAGAAAAGCAGTTGCTGACAAGAGAATTATCAGGAGATAAATATAAATGATAAACTACGCTCAGAACAGGGACATCTGCAGAAGCTCAGACCACTGGTGTTGCTGCAGGACAGCTTCTCCTCCCTGCCTCTTGGTCTCTCTCCATCTCTGAGAGCAATAATTGAGAAATAATTTTGCTTTTCTAGAGTTCAAGCAACTCGTTTCTTAATGAGTGGTTTTCTCAATGCTCTTTAATTAATAGTTCTCAATTTTCACTCTTTTTTTTTTTTTTTTTTTTTGCTGGCAGGGCAATTCTTGACGCTTGAAGTCATTTTGTGACCGCGTCCCTCTTGGGTTTGTTTTGTTTTGCAGAACAATGAGGGCAGGATGGCACTGCAGGCAGGATGAATGCT
The DNA here is from genome assembly GCF_027887145.1 of Ammospiza caudacuta. NCBI lineage: Eukaryota > Metazoa > Chordata > Aves > Passeriformes > Passerellidae > Ammospiza > Ammospiza caudacuta. The sequence goes on from NC_080612.1 coordinate 7,421,740, forward strand.
GCCATTGTGCTTTGTCCTGCTGCTTTCCTTGGGAAAACTCCAGAGCTCCCTTTTGTACTGGCTCACCCTCGCATCTGCTGATGCCCACAGCTCACAAGGATTTGGGGAAGGACACAAGAACCAGTAGCTGGTGGCCATCCCAAAAAAAAAATCAGCAAAAATTGTTGTGGTGACGTTCACAGTGAGCAAAGATTGTTTCTTTTCAGCTGTTTTGATGAGGGTACACCACAG